>NC_041386.1:385487071-385584311 GCF_002162155.2 Triticum dicoccoides | reverse complement strand
AGAGAGGGGGGGGGGAGGAGGGCTGACCTGGAGCAAGAAGAAGACGGTGAAGGCGGCGAGGAGGAGGATGCTGTGGTCGCGCTTCCGCATCTTGGCGGCGGCGAGGAGCTCCGGCGACCGCCCACCGAAGGGATCTCGGAGAGGGAGGGGGCGAAGAAAGCAGAGTGTACCAGCGGCGGCCACCGCTAGAGTATGAGGGAGAGACGAGGAAAGTGAGAGAGGGGGAAAGTGAGGGAGAGAGGAGGATTCGGCTGAGGATACGGGGATTTCACCTACCTCGTACTTAGTAGTAGCGAGGGGTGTAAAACGGCGCTACTACTATCAACTTAGTAGTAGCGCGGGTTTGTACCCCTCGCTACTACTATGGCATGTCCCGGGAGGGCACGGTAGAGACCGCTTAGTAGTAGCGAGGGTTAAAAACCCGCGCTACTAGTATCAACTTAGTAGTAGCGAGGGTTAAAAACCCGCGCTACTAGTATCAACTTAGTAGTAGCGAGGGTTAAAAACCCGCGCTACTAGTAAGTAGCAGTAGCGAGGGTTATAAACCCTTGCTACTAGTAAGCGTCTGTCTATAAGCTTTTCCCTAGTAGTGTGTGAGGACGCATTCGACTACATCCGTTTGTCTCCTTCTTGGACTCGGTCTTCTTCTTTGCGGGATCTCAACAAAGATGACCATACCCTCAATATCACTTCTATCTTTGCTTGCTAGTTGTTCGTTCTATCGCTATGTCGCGCTACCTACCACTTGTTATATCATGCCTCCCATATTGCCATGTCAAGCCTCTAACCCAGCTTCCTAGCAAACCATTGTTTGGCTATGTTACCGCTTTGCTCAGCCCCTCATATAGCGTTGCTAGTTGCAAGTGATGTTGAAGTTTTGTTCCATGTTGGAACAGGGATATGTTGGGATATCACAATATCTCTTATTTTAATTAATGCATCTATATACTTGGTAAAGGGTGGAAGGCTCGGCCTTATGCCTAGTGTTTTGTTCCACTCTTCCCGCCCTAGTTTCCGTCACACCGGTGTTATGTTCCTTGATTTTGCATTCCTTATGCGGTTGGGTGTTATGGGAACTCCTTGACAGTTCTCTTTGAATAAAACTCCTCCAGCAAGGCCCAACCTTGGTTTTACATTTGCCTAACAACCTATTACCTTTCCCTTGTGAGTAATTAACCCGAGGGTAATCTTTATTTTAATCCCCCTGGGCCAGTGCTTCTCTAAGTGTTGGTCTGAACCGAGCCACCTGCGGGGCCACCTCGGGGAAACTCGAGGGCTGGTTTTACTCGTAGCTCATCTCATCCAGTGTTGCCCTGAGAACGAGGTACGTGTGACTCCTATCGGGATTGTCGGCACATTGGGTGGCTTTGCTGGTCTTGTTTTACCATTGTCGAAATGTCTTGAAACCGGGATTCCGAGACTGATCGGGTCTTTCCGGGAGAAGGAATATCCTTCGTTGACCATGAGAGCTTGTCATGGGCTAAGTTGGGACACGCCTGCAGGGTATAAACTTTCGAAAGCCGTGCCCGTGGTTATGTGGCAGATGGGAAATTGTTAATATCTGGTTGTAGATAACTTGACACTTGACTTAATTAAAATGCATCAACCGCGTGTGTAGCCGTGATGGTCTCTTTTCGGCGGAGTCTGGGAAGTGAACACGGTCTTGTGTTATGCTTGAACGTAACTAGTTTTCAGGATCACTTCTTGATCACTTCTAGCTTCTCGACCATTGCGTTGCTTCTATTCTCCCTCTTATTTTTGCGTATGTTAGCCACCATATATGCTTAGTGCTTGCTACAGCTCCACCTCACTACCTTCTCCTACCCATAAGCTTAAATAGTCTTGATCTCACGGGTGTGAGATTGCTGAGTCCTCGTGACTCACAGATACTTCCAAACAGTTGCAGGTGCCAATGATACCAGTGCAGGTGACGCAACTGAGCTCAAGTGGGAGCTCGATGAAGAACTTGGTCGTTGTTATGTGTCTTTTCCGGATGATCAGTAATGGAGCCCAATTGGGATGATCAGGGATCTAGCATTTGGGGTTGTCTTCCTTTAATTTGATCCTGTAGTCGGACCTTGACTGTACTCTGGATGATGTATGTTTAACTTGTTAATTATGTGATGTGCCGATTCTAAGCCAACTCTTTATCCCTCTCTTATTATGTACACGGGATTGTTGGAAGATTACCCCACTTGCGACTAAACCACCATGCGGTTATGCCTCTAAGTCTTGACTCAACACGTGGGAGATATAGCCGCATCATTGGTGTTACAAGTTGGTATCAGAGCCGTCCCCGACTTAGGAGCCCCCTTGCTTGATTGAATCGCTGACGTTGAGAACAAAATGTTTTGAGTCTTAGGATTATATATATCGGAGAGTAGGATTCTTTTTACTCCTCAATCCCTTCGTCGCTCAGGTGAGGTCTCCTGACGTAGAAGTTTGACTTTCCTCTCCTCAAATTTCATGATTTTTTAGGATCACGTGGGTATCTTGGAATCGTTCCGATAGTCTTGTGACAAGAACATTGTTCTTGGTACCTCCTGACATTTAGGGGTTGTGGCAGTGTCCCGGGGAGTTGAGCTCCGAGGTGTTGTCGTCACAATCTTATCGTTGCAGTTCTGGAATACCTGAGTTCGCCGACATCGAAAATCTCTTTTAGGCAGTTGTTGGTGAGATAACCTCGACGCCACCTTGTACTGGAGCGGGAGTTCGGGAGTATTGCCATAACTCGCATAACAGATGCTTTTCGAAGGTTGAGGTACATGATTTCCGAAGATTTCTTGGTTATGTGTTGAAGGATGGATACACCTGGATGTAGGGATTGTTTAGTTTGGGTGAGATATTATGCTTCCCCTGTATCCCCAACACCTGATTGCATAACCAAAAAGTTTCGGGAGTTTATAAGTGGGAATTCCAGTATCTCGTAGGATATCTTGCCAAGAGACACATGATACGATATGGGGTCTATCATATGTTTGTTCCGGCTTATTCTGCAAGCCAATCATTTGTTTTGTTTTGGTTTGTGGTATTCGAGTTGCTTCAGTGTCAAGTGTTGATTCCATACCTTTCCTAAGCGGTGTTCTCATATTCCTATGTGAATACAAATCCTTCTTGATCTTCGAGTTTGTCATCTCAATTTCTTCTGAACCGGCGTGTTTCTCTTTAAGTGGATCCGAACATTTTCAACATCCGCAAGATCAATTCTAAGTTTTCACAACAGTGTTTATTCCATCTGCCCAAGTTGCCTTTGTTTTCCCACCCTCCCACCCTTTTCCTTCAAGTACTTGGATTTCTTAATCAAGTATCCATCTTATGGATGTGAAGTCTCTTCTCTCTTTTATTTCAATGTTCTTATCCGGTGATTCTCAGGAAGATACTAAGGAGCTTCAAGTTCATCATTCTTCATTCTTTTCTTCTCCGGTGGATTCAATTCAAGCTTTGTCAATCATATCCTTTTCTCGTTTCAAATGTGTTCTCATGCCAGTGCACCTCTTAATCATCCACTTATTTCTATTCAATTGTTTCAGAGTGCTCAAGATATCTCGAAGATTCGTGTTTCCACTCTGTATTCGTTCAAGCTCTTTCGAGGATGTTATCTCATTCAAGTCATTTAATTCAACCGGCGCAATATCTCTTTTAAATTGTTCAACGATGTATCTTTTGAGTGGGCCCTAACCCATAGGTCTTTTCCCAGAATCTTACCTGACTCTTCTAGTTTTTCGGAGGTATTCTCAAATTCTTTAGAAGTTTAACATAAGAATGAATCATCATCAGTCTGGTTTCTCCAAGATCTTTCAAATTCTTTTCATTGTTGGCTCAACCTCTTCACTTTTCATTCTCCCGGGGTGTCTCATCAATTATCATGGTGGTGTTTCCCATCGTCATTCTCGGATTTGAAGACCGAAGAGGAGTTCCTCTTAAATCCTTACCCGTTCTTCCAAAGATTCATGGTGCTAGCTTTATGCCATCCTCTCATCATTATTTTCGATTGTGAGAATTATTTTCACCCATCCAGAGCAATTCACGAGTCTTTTCAGTATGATTCTCTGGAGCACATCATATTGGAATTATTCATTCCAGCTTTCAGCTCTTGTTCTCCAAATCATACCGGTGCATCATTCCAGTATTCTCTTATCAGCTCGTGATCTCTTTGTTCTCATGTATCTAAATTACCTCAAGTATCATCTTTCGTTTTCCAATTCTTCTCGTTGAATTGTGCCTTTGCTACTTTCATTTTCAATTCTTATGGTGGTTCGTTCAAGATTTGTCTTCCTTCATTATCACATTAATTCATTCGTTGTTTCAAAATCCCACCAGTGGTTCCATCAATACCTTCTCAAGTTTACGCTATATCTATCTTAATCCTTTCTACAAGATTAAGTAGTATGCCAAATCCGTTGTTGGTCATCAATTTAAATTGATGAAGGATACGCATAATGTAATTCTTATTCTTGTTTCATCCAAATGTTTAATCCCTACCTTCAGAGTTCGTTCAAGATGAAGTAATTCTCGGTTCTAGTGTTTCACTTTTTTTGTTTTCCCGGAGTTCCAAGCTCTCTCAATTATATCATCACGAAGATCCATCTAAATCATTGCAAGTCTTCACCTCATGTTTTCAACTTCTCTTTCTTTTTGTTATCCTTTTATTACCGGAGTTCTTCATGGAGGCTCTACATGATGGTTCATCTATGATTTAATTCCTTCTTGAAGTGTTCATCGAGATTCTTTTCAAAGGAGCTCAAGTATTCTTCATCTTGCATTCTGAAATGCAATTCGTTCTACCTTATCTTTTGAGGTGGTGTCATGTCATTCTTGACAATTTCTTCCATGTTTCATGATTCACAAGTGTTTAAGAATGAGATATTTTAAACCCATCATTTTCAATTCATTCATGAGATCCTTTGCAACCCATCAATCTCTTCATTGGAGTTATCTTGGGTTATATTTCACCTAAAGCCTTCCCTAAGGAATGTTGCTATTGTGGTGCTTATCAATAATCCAAGTTCCCTCTTACTCTCGCGATGAGAGAAGTTTTCATCTCTTCGTTTCCCTCAAGCAAGCAATTGATTCCCTTAGTGGTAGAATTTCACCTCAAATTTTGAGATGTTTTTCCATAAGCCCACTACAAGCTTTTTCGTTTCGTTGTTGGGTTTTCCAACAACTCCATTATAACCTTCTTGGAAGGGTGCCTTCCAAGCTCAATTGTGGCAGAAGTTGTCATTTTCTTCTCCATTATATTATTCCAATGATCTATCTTCTATTATTTCTTTTGGAGGCTTTGTGATGTTGCTCTCTTCACTTGTCATCTCTAATTGTGAGGAACGTGTTCTTTTCGTGCTTATCCATTTAACTAGAGTGTCGTGCCCTCTTTTCAAGTTCTTCCCATTTTGTCAAGTTTTTGCCTCCATTCTCAACCGGAGTGCTGTATGAAATCTTTCTTACCCATTGTGCCATTCTTTCAATAGTTCCGGAGGCAGTGTGTTGCTGATTTCATCTAGTATCATCTCATCTTGTCAAATCATGTTCAAATCCTGCCATTTACAATCGGAGTGCTGCCCAGATTATATCATTCTTTTTCCCTCGCTATCTTGTTTTAACCGGAGTGTTGTCGTAATTGATCTTTATCTTTCCTTGTACATCTCGTTTCTACCGGAGTGCTTGCATGTACTTCTTGTCCATTGCAACCCTTTTCTTACGTCTTTCAACCTACAAGGCTCTAGTAAGGTTCCTTATTCCTCTTTTCTAACAGAGTGTTTTCAACTTTGTTCATCTTCATTGTATTCTTTCTTTCAATTTGTTCAACCTTGCAAGGTTCTTTGGTTTCACTCATTTGTCAAAGAAGCAACTTAGTTTTACCTCTTCTCTTCCTCTTCCGTTTCTCTCCGGTGCCATCCTAGACCACGGGGCGAAATCCTCTTGTAGTGGTGGAGTGTTGTAACGCCCCGAGACCGATTTGCCAGGTGTCTTCCAGTTTTTTGCCGTCGTTGCCATGTCTTTGCTTGCGTGTTGCATCTTGTCATGTCATCATGTGCATCGCATCATCATGTTTTCAAAATCTTCATTCGTCCGGGTCTCCCAGTTCTTTCCGTTGTCCATTCTGAGCCCAGACACACTTGCACGCGCCCGCGTCACCTCCGACATATTATTTTATAAGTGGCCGGAAAATTTTCTTGGAATGGGATGAAAGTTGGCGTGCGGTGTTGTTATGTTGTTAGTAGGACGCCTGTCAAATTTCATCGCATTCGGGGTCCGTTTGATGCCCCAACGGATAAATATAGCAACAATATAGTCGGTCAAACGTCGGACGTTTTCGATCTCCAAAAACCTTGCTGGGCTGCACTTCTCTTCTCTCCTCTCAGTTCATGGCCCTCTACACATCCCACAACTAGCTCTCTAAACCCCCCTGACGGTGTCCTGGACTAGGGGGTACTCACCATGTCATCTCCCAATCTGTTGGATTGGGCTGAGGACCCCCATGGCCATATGCTCATGGGCTAGTTCGGACAGCCGAAGACATATACGAGGAAGATTCCACAAGACTTGGTGATCAAGACAAGGACTCCTCTCCACCGACGTATTTGACTAGGCTTGTTATCCTAGGCCTCTGGTGTGTTATATAAGCCGAGGCCAGGCTAGTCGATAGATGAGGACATTATTCATCATACCCTTAGGTTTTAGACCACAACATATGATCTCGAGGTAGATCAACTCTGTACTTGATACTCCATCAACATGAACAAGAGCAGGACATAGGGTTTTACCTCCGTCAAGAGGGCCCGAACCTGGGTAAACATCGTGTCCCCTATCTCCTGTTACCCATCGATCCATGATACACAGCTTGGGACCCCCTACCCGAGATCCGCCGGTTTTGGCACCGACAATGGTGCTTTCATTGAGAGTTCTGCTGTGTGTTTGGCAAAAGATCGATGGCTCGCCTGCAGATCAACTGCGACTTCGGCATCTTCGTCACCAGCTCGACTGGTCACCTTGGTTCGACCAATAACTGCGCCCTGTGTTCGGATCACCATGTTCGGACGAGGGCCTTCATCAAACATCAACTCCTATCTCTATCAAGATCATGGAGGAATCATCCATGGAGCTTCGGGGCTCAACGTCAACATTGCCCTCGAGCGACCGTGCTGTTTTTCTGGACAGCGAACTCGTATCTGCCACCACCGCCTCGTCGAGTATCGCTTTGACGATTACTTCGGTGGGATTGTGTGGAATTGAGTCTACAACAACCATGAAAAATTTCATTGAGTTCCGATGGAGGAATATCTGGCAATCTATGATATACCGGAGCCGTTTTGAATCTGGACGGGAATCTGGACGAGTTTGGAGCGTCGCGTCCAACATATAGCTGGTACGTCCTTTGGAAGATCCAACCGTTGATCGGCTGTGGGATTCCTATATCTACCACCCCTCAAAATTTCAGCTCGATCCGACCGTTCAAACTCCGGGAAACCTCCGATGAGCGCAACGATTTTCGGATCCGTTTTTTGCGCGAATACGAATCCGGCCGAGTTCATGTTTCTTCATGAACGGGATATCAGACACCCCTTTTGAAGGAATTTTTTCTAGGGTATTGTGCTTTGTTTAAACATGTACCCATAAAATTTTAAGCCTCCTCCGAGGTAATCTTCACCATCACGCTGGCGTCAAACCAGTCCGGCAGTATTGCTCCACGGCCGCCGACCTGCGCTAGACACGTCGCCGCTTTATTGAGACGAGCTCAACTCCTTCGATCACCATCTCGGCAAACTGAACTAGAGTTCAGCATCGTGAAGGATCAATCATCATCAATGTTGCTGCCCCACGGATTACATGGAGCGGGCACACCGGCATCGCCACGCGGTAGCTTCATCAAGCTAGCGCCGATCGCGTCACAAGTATTGACCTGCGTCGGCATCACCATGCTGCCTCTTCTTCAAATCATCATCAAACACGCCGACCTGTTTCGACACATGGGCTGACAGGTAGACTCCGACATCTCTTCGCCGAGTCGCTCCAATACCTCGGCTAGACCGGGGGCTTCATCATCTCTTCATCAACCTACTTCGGTGACTTTGGCGTCACCAGCCGACCAGCTTTGTCACGATTAGCTGGACCGAGGGCTTTGTCTCGGCAAGCCAAACTTTTCCAGTATCGCCATGCCGGCGCTTTATCACCCATCAGGCAATGGGTGTGCGGATCGAGTCCCAATGTTGGGAGTCACGTTTCTTCGGATTGCTACAATAAATAAACCAGGTGCTATTTATCCCAGTATTTTTTGCTTGTTTGGGTCTATTCTCCCCAAAGAATTATTACTCCGGTTTGTTCCATCATTTCTACACAGGCCTGTCAAATGGCGGTCGCATTATCAACGGTCACACGGTGGTACGGTCAGTTTCCGTATATAGTCCGGCAAACGTCGGATTCAGAACTCGGACCGGCATGTGAATTCGGGCTTTTGCCATGCCTTCATCGCGTCCCGCGGACGCTTTGCATCCACATTGACTTCGGCGACTGGCCACTTCTCTTTAAATAAATTATTTTTGCGAAAAGCAATTGTGCAAGGATTATATATATATTTATATTATTCTTTTTGGACCGCACTATTTTATGCGTGTAGGTGATCGACTTCGACTGGGTTACGCGATCGCTTCGGCAAGCCAATGCCGCTGTCTCAAATTGGCATAAATCGTCTTGCATGATCACCTTGTTTTCCGTGTTGCCATACCGACGTGTTCGATTGCCTCGGGGACTTCGGCATCGCCGAGAGAGCTCTACCTCACCGAGTGTTTGACGCACAGGCCATACTTCTTTTATTACTGACTTTGCATAAATTATTTTATATGCAACAATTTTATTCATCATTATTACCATTATCTCCGGTTTGCACTATTTTTTGTGCATAGGTAAATGAATCGAGTTGGGCAGTGCTGTCTCCTCGGCTCGACGGGAGGTTTCGTCAACACTTCATTAACCCGCCTCGGGGGCTTCGGCGTCACTCTATCGGCCCGCTTTGGCCGTGCTATGCCACCACTTTGGAGTGCCGAGCTCTTCGCTCCGCCACCTTGGGACTGGCTTGGGGGATGGAACCTTGTCCTGCATCAAGCTTGGACCGTGTCATCAATGCCGAACACATTAACAAGCTAAGTCGCTTTCATGCTCACAAACTTTCGGTTAAATTTTTTTTCTCCCGGTTCGACCAAGCGTCATACTTCTTTGTCAAAACTTTGTCTGTGACGCGTAAATTCAAATACCCCGTTTACTTGGGGGCTTCCTTCATGAAGCTTTTCCTCTTACATATGATTATACTTGTACGCCTTCGTTCCTTGTTCGTGTATTACGCCACAATATGCACCATATTGACTTAAATGTTCCGCAAGCTGGCTTGCCTGGCTCCTGTGCTTACCCCTACATTTCCGATTGTTCGGCTAGGGAGTAAAGGGAGCACCTCTGCGATTGTCACGACCGGGTCATCCGAGCTCTGACCTCAGACTGGGTGAAGCCAAAAGCTAGCACTCTTATTGTTTTCAATCATGGTCGGCACACAACGGAACTCATGAGTACAAAAAATCTATTGCACAAGTCTCATAGTAATAATGAGCACCGAAGAAAGGTATCGGTGGGGGTACTATTTTCTTTGAAGATGCTTCTTACACTTCGTCAGTAATATAGCATAAGTTCCCTGAGCGCGCTTTGTCTGTTACAACTGTATGGCCTGATTGCCTGGTCATCGGAAACACCGTCGATACTCTCGACAGGTGGAGTACATGTCACTTTTCGGCCCTTGGCCGAAGAGGGAGAAGCCGACGGTCGGTTAAGACGCATTTAAAGTTCGGGTGAACACATATATGATATAAGTACTTCGGTACATACAATGATTATACATAAAATTCTTTTACCCAAGTCACTTGGGGGCTCTTAAAATTTATATGAGCTTTTTTATAGTAAATGTGTTTTTTCTTCTTGGTCGTTGCAAAGTCTTTTTCTACCGCTCCTTTTTCGACTTGAGTGTATGGTAAATAGCTGGATAGCCTGTCTTCTCTCTAAAAGCCGCTCGAGTTTAATTTGCTAAAATGATCTAGGAGAAGTACTCCGCCTTTGGTATAATGAGCTTGAAGCCATAGGCTAACCCGCGTGAACTCTTGAGATCGGGTGTGTCATGTTAAAGCACGAAAAAAGCACAATTTTTTTCTTCCAATTTTCGGATTGGCACCGAACAGTTGATGTTGTTCGGACATCAAGATTTTACTGACTTTTTTGGTTTTCCAAGCTTATGGCACTTTCAAACTATTTGTGTGTTTTCAGCACAAGTCTCGCAGTGTAATGCCAGACACCTTTAGAGATTCAGCAAAAACATTCTCGGATATTGCTATATATGCATCAGTTTCGAATTGTGTCTTCGGCCAATAGTTGGGTTGCCCGGCTCCTGCGCTTGCCTCCTACGTTCCGCTTTGTTCGGCTAGGTGTGCAAAGGGAGAACCACTGCGATTGTGCTTCTAGCTCACATGGTTAAGCACCTCAGTCGAGGAAGCCGAAAACTGACTGTCACAATAAGCGTAAACTGGTCAGCGATCTGATGACTGTGTTAAATGACGGGCCATTCATAACATTGGCTGAAGTGTTTACGGCTTGACCTCGACTGTTGCCGAACACTACCGGGGGCTAGTAACTGGCCTCCCAAACTAAATCCTCAATATTTTGCTCTTACATTAGAGCTGAGGTTTCATGATCATGCTTAGCATGACAACCCAAAGAAAGAACCGATAGTGGAACTATTTTCTTTGGAAGATATTTCTTATGTTAAATAGTAATATAACATATCTCTCTGCATATCTTTGTTTATAAAATCGTATGGCAAGATTGCCTTGTTTGTCGTAAATCTTTGCCCTCATAAAGGCTTTATAAAGTAGGACAAACACTCCTCGACTATTGGCCGAGGAGGTGGAAGCCGATGGTCGGTCAACAAAGTTTTGTACAATGCGGATCCGAGCATTAATGATGTAACGTCCCTGGATACATTGAGTCATTACACATAATTTGTGATTTTACTATGGATATCAATCCTTAATTCGGCCACCCGTGCCTGCATTAAGGCTCGGGGGCTACTGGGCTTCCCGCCCATTATTTATAAATATTAAAGGGGCACATTGATCCCATGATCCGGTGTTGCCACCCGACCAGTGTCTCAGGGGCTACTGCGTTGACAATCCAGTGCAGAAAATTTAAGTGCAATATAGCTTTCGAGGAGATTATGATCCTCAGGATTGGTCAGCCGCACCCAACCTGAGTCTCGAGGACTTTGCACACTGCTTTTTTTGTCCCGAAGTATTCTACCGAGCTAGGAGTTGATCCTCAGGCCAATTTTGCAAATCAACCTGAGTCTCAGCGGCTACTGGGATCAGTGGTCTTATGTCATCCTTCAGGTGCATCTCGGGTTTTAGACCGATACACACCTTGAGGGCTACTTGCTATATATCTTGGCATAGAATAAATTGCACCAATAAAAAATATTTAAAAAAAATCGGCCCACAGTCGGGGTGGTGCACCACCTCGGAAGCAGTCCGGCATAAAGCTCGGGCGCCAGTGGCTGGCTCCATAGAGGGCATTTTCGGCATTAAGCTCGACTAAACTCCTTTAACCTTTTTGAACCAAGGTGGTGTATGACACCTCGGATATAGTCCGGCATTGGAGCTTGGACCTAGTCCGGCGTTGGAGCTCAGATACATTCCGGCGTTGGAGCTCGGAAGCGGTCCGGCGTTGGTGCTTGTCTGCAAAAGATACCTCGAATATAGTCCGGTGTTGGAGCTCAGACACAAGAGGACACTGCCACCCGGGAACAACTTCAAACCCGAGGTGTGGCATAAAAATAACAAGGCATTGATAAAGGCCGAAGACTTAAAGGGCTCCTCGGATACCTGACGTGTGAGATCTTCAGGTTTAGCTCGGCAATCCTCAAGATAGAACATGGGAAGATTTGTTGAACCGGTTTTCAAGACCGACGACCGAAGACGAAGAACAGTTCGAAAGAATCGAGGAGCGTCCCCAACTTGAAGACCGATTCAGGGGGCTACTGACGGTCTCCTGGACTAGGGGCTACTCACCACGTCATCTCCCAATCAGTTGGATTGGGCCGAGGACCCCCATGGCCGTATGCTCATGGGCCAGTTCGGACAACCGAAGACATACACGTCGAAGATTCCACAAGAATTGGTGATCAAGACAAGGACCCCTCTCCACCGACGTATTCGACTAGGACTCTTGTTATCCTAGGCCTCTGGTGTGTTATATAAGCCAAGGCCAGGCTAGTCGATAGATGAGGACATTATTCATCATACCCTTAGGTTTTTGACCACAACATATGATCCTGAGGTAGATCAACTATGTACTTGATACTCCATCAATATAAACAAGAGCAGAACATAGGGTTTTACCTCCGTCAAGAGGGCCCGAACCTGGGTAAACATCGTGTCCCCTGTCTCCTGTTACCCATCGATCCATGATACACAGCTTGGGACCCCCTACCCGAGATCCGCCGGTTTTGACACCGGCACCCCCTTCGATCGGAACCACCGGATCGCGATCGGACGCTCCAAATGCTCTGAAAACCCCCTAACCCTAGCACCCACCCTATATAAACAGCCCCTAGTCCAATTTTGGTCAAACCTAGCTCTTCCCCTACCCCTAGACCCCTTTCTCCTCGGATCCGCCGCCACCAGCGACAGCCAACCCCCTCCTCCTTGATTTCCGGTGCCGCCCAGCTGCACCCCGCCACTTGGCGCCACCGCCCCCGCGCCCTGGACCAATCCGAACGCGCCACATTGGCACCCCGCGCCCGCCAACCACTTCCACGCCGCCACCTCGTCTCCCCAGCCGGCTTCCTCCACCGCAGGCCCGCCTGGCCCGAACCGCCACCACTCCCGAGTGCTCTGCCCGATCTGGACCGGGAGACCTCCTCCCATTCGCCCAAGACCCTGACCCTGTCGTCCGTTCCTTCTCCGCCAACTCGTCGGAGTCGCCGCCAGCGTCCACCTCCGGGCAGGTCGCGCTGTCGCCTGGCCCCTTTCTCTCTCTCCCTTCCCTTTATTTTCCTCCCCTCACCAGCTCTCTCCCTCCCTCTGTTGCCGCAGGGAACCACCGCCGTCGTCTGAAGCTTCCACCGCCGCTGTCGTTCATCAATGGTTGCGCCGACCCTGGATCCGGCCACTACGGCCTCATCCCCGCCGGATCCGAGGGATCCCGTCCATCGTATGCCACCGTGCCCCTCGCATCGACAGAGCTCGAAGGTCGTGCCACCCCTGTTTGTCCGAGACGAGGAAAGCTTGCCATCGAGCATTGACCATACTTCCCCCACCTCTTCGCTCGGTCCACCTTTGTCACCCCGAGCCAGCCTCCTCTGCTCATGGGCCGCGCAAGCCACCGGCCCATTGGCGTCTTCCAGCGCCAAGGCCGAACTCCCTCTTCCACTGACCGGCCATGAGGCCTGGTGAGCAGCCTCCAGCCCCTGTGCACTGTTGGGCTTGTCCCGGTTTCGGCCCATTCTTGTTTTTTCCCTCGTCCTGCGAATTTTGCCAATATTCCAGTGTTTGGCAGTTCTACAAAAAATTCCATCTAGTTCATGCATTTAATAACACACAAATTGTGCATCTGATTAAAATGATTTATATATGAAAAATGACTAGAATTTCATCTAGTTTCACAATATCCAACTTTCATGCATGTCTGAAATGCGTAAATTGCTGTTTGCATTAATTTGCTTAAATGCCATGCTAAAATGCTTTATTTCATAACTAAATAAATGTAGCTCCAAACTTAACAAACTTTATATGTAAATGGGGTAAAAAATAACTACTTTAACATGGTGCACTCATCTTGCATGTTTCACAACCCTAAAATATAGTTTAGGGCAGAACAGTACCAAATTCAAATATTGCACGAATTGTTGTTGTTGTTTCCGGCCTCATTTAAACTTGCTTAAATGTGTAGTTTTTATTATGCTTCACCTCTTGCCATGTTTAACAACATTTAGTATTGTTGGGTACATAAATGAGAGTGAACTAAATGATTGAATGTGGTGTTTCGTCAATATGCAACTCGTTGCATATTGAGCTCCACTTAATTTGTAGTATTGTTTGTGCACTTTGCCATGCCATGCCTCATTAATCCGGACATGCATCATACTTGGTTGTGCATCATGCCATGTTTATGTGATGGTTGTTTACTATGTTGCTTTCTTCTTTCCGGGTTGCTTCTCTTGTTAGCTTCGGTTTCATTCCGGAGTTGTGAGGATTCATTCGACTACGTCCGTTTCTCTCCTTCTTGGACTCGGTCTTCTTCCTTGTGGGATCTCAGGAAAGATGACCATACCTTCGATATCACTTCTATCTTTGCTTGCTAGTTGTTCGTTCTATCACTATGTCGCGCTACCTACCACTTGTTATATCATGCGTCCCATATTGCCATGTCAAGCCTCTAACCCACCTTCCTAGCAAAACGTTGTTTGGCTATGTCACCGCTTTGCTCAGCCCCTCTTATAGTGTTGCTAGTTGCAGGCGAAGTTGAAGTTTTTTTCCATGTTGGAACATGGATATGTTGGGATATCATAATATCCCTTATTTTAATTAATGCATCTATATACTTGGTAAAGGGTGGAAGGCTCGTCCTTATGCCTGGTGTTTTGTTCCACTCTTGCCACCCTAGTTTCCGTCATACCAGTGTTATGTTCCTTGATTTTGTGTTCCTTACAAGTTGGGTGTTATGGGAACCCCTTGATAGTTCAATTTGAATAAAACTCCTCCAACAAGGCCCAACCTTGGTTTTACATTTGCCTAACAACCTATTACCTTTCCCTTTGGAGTAATTAACCCGAGGGTCATCTTTATTTTAACCCACCCCCGGGCTAGTGCTTCTCTAAGTGTTGGTCCGAACCGAGCCGCCTGTGGGGCCACCTCGGGGAAACTCGAGGGCTGGTTTTACTCGTAGCTCGTCTCATTCAGTGTTTCCCTGAGAACGAGATTCGTGCGACTCCTATCGGGATTATCGGCACATCGGGTGGCTTTGCTGGTCTTGTTTTACCATTGTCGAAATGTCTTGTAACCAGGATTCCGAGACTGATCGATTCTTTCTGGGAGAAGGAATATCCTTCGTTGACCATGAGAGCTTGTGATGGGCTAAGTTGGGACACCCCTGCAGGGTATAAACTATCGAAAGCCGTGCCCACGGTTATGTGGCAGATGGGAATTTGTTAATATCCGGTTGTAGATAACTTGACACATGACTTAATTAAAATGCATCAATCGCGTGTGTAGCTGTGATGGTCTCTTTTCGGCGGAGTCTGGGAAGTGAACACGGTCTTGTGTTATGCTTGAACGTAAGTAGTTTTCTGGATCACTTCTAGCTTCTCGACCGTTGCGTTGCTTCTCTTATTACTCTTATTTTTGCGTATGTTAGCCACCATATATGCTTAGTGCTTGCTACAGCTCCACCTCACTACCTTCTCCTACCCATAAGCTTAAATAGTCTTGATCTCGCGGGTGTGAGATTGCTGAGTCCTCGTGGCTCACAAATACTTCCAAACAGTTGCAGGTGCCGATGATACCAGTGCAGGTGACACAACTGAGCTCAAGTGGGATCTCGATGAAGATCTTGGTCATTGTTATGTGTCTTTTCTGGATGATCAGTAGTGGAGCGTAGTTGGGACGATCGGGGATCTAGCATTTGGGGTTGTCTTCCTTTATTTTGGTACCGTAGTCGGACCTTGATTGTACTCTGGATGATGTATGTTTAAGTTGTTAATTGTGTGAAGTGGCAATTCTAAGCCAACTCTTTAGCCCCCTCTTATTCAGTACATGGGATTGTGTGAAGATTACCCCACTTGCGACTAAACCACCATGCGTTTATGCCTCTAAGTCGCGCCTCGACACGTGGGAGATGTAGCCGCATCGTGGGTGTTACAACTTTCATAAAAATCACCTATTCACCCCCCTCTAGTCGATAACTAGCACTTTTAATTGGTATCAGAGCAAGGTGCTCCCTGGTTCTGTGTGATTCGGTTTAACCACCTGGAGTATTAGCTATGTCGATTGCAGGGACAATCAAGGTCATCGCTGCATGCCCCATTTTTGATGGTCATGATTATCCCCGATGGAAGGCTATGATGAGGAAGCGCCTTCCTGCTATGGACAGTGAGCTTTGGACTGTCACGAAGATTGGTCTCACCGATTTATCAAAGATGGCACATGCTGACGATATTCAGAAATACATTTTTCTAGTTACGAAGGCGAATGATGTTATATGCTCCTGTCTATCAAGAGATGAGTTCAGGCGCGTCATGCATCTTTGCAATGCAAAGCTTATATGGGACCGGATCTCTGATGTTTGTGAAGGTCATCGAACATGTCAGGACCCATGGTTCCTCGAATTCAAAGAGTCACTCAAAACAATGAGTCCCAAACCTGAGCCATCTTCTCCTACCTACTGCTTCATGGCACGTGGTGCCAAGGTAAATTCACGCGATGCTTACTTTCAAACATCAAGTGAAGATGACTCTGAATGTGAATCTAAACCTAGCTACACAACACTTGCTAAAATTGCAACAGAACAACAAAATGCTATGGAACACATTCAAAAGTTGCTAGATAAAAGCGATGACCCGTTGGACGCGAAAATGACTCGAACTCCATCCTTAAGTGAAGACATTAAAAATCTTCATGTTAAGTACGAGGAACTTGAAAGTCGTCATGAAACACTCTCAACTACTCATGAAAAGCTCTCCTATGATTATCTTCAAAGGAAGCAAGAGCTTGAGAACTTGAGATCGGCTCATGAAGACCTTCAAAAGGAGAACGAGTCACTCTGCGCTCAACAGATCAGTTATGCTCAGGAAGACTTTGAGCCACCATGTTTAAAATGTCTTGAGCGTGATAATGTTTTCTCTGTTGCTGGATGTTCTAGTGCTGCTACTGTTAAATGTCTTCACCTGCCGATGTGGAAACTAACCCCTCTTCTGAGGATACCACTACTATTGCTAATGAGAATTCCAGGTTGAAGACATTGCTTGAAACAAGGATGTACAAAAGTCTCAAAGGGCATCAGACACTATGCAATGTCCTGAAGAAACAGATTCTGAGCTGAAACCCTAGGAAAGAGGGTGTTGGGTTCGAGAGGAAAGTGAATGTTGATGGTTCATACTGAAGCCTGAGAAGTACCCCCAAACCACATGGGTTGCTGCAAAGGAACCTTCAGTGGATCCATCTACCCTATCTGGCTTCACTTGTGCTAACCCTATTATCATTGATAAATCCTTTGATGTAAACTATAAACTGTTTAAGAATCAGAATGGTGAAGTGTTTGCCAGGTATATTGGTACTAACTGCAGGAATGGACCACCTGTGAAGAAGATCTGGGTGCCCAAAAGTTGTCTTGAGAAACTTCCTCTGAATGTCATCATGACACCACCAGGGAAGGAGAAAAACCCCAGACCAAAGGCTTCATATGGTCCAAAGGCTTCATATAGACACAGGACTCACTAGAGTCACCCTAACGCCAATGTTTTGTAGGGAAACCATACTCAGACTTATGAAATGAGCGTGTTTCATCAAACCGCTATGTTCATAAGAGCAATAACTTTTCTGCTTATTCCTATTAGTATTATTCACCTCCTATAAGGCTATTTGCTAGGGCTCCAAAGCCAAAGTTGTCAGTTGCTGCACTTAGACTCATTGCTTCTAGGCCACCCCTAAAGATGTGGATGGCTAAGAAAAATTAACTCTCTTTTGTAGGGAAAGGTCTCCAGCCAAAAATCAACGGCTTCTGATGCTTATGCTTTGGACCTAAAACATCTTGTGTGATGCAAGATAAAATGTCCGAATGGTCTTACTATGTATTTCATTCCAGGATTCCTTGACAATCATCCTATCTATCCTAACCAGGATCTGAACTTTGATAATATGCTTGTTCGTCAAATGTTTATGCTTCACATTTCCCTTGGTGAAGCCTATCCCCCAAACTGCATTGTAGGGTATGACACCAAAGGATTCTGAGTGGATTATGGATAGTGGATGCACTAACCACATGACTGGTGATCGAAGTCTCCTCATGGATTCAACCCTACATCCATCTGACAAGAGTCACATCACATTTGCTGACACTGGTAAAAGAAAGGTATTGGGTCTAGGTAGAGTTGCAATCTCAAAGGATTAGCACATGGATAAAGTGATGCTTGTTGAATCCCTTGGTTTCAACTTAATGTCTGTCTCAATGCTTTGTGATCTGAACATGATTGCGATATTTGGAAAATATCGTTGCCTTGTTCTTATGGAATCTGATAGGTCTCTAGTCTTTGAAGGGGATCGAAAAGACGATCTGTACATGGTAGATTTCCCAGTACGACCACAGTTGGCCGTATGTCTTCTAGCAAAAGCTTTAGAGTGCTGGCTTTGGCATCAGATGTTAGGGCATGCTGGCATGAGGAACTCGTACACTCTCACGAAGAAGAAGCATGTCATAGGCATCGAGGGCATCAAGTTCAAGAAGGATCATCTATGTGGTGCCTGCGAAGCCAGAAAGATGACTAGGGCCAAGCATCCCTCGAAGAGAATCATGATGACATCTCATCCCTTCGAGCTACTTCACATGGACTTATTTGGCCCTACTCATTACTCTACCCTTACTACCACTACTTGCCTCTATGGATTCGTTATTGTTGATGATTACTCAAGATATACATGGGTGCACATAATCCTCTATAAGAATGAAGTGCAGGATGTCTTCAGACGATTCGCCAATCATGCCATGACGAACTATGGCATCAAGATCAAGCACATCAAGAGTGACAATGGCACAGAGTTTAAGAACAACGTCCTCGACACTTATCTTGATACATTGGGCATCACACATGAGTTTTCAGCTCCATACACACCTCAGCAGAATGGCATCGTGGAGCGCAAGAACAGAACCCTCATTGAGATGGCACAGAATTCTGGCCTGAAGCCATTGATACTGCATGCCATGTAATCCACCGTGTTTACCTTCACAAGCTTCTAAAGAAGACATCATATGAGCTACTAACTGGTAAGAAGCCAAGCATCAACTACTTCAGAGTATTTGGTGCTAGGTGTTGGATCAAGGATCCACATCACACTTCAAAATTTGCACCGAAAGTAGATGAAGGTTTTATGCTTGGCTACGAAAAGGATTCGCACTCCTACAGAGTCTTCAACCTCTTTCACTATAAAGTGGTTGAAACTGTGGATGTGCGGTTCGATGAGACTAACGGCTCGCAAAGAGAGCACCTGCCAAGTGTGCTAGATGAAGTCTCATCGAGTGAATCTATCAAGCTTATGGGTACTGGAGAAATCATACCTTCAGAGGCTCAGGCTGAAGAAGAAATCATCATTTCTGCACCTAACCAACCCGAAGACACTGCTCAGCCTGAAACCAATGCTAAAACTGAAGACAATGATCAACAAGAGCAAAGTCTTTGTCCAGTTCATCCTCGTGTCGCAAACAAAGTACAAATGAGAAGATAATTGATAGCATCAATGCACCTGGTCCACTTACTCGTTCAAGAGCAACATAGCTAGCAAATTTCTGTGGGCACTTTGCATTTGTCTCTATATCTTAACCCAAGAAAGTTGCTGAAGCCTTGATGGAACCTGAATTGATTCAAGCGACATTATTGGGCTTTATTATCCACTTTTATATTATTTTTGGGACTAACCTATTAACCGGTGGCCCAGCCCAGAATTGCTGTTTTTTTGCCTATTTTAGGGTTTCGGAGAAAAGGAATATCAAACGGAGTCCAAACGGAATGAAACCTTCGGGAACGTGATTTTCTCAACGAACAAGACCCAGGAGACTTGGACCCTACGTCAAGAAACAAAATAGGAGGCCACGAGGTAGGTGGGCGTGCCTACCACCCCCAGGCGCGCCCTCCACCCTCATGGGCCCCCTGTTGCTCCATCGACGTACTCCTTCCTCCTATATATACCTATGTACCCCAAACAATCAGATACGGAGCCAAAACCCTAATTCCACCGCCGCAACTTTCTGTATCCATGAGATCCCATCTTGGGGCCTGTTCCGGAGCTCCGACGGAGGGGGTATCCATCACGGAGGGCTTCTACATCAACACCATAGCCCCTCCGATGAAGTGTGAGTAGTTCACCTCAGACCTACGGGTCCATAGTTATTAGCTAGATGGCTTCTTCTCTCTTTTTGGATCTCAATACAATGTTCTCCCCCTCTCTTGTGGAGATCTATTTGATGTAATCTTCTTTTTGTGGTGTGTTTCTTGAGAACAATGAATTGTGGGTTTATGATCAAGTCTATCTATGAACAATATTTGAATCTTCTCTGAATTCTTTTATGTATGATTGGTTATCTTTGCAAGTCTCTTCGAATTATCAGTTTCGTTTGGCCTACTAGATTGATCTTTCTTGCAATAGGAGAAGTGCTTAGCTTTGGGTTCAATCTTGTGGTGTCCTTTCCCAGTGACAGTAGGGGCAGCAAGGCGCGTATTGTATTGTTGCCATCGAGGATAACAAGAAGGGGTTTTCATCATATTGCATGAGTTTATCCCTCTACATCATGTCATCTTGCTTAAGGCGTTACTCTGTTTTCATTAACTTAATACTCTAGATGCATGCTGGATAGCGGTCGATGAGTGGAGTAATAGTAGTAGATGCGGGCAGGAGTCGGTCTACTTGTCTCGGACGTGATGCCTATATACATGATCATACATAGATATTCTCAAAACTATTCTCAATTCCGTCAATTGCTCAATAGTAATTCGTTCACCCACCGTAGAATACTTATGCTCTTGAGAGAAGCCACTAGTGAAACCTATGGCCCCCGGGTCTATCTTCATCATATTAATCTTCCAATACTTAGTTATTTTCATTGCCTTTTATTTTACTTTGCATCTTTATCATAAAAATACCAAAAATATTATCTTATCATATGTATCAGATCTCACTCTCGTAAGTGGCCGTGTAGGGATTGACAACCCCTTATCGCGTTGGTTGCAAGGATTTATTTGTTTTGTGCAGGTACGAGGGCTCGCGCGTAGCCTCCTACTAGATTTATACCTTGGTTCTCAAAAACTGAGGGAAATACTTGCGCTACTTTGCTGCATCATCCCTTCCTCTTCGCGAAAAACCAATGCAATGTTCAAGAGGTAGCAAGATTTAATAGTTTGAGCTGAATAATGTGTGGGAACTGGTTAAGTGTCCTAATCCTCGCAAGCATAACATCATTGGCACCAAATGGATCTATCGCAACAAACAAGATGAGCATGGTCATGTTATCAGAAACAAGGCTCGTCTAGTTGCGCAAGGTTACACTCAAGTAGAAGGGATTGACTTCGATGAAACATTTGCTCCAGTGGCTAGGCTTGAAGCCATTCACATCCTACTAGCCTATGCCAACCATCACAACATCTTTCTGTATCAAATGGATGTAAAGAGTGTCTTTCTCAACGGCAAGATTGAAGAAGAAGTGTATGTTGCACAACCACCTGGTTTTGAAGACCTAAAGCATCCTGACATGGCATACAAGCTCAACAAGGCTATGGTCTCAAACAAGCCCCTCGTCCTTGGTATGACACACTCAAAGACTTCCTGAAGAGCAAAGGCTTCAAACCTGGTTCCCTGGTTCCCACACTCTTCACGAAGACATATGATGGTGAATTGTTTGTATGCCAAATCTATGTGGATGACATTATCTCCGGTTGCACTGACAAAAGATACATTGATGAGTTTGGACACATGATGCAAGAGCAATATCAGATGTCCATGACGGGTGAGCTGAAATTCTTCCTCGGTCTTAAAATCCATCAGCAAAGCAACAACATCTTCATTTCACAAGAAAAATACCTCAAAGATTGCCTAAAGAAGTTTGGAATGCAAGACTGCAAAGGATACACAACACCAATGCCAACCAAAAGTCATCTGGGCCCCGACGACAATGGTAAAGAGTTCGATCAAAAGGTATACCACTCCATGATTGGTTCTTTACTCTATATATGTGCATCTAGGCCAGATATAATGCTTAGCGTCTGCATGTGTGCCCGATTCCAAGCGGCGCCAAAAGAATCGCATCACTTAGCTGTGAAGCGAATTCTTCAATATTTGGCTTACAACCCAACTCTAGGACTCTGGTATCCAAAGGGCTCTGAGTTTGATCTAGTTGGATTCTCAGATGCTGATTATGCTGGTGACAAGGTTGATCACAAGTCCACATCAGGCACTTGTCACTTTCTTGGACGATCTCTTGTTTGTAGGTCTTCAAAGAAGCAGAATTGTGTATCCCTCTCCACTGCTAAATCCGAATACATTGCTGCTAGATCTTGCTGCACTCAGCTTCTATGGATGAATCAAACTCTCAAGGACTATGGCATCCAACTGAAGCATGTGCCACTCTACTACGACAATGAAAGCACCATCAAGATTGCCAACAACCCAGTTCAGCACTCTACTACGACTATGGCATCCAACTGAAGCACATTTAGATCCGTCATCACTTTCTCAGAGATCATGTCATGAAGGAGGATATTGATATCATTCATGTCAACACTGAAGAGCAATTGGCAAATATCTTCACAAAGCCCTTGGATGAGTGAAAGTGCTAGTTATCGACTAGAGGGGGAGTGAATAGGCGATTTTATGAGAGTCTTCAAAACATAGGGGCTTTGAAGACAAACAATAGAAATGAACGTATTAATATGCTGCGGAAGGTAGACTACACTAGACAAGCCATAGTCAAGTAAGCAATGAAGTGAAAGTACGAAGACTATCAGCAGCTAGGTAGAATGGATCAAGATGGAAGATAGTATGAAGCCAATCAACAACAGTCTTCACACAGTGAAGTCTATCAGATCATGCAAGCTGACGGACTTCATGAAGACAAACTGTAAGTAAAGAGAGAGGTAAGGATAGAACCAGTTGCTTGGTGAGGACATGTATTTGTTGGACCAGTTCTAGTTGCTGTGACAACTGTACGTCTGGTTAGGGAGGCTGAGATTCAACTTAGAAGACCGCGTCTTCACCTTATTCCCCTTGAGCTAAGGACACACAGTCCTCGCCCAATCACTCTGGTAAGTCTTCAAGGTAGACTTCCAAACCTTCACAGACTTCGTTCACCCGTGATCCACAATGACTCTTGGATGCTCAGAACGCGACGCCTAACCGGCTGGAGGATTCATAGTCCTCAAGTGTAACAAGTCTTCAGGTCATGCAGACAGAAAGACTTCAGTGATGCCTAACACTATTTGGCTCTAGGTGTTTTAGGGCTTTGTCCTCGCAAGGATTTCTCTCTCAAAGGCTTCGAGGTGGGTTGCTCTTAAATGACAAAAGCCGTGCACTAACTCTAAGCCACCAGCAATTTATGGTGTAGGGGGTGGGCTATTTATAGCCTGGAGGCAACCCAACCCGATTTGTCTGAAATGACCCTGGGTCACTAAGGAACTGACATGTGTCCAACGGTCAGATTTCAAACACACGCGGCAGCTTGACTTGGGCTACAAGTAAAGCTGACTCATCCAGCTCTCGATAAGATTTTCTCTCATTGTCTTCGCTCGAAGACATAGGATTTGGTTGAGCATCACTTCAGTCACTCTTACTTTGTTCACTTTGACCCCACTTAACAGTACCGTGGTTCCTATGACTCAACAAAGAAGAAAAGGAAACTACGAAACGACTATGTCTTCGCACTCCATAGTCTTCATATGATGTCTTCTCATGTCATAGTCTTCAGTGTGAAACTCTTCATAGACCACCATTGTCTTCAATGTCTTCACACATTTTTAGGGGTCATCTCTGGTACTAAACCGAATCAATGAGGGACTACTACCTGTGTTATGCTGCAATTCTCACAAACATATTAGTCCCTCAACCAAGTTTGTCGTCAATACTCCAAAACCAACTAAGGGTGGCACTAGATGCACTTACAATCTCCCCATTTTTGGTGATTGATGACAAACTGGTTGAAGTTTTCAACAGGGATAAAAGTATGTGAAATTGTAAGGATAAGGTATTGTCTTCATAAGTAGCAAAAGGCTCCCGCTGAAGATGTGCATATAAATAATTTGCATTTGAATGCAAATGCAGATGGCAGTTTTTACTTGTGGAGATCCTCTTCAGCTTATGAAGACAATTCATCATGCATGAAAGAATACAAAGAAGATAATGACATGCATAATGAAAAATGGACGTCTGCGGAATGACTTCGTGCGGAATTTATCATCACATCACATGGTTAACAAAAAAGGTAGCAGACGACCATCAAGTTTAAGTGTTACAACTTAAAGAACCAAAAGTATCAAAAGCGAGAGTTGTAAACACTTGGCAAAAAGTATAGCAACCACCCACAAGGACCGGCTTGAAGACTATCAACTCATATGCTTCTCCCCCTTTTGTCAGTAAGGACCATAAAGGTTTGAAGACATAGAGCTTCTACTCGTTCCCATGAGGAGGAGAAGGTGCAAGGTCGACGTTGGAGTCCGGTGGTGCAGAAGAACTTGGTGCAGTGTCGGTTCGCGGCGAAGTTGTAATTGGTGAAGTAGCATCATCTTTGTCATCGATAACTTTGGCATTGACAGTTGCCGCCGAGGAGGACTACTTAGAGTCTTCGAGTGAGGGAGTCCGACGCAAGAGAGCATTTCTGGGAGGAGTGGAATCAAATTTGAATCGCTCCGTGAAGCCATCCTGTTGAAGATCATCTTTAGAGCTTAGCAATGTCAGACTCTTCCACGACCGCCGACAGGTTTCATGTGTGACAAAGGCATTCTTGGTGGCAAGATTTTGAATGCGATTAACGTCCACCAAGAGACTTTGCATCTGACGCTTGAGCCAGACATGATGCTTATCCTGTTTCTAATGTAATGCCACGAGAAGCTCTCGGTCATTGAGAGCACGAGATCGCTTCCGAGGCCTTTGAGCCATGGTGCTTTCAGTGGCTTTAATGTTTGCACGACGAGGTGCACGAGTGTTACCAGCCAAAGGATAAATACGAGTGGCAGCAAGATCTCCTTCAATGGGTTGGGTGAAGCTTTGGTGATCGACATTGTGAAGATATAGTGGCTCCTTGGCAGGTTCAGGGTAGATGGCTTCGACAGACATATCAACCTCTGGCAGGAAGATGGGATGATTGCGTGCTGAGGGCTGATAGTTGATGGAAGAGTGAAGCTTGATGAGGCACATTACCCATGGAGCATAAAATTTCAGACCAAATAGATCAGAGCCAGACGCAGCAAGTTGCCTGATGAAGAAGTCTTGAGCATTGAAGCTGATGCCATTGAGGATATAGAAAACCAATGTCTTCATTTCTCCTTCAAGCTTTACTGCAGGAGAATGTCCTTTGATAGGCCATAGAGTTCACCTGATGATATGATAAATGGTGCGAGGCAGATACTCTAGGTCTTCAACAAGGAATTCCTTTTGATATTCAGCATCGCTTGGCAGTGGCTTCATCATGCTGAGCATTTGACTCATGTTCGGCCCAGGCTTCTGAAATATGCTCTCCAAAGCATTACGGTGAGACTGACAATCAGGTTCATAGTGTTCACCTGGAGTGGGCAGGGAAGTAAGCTCAATTATATTTTGGGCTTTGGCTTCATGGTTTAGATCGCCTGTCATCCACTCAAGGACCCAAGTCTTCGGATCCTTGTAGTAGCCGCGTATGTGAAGAGCGGCATAGAATTGTAGCAGAAGCTCTTCATTCCAATTTTATTTGTCGGCCACAAACTGCAGAAGGCCAGCATCTTTGAAGCAGTCTAGAGCCTCTTCCAAGCAGGGCAGGCCAGCCATGACTTCGCAGTCTAGACACATATGGGGAAAATGCGCCCTTGATTGTATAAGACACAAGAATAGTAACTGCGTTGCTGATAGCTCCAGAACCGATCTGATGAAATTCTTGGCTGCGAGTATGGGTTCTTGTCACTATCAAAGAAGGTGTTGTGTGATTTGAAGCCATTCACATTGAATGATCTTGGCGAAGTCGTAGTGCCGGGAAATCTTGGCAGCCTGGGCTTTGGCTTCTGGACCTGAGGCCTGTGCTCCACATGATAGTCAAACTGTGGTCTGGGAGCAGGCGGAGGAACCAAAATGGGCCAGCGGACGGTGACAAGTTGACCATGATCGTATGCTTGCTCAATGGTGTGAGGTCTTGGAGGTGGTACAGGAGCAGAGGCATTGACTTGGGCTTCAAGCTGCACATTGGCTTCAGGTGCAACATTGACTTCTGGCACCATATTCATTGCAGGCGCCACATTAGCTTCAGCCATGACAACGTCATTGGCTTCTATAGTGTTGTAGGTGGTCGCCTTAGTGTTTTCAACCTGCACTTTAGTAGCTGGAGAGTCGGGCACTGACTCCTTCTCCTCGAGAACAACTTCTCGGTTGGTAGGGGGCGTGGCAACTCACTCTTCTTCTTGACGAGGTTCTTGGGGTTCTTGCTGGTCATCGGTTGATGCAGCCGGAATGTCTTCAACAGCTTTTGCTTCGGACTCAGAGATGTTCGTAGTTGGAGTGCCATCAGGAAACACTTGTCGTGCCACTGAGTTGTTTTGCACTTCTCCTTCTGGAACGCTCGGCATGGCGACCTGTGGCCTAGGGCCTTTGCGAAGCCTGCGGTGTGTGGGCGACGCCTTTGGAGATGGGGTGGTCTTCACCATGTAATTGTCATCATCAAGTACCAGAGTGGCAACTTGAGGAGGGGGAGTACTGGGTGTGTCTTGGCTTGGTGTGTCTTGGGGTGATCAGCCCATGATGCATCCTGAGCAATAGGCGTCAATGGACGACCAATGCTGATAAGTTTGTTGTTCGTGAGAACAGGCGATGATACTGGTTGGTTCTCGATCTGAGGAAGGACTTCATCATTTACATTGTCACGATGACCAATGTCTTCATCTATGAAGGGGTCAGCAGCTGGAATGTCTTCAGCTTCAGGAGCCTCTGTGGAAGTAGGTTCATGAAGTACTGGCTGACGTTCTTGGTTGTTGGATGCAGGACGAACAACTGAGATGGGTTTGACAAAGAGGGGCTCTGAGGGAGCAGCTCGATCTTTCTTCGAAGACTTTGTCTTCTGCTTCTTGGGTTGTGGGGTATCATTAGTGGCATTCTTGTTCTCGCGCTTTCTAGCTTCGGCCTCAGCTGTCCTTATCTTCTTCAGTTCTGAAGCAGCTGTGGGGACCTTAGGCATCGAGCCTGTCATGCTGGTAGGGAAGACAATGCTTGGTGCTTCCTGCCTTGATGCTTTAGCTTTGGCCATAGCAGGCTTCTTCTTCTTTTTGGTAGCCATTCTGGGGTCGATGCCAGGGCGCCCTAGTGCCTTACGCTTCTCAGCCTCATTGTGCGCTTGCACACTTTTCTCAGCAAAGTATTTCATTCTCTCTCTTGAACCTTTAGATTCCTCGCGTTTCTGGTGAAACTGCTCCTTGAGCTCATGCAACATCTGCTTGAAGCTTTGAACATCAGCCACGCTGAGATTGGCCATGTTCCTCTTGAACCGAGATTTCTCATGATCAATCTTGTTCTTCAGTTCAACGATCTTCTGGGCCAGAGCCAACTTAGTAGAAATGGCACTGTGGAAAGAGACACTAATGCCAATTGGAAGCTCAAGGTCATCGTGTTGATGCTGGGGTTTTCAAACCATTCATCAATGAAGTTGTTTAAGATATCCACATAAAAAGGGGCAGATCATTGAAGATCTCCGCCTCCTCCTTGCTCTTTATGAGCATCTCAAGAGCACCATCACCAAGATCGTCGTCGCTGGACAAATCAATGATGGCTTCTTCATTCCACAAAATATCAGCTGGGGTCAGTTCTTGCCCAGAGCGCTGGATGGGCTTCATCTTCTTTGAAGACTTCTTAGTCTTCTTAGAGATGCGAGAAAGATCTTCAGACTGCATACTTGCTTCAGGTGGTGCAACGGCCAGTGGCTTTGCATGCGAAGCTTTAGGTGCAGCCGAGGGCTTTGAAGCCTTCGACTTCCTCTGCTTCTATGGCCTTGGTGGAGCTGGCACTTCATCAGTGTCAGAGTCATTCTCAGAGTGCTCCGCGGCTGATCCCTGAACAACAATGTGAGTGAGGAGACCGTCGAGGTTGTAGAAAGGCCCGATGATATTGGGTTCAACATCACGAGTGCCATCAGCCCGAGGAGCAGATGGACCGGGGTTGAAGTCGAGTCCAAATTCCTTCTTGTTCTTCTTAGCAGACTCTTTGGCAAACTGGAAGTTGCTCTTGAAGAGATTGTCTCCATGACACCATAGCAGACTGGTTGGGTTGGCATCTTCAGGTTGTGGTCCTCGGACCATGCAAGGATAGAAACCTTGAGCTATGGCTTCAGACTTGGACTTGGGCTAAAGACCTTTATATACAATATCTCCCCAGGGGCCCTTGATGGCATTCTTTTCAAATATTCGGCAATGACAAATTTGTACTTGAACCATTCATCTGCCCAATATCTTTGAATCCATTGGATTCGGTTCTTGCATTCCCCATAGGTCTCTTCAGGGTCTGACTTGTATAGTGCAAAGAGATCTGGTGGCAGGTCCTTAGCTGTATTTCCATGGCGTTGTCTTCCACCCTTCCTGACTAATTTTTCTGTCACCATGAAGTTCAAACTGAATGGCTTCAGAACTTGCAAAGGCTTCTGTCTGCTGGTCAGACAAGAACTGGCTTCAGTAGAATTGATGTGACACTATAAGAACTCTGCAAATGAATGCAGACTATGAGAACCAAGGGATTCTCCCACAGACATGTACCTATGACAGCATTAGAGATGCGAGGGAAGGGGAAGCGGTCATATGCATTCTCAGAAGATTTTGAAGATAAATTAGTTTGAAGACAATGACCTCATGACGCGAAGACATTCACTTATTTGTTGAGAGTTGGTTCCAGATTTGTACGAATCCAAGAATAGGTACAAGTGAGGAATCTAACTAGTAGTAAAGCATAAGTGAATATTCTAGGCATGATATGAGATGCAGAACAGGATAGATCCAATTTTGTAGGTTTATAAACCACTTTTGGTGGAGAAGGATGGATCTATTGGATAAAAAAGGCAGTTAAAAGGTAAGTTTTAATTACCACAAGAAGAACTGCTAGACGGAGTGGAGTTGCAGGCCGAGCAGTTCAATCTGTCGTGCCCTAACTTGGCGACGGTAGACACCTATGGCGGTGGCGGAGGAGACGAGGTCCGCGGCCGGCGTGAGGACAGCGTCGGTGAGGTCGCGGCAGCTAAGCGCTTCGTCGTCAGCGTTGTCAAGAGCTAGCGGTGGCGCTAGGGTTTGTGCGAGGTGGAGAGGTGGAAGAAAAGATAATGACCGTGGTGAGGTGTATATTTATAGGGACAGGGACAACACAATGTTATTACGCCGGTGCCCCTGGCAGTTCACATCTGAGGGACATGTGGCACGCATGCAACACCTTGGAAGTTGTTCCATGTTCCCACGCATGCCTGGATTGTCGGGTGGTCGTTCCCGCTTCTCTAATTTTCAGACAAAAGGATATAACATTAAAACAGATTCTATTTTGTCTCTGTGTCTTCTGCTGACAAGGACTCAGAGAAGACAATTAACAGATTCAATAGAATGCATATGATTTGGATAGACAGAATCTGAGGTAGAAGCATAGAGGGGGTTAGGGTCCGATCACATTCACATAGGTCAGAAGACTCAAACATGAAGACATAGCTATAAGTGAATGTTGTAGAGGATAGAACACCAATGTATATACCAGTAATATAACAAATCAACATTGTGAAGATAAACATGGAGTCGAACAAATGTTGAAGACAAAACCAAATGTTAAGATTATGCAAATGTGACGCCAATTGAAAATACTTCAAACAAGAGTTTGGTGGTGGCGTTACCCACCGTATAGTAAGTGTTAGACCCAGACACGACACACAATTATCGTGGCGCTCCGAAGTCAATTTTTGCATTAATGTATTCACACTTAGAGTGTATGTCTTCATTATTTGAAGATATACGTTACTTCGTGTGTTGCAAACCTAAGTCATCACACGAATAAGCGTTAGGATGTGTGTCCAACTACATGACATTCGAGGATTCTAAGATATTTAGCTCACACCGCTACTTGCAAAACCTTTTCTCATCCAAGGGCTTTGTGAAGATATCTTCCAATTGCTCTTCAGTGTTGACGTGAATGATATCAATATCTTCCTTCATGACATGATCTCTGAGAAAGTGATGATGGATCTGAATGTGCTTTGTCTTCGAATGCTAAACTGGGTTGTTGGCAATCATGATAGCGCTTTCATTGTCGCAGTAGAGTGGCACATGCTTCAGATGGATGCCATAGTCCTTGAGAGTTTTCTTCATCCACAGAAGCTGAGCGCAGCAAGACCCAGCAGCAATGTATTCAGATTCAGCACTGGAGAGAGACACACAGTTCTGCTTCTTTGAAGACCAACAGACAAGAGATCGTCCAAGAAAGTGACATGTGCCTGATGTAGACTTGCGATCAACCTTGTCACCAGCATAATCAGCATTTGAGAATCCAACTAGATCAAACTCCGAGCCCTTTGGATACCATAATCCTAGTGTTGGGATGTAAGCCAAATATCGAAGAATTCGCTTCACAGCTATGTGATGCGACTCCTTTGGTGCCGCTTGGAATCGGGCACACATGCAAACGCTAAGCATGATATCTGGCCTAGATGCACACAAATAGAGTAAATAACGAATCATGGAGCGGTATACCTTTTGATCGAACTCTTTACCATTGTCGTCGGGGCCCAGATGACTTTTGGTTGGCATTGGCGTCATGTATCCCTTGCAGTCTTGCATTCCAAACTTCTTCAGGCAGTCTTTGAGGTATTTCTCTTGAGATATGAAGATGTCGTTGCTTTGCTGACAGATTTGAAGACCGAGGAAGAACATCAGCTCACTCATCATGGACATCTGATATTGCTCTTGCGTCATCTTTCCAAACTCATCATTGTATCTTTTGTTAGTGCACCCGAAGATAATGTCATCCACATAGATTTGGCACACAAACAGTTCACCATCATATGTCTTCGTGAAGAGAGTGGGATCTAGGGAACCAGGTTTGAAGCCTTTGCTCTTCAGGAAGTCTTTGAGTGTGTCATACCAAGCACGAGGGGCTTGTTTGAGGCCATACAGTGCCTTGTTGAGCTTGTAAACCATATCAGGATGTTTTGGATCTTCAAAGCCAGGTGGTTGTGCAACATACACTTCTTCTTCAATCTTGCCATAGAGAAAAGCACTCTTCACATCCATTTGATATAGGAGAATGTTGTGATGGTTGGCATAGGCTAGCAGAACGTGACTGGCTTCAAGCCTAGCCACCAGAGCGAATGTTTCATCAAAGTCAATTCCTTCAACTTGAGTATATCCTTGAGCAACGAGACGAGCCTTGTTTCTGACAACTTGACCATGCTCATCTTGTTTGTTGTGATAGACCCATTTTGTGCCAATGATATTGTGCTTGCGAGGATCAGGACGCTTGACTAGTTCCCATACGTTGTTCAGCTCGAACTGTTGAAGCTCTTCTTGCATAGCTAGAATCCATTCAGGTTCCATGAAGGCTTCAGCAACTTTCTTGGGTTCAGATATGGACACAAATGCAAAGTGCCCACAGAAATTTGCTAGTTGTGTTGCTCTTGAACGAGTAAGGGGACCAGGTGCATTGATGCTATCAATTATCTTCTCAATATGTACTTCATTTGCAACACGAGGATGAACTGGATGAAGATTTTGCTCTTAATGATCATTGTCTTCATCTTCAGCATTGGCTTCAGGCTGAGCAGAGTCTTGAGGTTGATTTGGTGCAGAAATGACAAGTTCCTCTTCAGCCTATGCCTCTGAAGGTATGATTTCTCCAGTACCCATAAGCTTTATTGATTCACTAGGAGGGACTTCATCTAGCACATTTGGTAGGTGCTCTCTTTGCGAGCCGTTAGTTTCATTGAACTGCACATCCATAGTTTCAACCACTTTATAGTGAAAGAGGTTGACGACTCTTTAAGAGTGTGAATCCTTTCCGTAGCCAAGCATAAAACCTTCATGTGCTTTTGGTGCAAATTTTGATGTGTGATGTGGATCCTTGTCCAGCACTTGGCACCAAATACTCTGAAGTAGCTTACATTTGGCTTCTTACCAGTCAGTAGTTCATATGATGTCTTATTTTGAAGCTTGTGAAGATAAACACGGTTGATGACATGTCATGCAGTATCAATGGCTTCAGGCCAGAACTTCCTTAGAGTCTTGTACTCATCAAGCATTGTCCGAACCATCTCAATGAGTGTTCTGTTCTTGCGCTCCATGATTCCATTCTGCTGAGGTGTGTATGGAGCTGAGAATTCATGAGTGATGCCCAATGTATCAAGATAAGTGTCGAGGCTGGTGTTCTTGAACTCTGTGCCATTGTCACTTCTTATGTGCTTGATCTTGATGCCATAGTTTGTCATGGCACGGTTTGCGAATCGTCTGAAGACATCCTGTACTTCAGTCTTGTAGAGAATTATATGTACCCAGGTATATCTAGAGTAATCATCAACAATAATGAAGCCATAGATACACGCAGTGGTAGTAAGAGTGGAGTAGTGAGTAGGTCCGAATAGGTCCATGTGAAGCAGCTCGAAGGGACGTGATGTCGTCATGATTGTCTTCGAAGGATGCTTGGCCCTAGCCATCTTCCCGGCTTTGCAGACACCACATAGATGATCCTTTTTGAACTTGACGCCCTCGATGCCTCCGACATGCTTCTTCTTCCCGAGAGTGTACAAGTTTCTCATGCCTGCATGCCCTATCCTCCGATGCTAGAGCCAGCATTTGCTAGAAGACATACTGCCAACTATGGTCCTGCTGAGAAATCTACCATGTACATATCACCTTTTTGGTACCCTTCAAAGACTAGAGACTTGTCAGATTCCATTAAAACAAGGCAACGATATTTTCCAAATATCATAATCATGTTCAAGTCACAAAGCATTGAGACAAACATTAAGTTGAAACCAAGGGATTCAACAAGCATCACTTTATCCATGTGCTGATCCTTTGAGATTGCAACTCTACCTAGACCCAATACCTTGCTTTTACCAGTGTCAGCAAATGTGATTTGACTCTTGTTAGATGGACGTAAGGTTGAGTCCATGAGAAGACTTTGATCTCCAGTCATGTGGTTAGTGCATCCACTATCAATAATCCATTCTGAAGCAGCTGGTGTCATACCCTACAATGCAGTTAGGGGAATAGGCTTCACGAAGAGTATTGTGAAGCATAAACATTTTATGAGCAAGTGGATTATGAAAACATAGATCCAGGTTAGGACTGATAGGATGATTGGCAAGCGATTTTGGAATTAAATACATAGTAAGACCATTTAGACATTTTATCTTGCGCCCCACAAGATGTTTTAGGTCCCCAGCAATAGCATCTGACGCCTTTGATTTCCGGCTCGAGACCTTTCCCTGCAAAAGAGAGTTAAGATTTCTTAACCACCCACATCTTCAAGGGTGGCTCTGAAGCAATGAGTCTAAGTGCAGCATCTGAGAACTTTGGCTTTGGAGCCCTAGCAAATATTCTTGCAGGAGGTGAATAATTCTTGGTCTTATGAACATAGAGGTTTGAAGAAACATGGCCATATTCATAGGCCTGAGTATGGTTTCCCTGCAAAACATTTGTGTTAGGGTGACTCTGGTGAGTCCTCGGTCTGTATGATGCCTTTGGACCATGTGAAGCCTTTGGTCTAGGGTTTGTCTTCATCCTAGGTGTTGTCATGATGACATTCACCTGAAGATTTTCAAGACAACTCTTGTGCACCCAGATCTTTTTCAAAGGTGGTCCATTCCTGCAGTTAGTACCAATATACCTGGCAAGCACTTCACCATTCTGATTCTTAAACAGTTTATAGTTTGCATCAAAGGATTCATCAATGATAATCGGGTTAGCACAAGTGAAGCCAGATAAGGTAGATGGCTCCACTAAAGGTCCCTTTGCAGCAACCCATGTGGTTTTGGGGTACTGCTCAGGCTTCCAATAAGAACCATCAACATTCATTTTCCTCTCGAACCCAACACCCTCTTTCCTAGGGTTTCAGTTCAGAATCTGTTTCTTGAGGACATCACATAGTGTATGATGCCCTTTGAGACTCTTGTACATCCCTGTCTCAAGCAATGTCTTCAACCTGGCATTCTCATCAGGAATAGTAGTGGTATCCTCAGTAGAGGGTTTAGTTACCACATCAGCAGTTGAAGATATTGCAACAGTAGTAGCAGTAGAACTTTCAGCAACAGAAGTAGCGTTATCACGCTCAAGGCATTTTAGACATGGTGGTTCAAATCCTTCCTAAGCGGAACTGATCTATTGAGTGCTAAGTGACTCATTCTCTTTTTGAAGATCTTCATGAGCCGCTCTCAAGTTCTCAAGTTCTTGCTTCCTTTGAAGATAATCATAGGAATGCTTTTCATGAGTAGTTGAGAGAGTTTCATGACGACTTTAAAGTTCTTCATACTTAACATGAAGATTTTTAATGTCTTCAATTAAGGACTGAGTTCGAGTCATCTCCGCGTCCAACAGGTCACCGGTTTTGTCTAACCGTTTTTGAATATGTTCCATAGCAGTCTGTTGTTGTGTTGCAATTTTAGCAAGTGTTTTGTAGCTAGGTTTATATTTACATTCAGAGTCATCTTCACTAGATGTTGGATAGTGAGCATCGTGTGAGTTTACCTTGGCACCACGTGCCATGAAGCAGTAGGTGGGACCAGAGTCATCCTCGTTAGCATCAGCGTTGGTGAAGAGGCCATCATCCTTAGTATCAAAGATGGACTTGTTGACGTATGCTGAAGCTAAATCCAGGCTTGCCACGCCTGAATTAGATTCCTCTTCAAACTCCATATCCACCTCCTCAAATGCAAACTCCTCCTCTGAATCCATTTCTTTGCCAACAAACGCATGACCCTTGCTAGATGAGCTCTTCTTGTGTGATGAAGACTTCGACAAAGACTTGGAAGAATACTTTGAGGATTTCTTCTTCTTCTTGTCATCAGAATCATATTCCTTGCTCTTCTTCTTCTTCTTCTTCTTCTTCTTCTTCTTCTTCTTCTTCTTGTTCTCGTTGTCCCATTGAGGACATTCAGAGATGTAGTGACCAGGTTTATTGCACTTGTGGCACGTTCTCTTCTTGTAGTCACGGGAGGAAGCTTCATCATTTCTTGAGCTGGATCTTGAAGACTGTCTGGAGCCTTTCTTCCTGGTGAACCTTTGGAACTTCTTCACGAGCATGGGAAGTTCCTTTCCAATGTCTTCAGGATTCTCATAACTACACATTTAAGCAAGTTTAAATGAGGCCGGAAACAACAACAACAATTGCGGAAAATCGCCATGTGCAATATTTAAATTTGGTACTGTTCTGCCCTAAACCATATTTTAGGGTTGTGAAACATGCAAGATGAGTGCACCATGTTAGACATGGCAAGAGGTGAAGCATAATAAAAACTACACATTTAAGCAAGTTTAAATGAGGCCGAAAACAACAGCAACAATTCCGGAAAATCGCCATGTGCAATATTTGAATTTGGTACTGTTCTGCCCTAAACCATATTTTAGGGTTGTGAAACATGCAAGATGAGTGCACCATGTTAAACTAGGCATTTTTCTACCCCATTTACATATAAAGTTTGTTAAGTTTGGAGCTACGGTTATTTAGTTATGAAATAAAGCATCTTAGCATGGCATTTAAGCAAATTAATGCAAACAACAATTTACACATTTCTTCTTCAGATGAGGAAACAACCTTTGCCTTCAAAGCGCGAGCTTGGCCATAGTTGGGACCCTAGATATCTCTTTTCTCAGATAGCTGGAACTCATGTGTGTTGAGCCTTTGAAATATGTCAGACGGATCGAGAGTCTTGAAGTCAGGGCGTTCTTGAATCATCAGGGCCATGGTGTCAAATGAGCTGTCGAGTGATTTGAAGAGTGTCTTGATGATTTCATGCTTGGTAATCTCAGTGGCGCCGAGTGCATGAAGCTCATTTCTAATGTTAATGAGGCGATCAAACGCCAGCTGAACATTCTCATTGTCATTTCTTTTGAAGCGGTTGAAGAGGTTGCGAAGAACACTGATCCTTGAGTCTCTTTGGGTTGAGACACCTTCATTGACCGTGGAGAGCCAGTCCCAGACTAGCTTTGCAGTTTCCAGAGCACTCACATGGCCATACTGTACTTTAGTTAGATGACCACAAATGATGTTCTTGGCAGTAGAATCGAGTTGAATGAACTTCTTGACATTAGCTGGGGTGACGCCTTCACAGGCCTTGGGAACGCCGTTCTTGACGACATACCAGAGGTCGACATCAATGGCTTCAAGCTGCATGCACATCTTATTCTTCCAGTAGGGCTAATCAGTGCCATCGCAGACAGGGCACGGAACGGACTTTGATTATCCCTGCAGTCGACATAGCTAAAACTCCAGGTGGTTAAACCGAATTACACAGAACAAGGGAGCACCTTGCTCTGATACCAATTGAAAGTGCTAGTTATAGACTAGAGGGGGGTGAATAGGCGATTTTTATGAGAGTCTTCAAAACACGGGGGCTTTGAAGACAAACAATAGAAATGAACCTATTAATATGCAGCGGAAGGTAGACTACACTAGACAAGCCATAGTCAAGTAAGCAATGAAGTGAAAGTACGAAGACTATCAGCAGCTAGGTAGAATGGATCAAGATGGAAGATAGTATGAAGCCAATCAACAACAGTCTTCACACAGTGAAGTCTATCAGATCATGCAAGCAGACAATGATTTCACGAAGACAAACTGTAAGTAAAGAGAGAGAGAGGTAAGGATAGAACCAGTTGCTTGGTGAGGACAGGTATTTGTGGACCAGTTCCAGTTGCTGTGACAACTGTACATCTAGTTAGGGAGGCTGAGATTCAAATCATAAGACCGCTTCTTCACCTTATTCCCCTTGAGCTAAGGACACACAGTCCTCGCCCTTTCACTCTCATAAGACTTCAAGGTAGACTTCCAAACCTTCATAGACTTTGTTCACCGGCGATCCATAATGACTCTTGGATGCTCAGAACGCAACGCCTAACCGGTTGGAGGATTCACAGTCCTCAAGTGTTATAAGTCTTCAGGTCATGTAGATAGAAAGACTTCAATGATGCCTAACACTCTTTGGCTCTAGGTGTTTTAGGGCTTTTTCCTCGCAAGGATTTCTCTCTCAAAGGCTTCGAGGTGGGTTGCTCTTAAATGACAAAAGCCGTGCACTAACTCTGAGCCGCCACCAGTTTATGGTGTAGGGGGTGGGCTATTTATAGCCAGGAGGAAACCCAAGCTTTGTCCGAAATGACCCTGGGTCACTAAGGAACTGACACGTGTCTAACGGTCAGATTTCAAACAAACGTGACAGCTTGACTTGGGCTACAAGTAAAGCTGACTCATCCAGCTCTGGATAAGATATTCTCTCATTGTCTTCGCTCGAAGACATAGGATTTGGTTGAGCATCACTTCAGTCACTCTGACTTTATTCACTTTGACCCCACTTAACAGTATGGTGGTTCCTATGACTCAACAAAGAAGAAAAGGAAACTACGAAACGAGTATGTCTTCGCACTCCATTGTCTTCATACGATGTCTTCTCATGTCATAGTCTTCAATGTGAAACTCTTCATAGACCACCATTGTCTTCACACATTTTTAGGGGTCATCTCTGGTAGGTAAACCGAATCAATGAGAGACTACTACCTGTGTTATCTTGCAATTCTCACAAACACATTAGTCCCTCAACCAACTTTGTCGTCAATACTCCAAAACCAGCTAGGGGTGGCACTAGATGCACTTACAATGAGAAAAGGTTTTGCAAGTTGCGGTGTCAGCTAAATATCCTAGAATCCTCAAATGTCCTGTAGTTGGACACACATCCTAACGCTTATGCATGTTGATGACTTAGATGTGCAACACATGAAGTAACGTATCTCTTCAATCAATGGAGACATACACTCTAAGTGTGAATACATTAACGCAGAATTTGATTTCGGAGCGCCACGATAATTGTGTGCCATGTCTGGGTCTAATACTTCCTATACGGTGGGTAACGCCACCACCAAAACCTTTTTGAAGTGTTTCATTTGGCGTCATAAATGCATAGTCTTCGCATTTGGTTGTCTTGAACATTGATTTGACCTTTAAAGTTTATCTTCGCAATGTTGAATTGGTCTTATATGTGCGTGTGTGTGTGTGTGTTCTGTCCTCTACAACATTCAATATATCTATGTCTTGACTCTTGAATTTTTCTGATCTAAGTGAATGTGATCGGACCCTAACCCTCTTTGTGCTTCTACCACAAATTCTATCTATCCAAGTCATATGCACTATGTTGAAACCTATCAAATGTCTTCTCTGAGTCCTTGTCAGCAGAAGACACAGAGACAAACATTTAAATCTGTTTTAAATGCCATATCCTTTTTGCCTGAATACCGGAGAAGCCGGAACGACCAAACGACAAACCAGGCGTGTGTGGGAACATGGAACAACTTCCAATAAGTTGCATGCATGCCACGTGTTCTTCAGATGTGAAACGCTAGGGGCACCTGCGTAATTATGTTGTGCCATCCCTATCCTTATAAATACACACACACCGCGGTCATTATCTCTTCTTCCACCTCGCCACCTCGCACGAAACCTAGCGCCTCCTCTAGCTCACGTCGACACCGGAGACGAAGCGCTTAGCTACCGTGACTTCTTCGATGCCGTCCTCACGCTAGCCGTGGACCTCATCCTCTCCGCCGCCGCCGTAGGTTTCTTCCGTTGCCAAGTTAGGGCATGGGAGATTGAACAACTCGGCTTCAAAACTCCGCCTTGTCTAGCAGTTCATCAGCGGTAAATAAACCTCTCCTTTTACTGTCTTTTGATGTGTCAAATCCATCCACTTCAACCAAAAGTTGTTTCTACACTTCCAAATCTGGATCTGATTTTATCTGCATCTCATATTATGCTGAGGTTATTCAGTTATGCTTCATAACTAATTAGATTCCTCACTTGTACTTAATCATGGATTCGTACAAATTTGGAACCAACTCTCTTCAAATAAGTGAACGTCTTCGCACTACGAGGTCAATGTGTTCAAACCAATTTATCTTCAAAACCTTCTGAGAATGCATATGACCTCTTCCCCTTACCTTGCACCTTTAATGCTGTCACAGGTACATGTCCTTGGGAGAATCCCTTGGTTCTCATAGTCTGCATTCATTTGTAGAGTTCTTACACCATCATATTCACTCCCGTGAAGCCAGCTCTTGTCTGACCAGTAGAAGGAAGCCATTCACTGTTTTGAAGCCATTCAGTCTGAATATAATGGCCACAGATAAATCTATTAGGAAAGGTGGCAAGCAGCACAAAGGCGATACATCTCTAGATCTGCCTCTGGATCTGTATGAAATGTACAAGTCAGATCCTGAAGAAAGTTACAATCAGCGCAAGACCCGAATCCAATGGATACGAAGATATTGGGCAGAACAGTGGTTCAAATACAACTTCGTCACTGCCGAATATGCTGAGAAGAACGCCATTAAGCGCCCATGGGGTGATTTCCTGTATAGGAATCTGCAGCCAAAGTCGAAGCCTGAAGCCATCACTCAAGGCTTCTACACATGCATGGTCCGAGGATCGGAGCCTGAGAATGCTGACCCATCATCTATATTATGGTGTTGCAAAGACAACCTGTTCAATCACAACTATCAGTTTGCCAAGGAGTCAGCTACAAAGAACAAGAAGTAGCTAGGACTCAACTTCAACCCTGGTCCATCTGCTCCAAGAGTGATGGCACGCGCGATGCCAATCCAAATGTCATCGGCCCCTTCCAAAACTTTGATGGCCTCCTCTCTCACATCGCTTCTCAGAGGGCTACGGTGGATCAATCCACTAACGACGCAGATTCTGAAGATGCGCCAGCACCATCGAAGCAGAAGAATAAGAAGACAAAAGCTTTGAAGCCCTCTGCCACACCAAAAGCTTTGACTATGAAGTCATTGACCACCGCACCTCCTGAACCCAGTGTGCAGTCTGAAGATTTGTCTCGTGTCTCCAAGAAGGCCGAGAAGTCCAAGAAAACCAAGGTGCCCAAGAACATTCCTGGGCATGAACTGACTCCTACTGCTGTTCTACGCAACGAGGAAGACACCATTGATCTGTCCAGTGATGAAGATCTTGGTGATGACGCACTTGAGCGGCTGATCAAGAGCAAGCAAGAGGCGGAGATCTTTAACGATATGCCCCTCTGTGATGTTGACATTCCGAACAACTTCATCGACGAGTGGTTCGATGACCAAAGCATCAATATTGATGATCTTCAGCTCCATGTGGACATAAGCGTCACGTTTCATGGATCCATTGCTAATGAGTTGGCCCTGGCTCAGAAAATTGTTGAACTCAAAAACAAGATTGATTATGAGAAGGCTCATTTCAAGAAGAATATGGCCAAGCTCAGTGTGGCTGATGTGCAGATATTCAAGAAGATGCTGCATGATCTCAAGGAACATTTTCATAAGAAGAGGGAAGAAGCCAAAGGCCCTCGTGAGCTCATGAAGTGCTACATGCAGAAGTGCATTCAAGCACACAATTAAGCTGAAAAACACAAAGCTATTGGGCATCCTGGCATCGACCCCAGAATGGCTGCCAAGGCAAAGAAGAAGGCTGCTGATGCCCAAAGTGAAGTACCAAGGCAGGAAGAACCTCGCATTGTCTTCCCTGCTAGTATGACAGGCTCGAAGCCTAAGGTCACCTCAGCAGCTTCAGAGATGAAGAAGAGAAGGGAGCCAGGAAACACAAGCACAAGGATGTGTTTGATGATGCCCCATCAAAGAACAAATTGAATAAAAAGTCTTCAAAGAAAGAGCATGCTGCAACCACTGAGCCCCTCAATGTTGAACCCATTTCTATTGCTCCTCCTGCCTCAATCAACAAAGAGTGTCGTCTTGTGATCCATGAGCATGCTTCCACAGAGGCTCATGCAAGTGAAGAAGTACCAGCTGCTGACCCCAACGCAGCTGAAGACATTGGTCGTGACGACAATGTTAATAATGATGTAGTCCTTCCTCAGCTCGAGCCCTAGACGATGTCATCGCATGTTCTTACAAACAGTGAAATTATTAGCATTTGTCGTGCTTTGACGCCAATTTCTCAGGATGACTCATGGGCCGAGCACCCTCAGCAAGACACCCCCGTCCATGATGAGACACCAAGAACACCAACTCCTCAAGTCACCACTCCAGTGCTTGACGATGACACCTACATGGTGCAGACCACTCCATCACCAAAGGTGTCGCCCGCATTTCGTAGGCTTCGCAAAGGCCCCATGCCACAGGTCGCCATGTCGAGCATTCTGTAAGGGCAAGTGCAACAAAGCTCAGTAGCACGTCAAGTGTTTCCTGAAGCCACCCCTACTATGAATGTATCTGCGTCTGAAGCCAAAGCTGCTAAAGACATTCCGACTGCATCAGCCGATGAAGATACGGAAGAAGCAAGAGAAGAAGAAAGAGTTGCCACACCCCCTGCTCCTAATCAAGTCATTCTCGAGGAGAATGTGATTGTGCCTGACCCTCCTGTCATTGAACAAATAGAGGTTGAAAACACTGAGGGTCTGAGGCTGCCACAAACAACACCACTGAAGCCAATGACACTGTCATGGCTGAAGACAATGTGGAGCCTGAAGCCAATGTGGAAGCTGAAGCCACTATTCCACCTCCAAGGCCTCACACCATTGAACAAGCCTATGCTCATGGTTAGCTTGTCACAGTTAGATGGCCTATTATGGTTCCTCCTACTGCTCCTGGACCACAGTATGACTATCATGTGGAGCAGAGGCCACAAGTTCAGAATCCCAAGCCACAGCTGCCAAGGCTTCCAAGTGTTGCAACTACACCTGGCTCTTTCAACGTACACAGCTTCAGAGCACACAACACCTTCTTTGACAGTGCTAAGAATCCCTACTCGAAGCCAAAGTTCTCTTCCGATCGATTCTGGAGCCATCAGCAGCGCAGCTAGTACTCCTGCATTCTGTACAATCAAGAGCGAATCTTTCCACACATGCATCTTGACTGTGAAGCTATTGCTGGGATGCCTTGTCTTGAAGAAGAGCTTGACTGCTTCAGGGATGTTGGTCTTTTGTCATTTGTGACAGACAAAGAGCACTGGAATGAAGAGCTTCTGCTGCAGTTCTATGCTACACTTCATATTCGTGGCTACAACAGGGATCCGAAGACATGGATCCGTGAGTGGATGTCAGGTGATGTACATCAGGAAGCCAAAGCTTGAGACATTATCAAGCTTACTTCCCTGCCCACTCTAGGTGAGTTCTACGAGCCTGGTTGTCACCGTCATTGAGATGAACTATAGAGTATCTTCCAGAGGCCCAAGCCAAATACGAGTGAGATGCTTAGTATGATGAAGCCATTGCCTCAAGATGCTAAATACCCCAAAGAGTTCTTCGTGAAAGACCTCGAGTACTTACCCTGCACAGTATACCACATTTTGAGGCGTACTCTATGGCCAATCAAGGGACACTCTTTTGAAGCCCAACTTGAAGGAGCCATGGAGACTTTGGTATTTTATATCATCAATGTCATCAGACTCAATACCCAGGATTTCTTCATCAGACAACTCGCTGCATCTGTGATTGATCTGTTTGGCCTGAAATTCTATGCTCCATGGGTGATGCGCCTGATTAAGATCCATTCTACTATTGACTATCAGCCTTAGGGTGCAACCATCTTGTTTTTATGCCTGAGGTTGATATGTCCATTGAAGCCATCTACCCCGAGCCTGCCAAGAAGCATCTACATCTTCAGAATGTTGAACACGAAAGCTTCTCACAACCAATGGAGGGAATTCTTGTCCCCAATGCTACAACCCCTACTTATCCTCTAGCTGGGAATATGAGAGTGCCACATCGTGCCAACACCGAAGCCACTTCAAGTACGGTTGCCCAAAGGCATCAGAAGCGATCTCGTGTACTCAATGACCGAGAGCTTCTTATGGCCTTGCATCAGAAGCAGGATATGCATCATGACTGGCTAAAGCTTCAGATGTAGAGTATCTTGGTGGATGTCAGTTGCATTCGGAACTTGGCCACAAAGAACTCGTTTGTTGCGCATGAAGCCTATGGGCGGTCCTGGAAGAGTCTCACACTGCTTTGTCCTGAAGACGATCTTCGCAAAGATGGCTTCACTAAGAACTTCAAGTTTGATTCTAGGCCTCCACAAAATGCAAGCTGGTGCCGCACTCCCTCAATTGAAGATTCTGAGTGTTCATCTTCGACTACAACTGTTGTTGCGAGAGTCGTCGATGAAGAAGATGACACCACTTCACCAACCATGGCTGCACCGCATCTCGACACTGCATCAGGCCCGTCTGCACCACCGAACTCCAATGTCGACCCTGCTCCTTCATTTACTCCTGATGGGAACACGTAGATACTCTATGTCCTCAAACCTTTTTGGCCATTACTCACAAAAGGGGGAGAAGCTTATGAGTTGATAGTCTTCAAGCGGGTCCTTATTGGGTGGTTGCATTATTTTTGCTAAGTCTTTACAACTCTCGTCTTTTAAAAAAATTGGTTCTTTGAGTTGTAACACTTAAACTCGATGGTTGTCTGCTACTTTTTGTGCTACCTTGTGATGTGATGATAAATTCTGCATGAAGCCATTCCACATACGTCCATTTTTCATTATGCATGTCATTATCTTCGTTATCTCTTTATATCTGAATGATGAATTGTCTTCATAAGTTGAAAAGGATCTCCACAAAGTAAAACCTGCCATGTGCATTTGCATTCAAAAGCAAACTGCTTATATGCACATCTTCAGGGGGAGCCTTTGCTAATTATGAAGACAATGCCTTAATTCTTGAACTTTCACATACTTTTATTCCCGTTGAAAAACTTCAACCGGTTTGTCATCAATCACCAAAAAGGGGGAGATTGTAAGTGCATCTAGTGCCACCCTTAGTTGGTTTTGGAGTATTGACGACAAACTTGGTTGAGGGACTAATGTGTTTGTGAGAATTGCAGGATAACACATGTAGTAGTCCCATATTGATTCGGTTTACCTACCAGAGATGACCCCTAAAAATGTGTGAAGACATTGAAGACAATGGTGGTCTGTGAAGATATTCATAGTGAAGATTATGACATGAGAAGATATTCACATGAAGACTATGGAGTGCGAAGACATAGTTGTTTCGTAGTTTCCTTTTCATCCTTGTTGAGTCATAGGAACCACCGTACTGTTAAGTGTGGTCCAAGTGAACAAAGTTAGAGTTACTGAAGTGATGCGCTACCAAATCCTATGTCTTCGAGCGAAGAAAATGAGAGCATATCTTATCCAGAGCTAGATGAGTCAGCTTTACTTGTAGCCCAAGTCAAGCTGTCATGTGTGTTTGGAATCTGACCGCTGGACACTTGTCAGTTCCTTAGTGACCCAGGGTCATTTCGAACAAATCAGGTCGCATTGCCTCCTGTCTATAAATAGCCCACCCCCTACACCATAAATTGGTGGCTTCTCAGAGTTAGTGCACGGCTTTTGTCGTTTGAGAGCAACCCACCTCTGAAGCATTTGAGAGAGAGATCCTTGCGAGGACAAAGCCCAAAACACCCAGAGCCAAAGAGTGTTAGGCATCACTGAAGTCTTTTTGTCCGCATGATCTGAATACTTGTTACACTTGAGGACTGTGAATCCTCCAGCCGGTTAGGCGTCGCGTTCTGAGTATCCAAGAGTCATTGTGGATTGTCGGTGAACGAAGTCTATGAAGGTTTGGAAGTCTACCTTGAAGACTTACCAGAGTGATTGGGAGAGGATTGGGTGTCCTTAGCTCAAGGGGAATAAGGTGAAGAAGCAGTCTTCTGAGTTAAATCTCAGCCTCCCAACCAGACGTACAGTTGTCATAGCAACTGGAACTGGTCTACCAAATCCTTGTCTTCACCAAGCAACTGGTTCTATCCTTCACGTCCTTTCACTTTATAGTTTGTCTTCGTGAAGTCATTGACTGCTTTGCATGATCTGAGTGTCTTCACTACTTGAAGTCTATTTACTGTTTGGCTTCATACCATCTTCCATCCTGATCCATACTACCTAGCTACTGATAGTCTTCATGCTTTCACTTCATTGCTTACTTGACTATGGCCTGTCTAGTGTAGTCTACCTTCCGCTGCACATCAATAGGTTCATTTATACCGCTGGTCTTGAAAACCCCTATGTATTGAAGACTTTCATAAAAATCGCCTATTCACCCCCTCTAGTCCATAACTTGCACTTTCAAAACCCAATGTGAGGCTACCACTAGGCACGATATAATTTAATCATCACGATATTCAATTCATTCAATAATTACTCATAGGATATAAGTGAAGCACGGGAGTAAATGACAAGCTACTCCAAAAAGATATAAGTGAAGATCAAGCAAGTAGTTAAGTAAATAGGTAGCTAATTGTGGACTCTCTATTATTTAAATTTTTTCAGATTTAAGTATTTTAGTAAAATAGAAAGAAAAACAAATAAAATGACATCCAAAAATAGCACAACTCATGCAAAGAAGCAAAAACTTAGGCTGAACCAATACTAACCAATAATTGTTGATGAAAACAGTGGGATGCCTATCGGGGCATCCACAAGCTTAGATGCTTGAGACTTCTTGAAATATTATCTTGGGATGCCTTTGGCATCCCCAATCTTGAGCTTTTTTGTCTCCTTAATTCCTTTTATATCATGGTTTCCCTAAATCTCAAAAACTTCATCCACACAAAATGCAACAAGAACTTGTGAGATAAGTTAGTATAGATCAACGCAAAACCTTATCATTCTCTAGTATAGCAAATCACTAAAATTATTATTCAATATTGGATACTAAATGACTCTTCATATTTAATACTCGTATCCTCAAATAGAATCACTAAACAAGCAAACATATGCATACAATGCAAACATAACAACAATCTGCCAAAACAGGACAATTTGTAATGGATGAAGAAGTATCCATCCTTATTTAACTCAAAAAATTCTAAACTTTACCACACTATATAAAATTTATCATAGATTATTATGAAAAAAAATTCAACATTTTATCACACTAAGAATTTTCTTGGGAATTTTTGCAACAACGACAAACTTTTTATTTTGAAACAGCAACTCATATACTTGTAAAATAAGCATGGTAAAGGCTATCCTTGCCACTTTTATTGAAATAAAAGATACAAAACATTATTATAAATAACACCAAGAAAATCAAAACAAAATAAAATGACGCTCCAAGCAAAACACATATCATGTGACGAATAAAAATATAGCTCCAAGTGAGGTTACCGATAATGTTGGAGACGAAAGAGGGGATGCCTTCCGGTGCATCCCCAAGCTTAGTTACTTGGATATTCCTTGAATATTACCTTGGGGGTGCCTTGGGAATCCCCAAGCTTAGGGTCTTGTCTCTCCTTATTCTCCTCATATTGATATCTCACCCAGAACTTGAAAACTTCAATCACACAAAACTTAACGAAACTTCGTGAGGTAGGTTAATATGATAAAAACAAATCATTCACTTTGGTACTTTCAAAGACAAGATTCATAATTGTTCTCACACAATGCATACTATACCTTGTCATTTCCACAATTTATATTGAGCAATATAAGCCATAGAAACTAGATAACAAGCAAACTATGCATTGAAAACAGAATCTGTCAAAAACAGAACAATCGGTAGTAATCTGTACCCCAACCATACTTCTGTAACTCCAAAAATTCTGAAAATTTAAGAAAATGTAGGCAATTTGTATATCAATCATATGTAAAAATTTAAGATCAAGAGCATGTTCCAGTGAATTTTTAAAATTCCTAGACTAAGTGCAAAAGTTTTTGTTTTTCCACAGAATCAAGTCAACTATCATCCACACAATCCCAAAGGCTTTACTTGGCACTTTATTGATAAAAAAGCTATAAAACATAGTTACTACAGTTGCCTAATCATGTGAACACAAAAAACAGTAGGTAGAATTGTTGGGTTGTCCCCTAACAAGTGCTTCTCTTTAATGCCCTTTTAGCCAGGCATGATGATTTCAATGATGCTCACATAAAAGATAAGAATTGAAACATAACAAGAGAATCATGAATAACATGGCAATCACATTTAAGTCTGACCCACTTCCTATGCGTAGGGATTTTGTGAGCAAATAATTTATGGGAGCAAGAATCAACTAGCGTAGGAAGGCAAAACAAGTGCAACTTCAAAACTTTCAACACATAGAGAGGAAACTTGATATTATTGCAATACCTACAAGCATATGTTCCTCTCTCATAATAATTTTCAGTAGCATCATGAATGAATTTAACAATATAAATATCACATAAAGCATTCTTTTCATGATCCACAAGCACAGAAACTTTATTACTCTCGACATAAGCAAACTTATTCTCATGTATAGTAGTGGGAGCAAACTCAACAAAATAACTATCATGAGATTGAAAATTAAAATCATGATGACAAGTTTCATGGTTATCATTATTCTTTATACCATAAATGTCATCACCATAATGATCATAGATAGCAACTTTGTTGTCATAGTCAATTGAAATCTCTTTGAAAATAGTGGATTCAACACTTAATAAAGTCATGACCTCTCCAAATCCACTCTCATAATTATCACAATAAGATTCAACACCCTCCAAAATAGTGGGATCATTAGTACCTAGCATTGACACTCTTCCAAACCCACTTTCATCAATATAATCATCATAAATAGGAGGCATGCTTTCATCAGAATAAATTTTTCTCATCAAAGCTTGGGGAACAAAAATATCATCTTCATCAAACATAGCATCCCCAAGATTATGGCTTTGCATATCACTAGCATCATGCATATTCAAAGAATTCATACTAACAACATTTCAATCATGCTCATCATTCAAATATTTTTTTCAAACATTTTATAGAATTCTTCTTCTATCAATTGAGCAAAATTTTCCTTTCCATCATTTTCACGAAAGACATTATAAAGATGAATAATATGTTGCAACCTCAATTCCATTTTTTGTTGTTTTCTTTTTATAAACCAAACAAGTGATAAAACAAGAAAATAAAAGATTCAATTGCAAGATATAAAGATATACCTTCAAGCACTCACCTCCCTGGCAATGGTGTCGGAAAAGAGCTTGATGTCTACTACACAACTTGTTCTTGTAGACTCGTGTTGGGCCTCGAAGTGCAGAGTTTTGTAGGATAGTAGCAAATTTCTCTCAAGTGGATGACCTAAGGTTTATCAATCCGTGGGAGGTGTAGGATGAAGATGGTCTCTCTCAAACAACCCTGCAACCAAATAATAAAAAGTCTCTTGTGTCCCCAACACACCAAATACAATGATAAATTGTATAGGTGCACTAGTTCGGCGAAGAGATGGTGATACAAGTGTAATATGGATGGTATATATTGATTTTTGTAATAGGAACAATAAAAACAACAAGGTAGCAATTGATGAAATGGAGCACAAACGGTATTACAATGCTTGAAAATGAGGCCTAGGGTCCGTACTTTCACTAGTGCAATCTCTCAACAGTGCTAATATAATTGGATCATATAACCATCCCTCAACGTGTAATGATGAATCACTCCAAAGTTCTTATCTAACGAAGAATCACTCCACAGTGTGAGCATAGTTTTCAGGAACTGAAAAGACGCCTGACTTCTGCTCCCATACTTGTGCCACCGGATTTCTTTTAGGACTTTGTCATCTACTATGATGCCTCACGATAGGGACTAGGTTGCATTCTCTTGCAAGATCGCCATGTGATTGCCTATGCATCTCGACAGTTGCATCCACATGAGGATAATTATCCTACACATGATCAAGAGCTTGCGGCTGTAGTCCATGCACTTAAGACATGGTGACATTACCTTCTTGGTAATCATTGCGAGATTTACCCCGATCACTAGAGTCTCAAGTATATCTTCACCCAGACGGATCTAAATCTCAAGCAGAGACGTTGGGTAGAGTTGATCACAGATTACGACATAGGCATAATCTACACCCCAGGCAAGGCCAATGTCATGGCTGATGCATTGAGTCATAAGTCATATTGCAACAAGGCCAACCAGTTCTCCGTGAGGAATTCCGTAAAATAAATCTTCACATTGTTCCTCATGGCTACATTTCTACATTGGTGGTGAAACCTACCCTTGAGGATCATATCATAGTTGTCCAGCTGTATGATTCAGGTATTAACCAGATTAAGAAGAACATTAAGAATGCAGTGGCTGGTAGCTTTTCTGTTGGTGAACGAGGTGTTGTCCTCTTTGAGAACCTCTTGGTGGCTCCCAAGAGTTGACATCTTCAACAGTTGATCCCTATGGAGGCTCATGAATCTCCTCTCATGATTCATCCCGGTAGTACTAAGATGTATCAGGACCTACACCAGACATTTTTGTGAACTAGGATGAAGAGAGAAGTTGCCGAGTTCATTGCCAACTATGACGTTTGTCGTCGCGTTAAGGCAGAGCATCAGAGGTCACCTGGCACCCTTCAACCTTTAGCTATTGCTGAATGGAAATGGGACAAAGTTGGTATGTATTTCATCATTGGCTTTCCCAGGACCAAGAAAGGGAAAACTGCTATCCTCATAGTCGTTGATCGTCTTTCCAAAGTGGCTCACTTCTTACTTTTTCGGGAGAGTATCACCGCTAGTTATCTTCCTGACTTGTATATTTCCCGAATTGTGTCACTTCATGGTGTTCCACTAGAGATCAATTCTGACCGTGGTAGTCTCTTCACTTCTCATATCTGGGAGAGTTTCTAGACTCTCATGGGTGTCGGATTTCGGGTTCCGGCAAAACCCTTAAGGTTCGAACATGGGGTGCGCATGAAGATCTCTCCTCCCCCTCGGATCCCTCACCGCGATCTCAAGGCTCAGTGCGTCGAACTCACAGAACAAAGGGATACAGGATTTATACTAGTTCGGACCACCGATGTGGTGTAATACCCTACTCTAGTATGGTGTAGTGGATTGCCTCTTGGGCTGAGGATGAACAAGTACAAGCGATGAACAACCTCCTGAGGAGAGGTGCTCTTGTGCTTGGTGAGTTTGTGTGGATGAGGATGATCTGAATGGCCTCGGATCCGTTGCCTCCTACTGTGGTGGCTAGCCCTATTTATAGAGGCCCTGGTCCTCTTCCCAAATGTTGGCGGGAAGGGATCCAACAACGGCCAAATTCGAAGGGAGACAACCAGTACAAGTTATCCTGACAAAAGGTGGTCTTTGCCTGCCAAAGGCTCTGGTGGTGACGCCGTCCTCGGCTCCATGGTGACCTCCATCCTACCATCCTGCTGGTCTTGGTCTTGTTACACCGATATGGAAACCTTTTCCTGATGCCTTGGGACTCCTCGCCTGCGCTTGTATATTTAGCACCAAAGAGGAAACGAGGACACTTTGCACACTGGCGCCCGCCTGGCCCCGGTCTTCATGGCTTGCTTCACAGGAACCTCGTGAGGTGCCCCTTGCCTTGATCTCTCTGCCCCTCGTGAGCCATCCTGGTGAGGCCGCTCCCGAGGAGGTCTTGCGTCGTCCACCTCGCGAGGCTTGGCCCCTCGCGAGGGTCTTGTGTGTTTGCTGGTGAAGATGGGCCGTACGGGGCCGCTGGCGGAGCCATGCCGTGGGCGGTAGGCAGGCAAGTCTGGGGACCCCCATTCCCAGGACGCCGGCAGTAGCCCCCGGGCCCAAGGCATGCTCGGACTTGGCTTCGAGGCGAAGACAAGGGGCAAGTGCGGAGTGCCACGGGCCCCAACAGCCCGCGGCCTCGGTTGATGCATGGTGATTGAGAGGACGTGGGCGTCTCTGCTCCCCCACACTGCCTTGGCAACTACCCGACTTGACGAGTCCCGGTTGCATGCAGAAAAGGGTCATTATTACCTTAGATCGTGGAGGCTGGCGGTTGGCCTCTTCCTGGCTATAAATGGGAAGGTGGGATCGAAGCCCCCGCCACCCATCTCTTCCTTCGCTCCTCCTGCTTCTTCTTCTTCTTCTTCCTTGCTTTGCTGCTGCACCACGTCTCCCATGGCGCCAATTTGGAGGTTCTCGGCCGTAGAGAAGGGAAAACCCCCCCGCAACGAGCCTGGGACACTTCCGTCGAAGAAGAGGCTGGCCCACCGCCGCGACGTAGTTGTGAGGCAAGAGGTGTCGAGGCCTTGGTGTGAGCGGCCACCTCTCAGGTATCCGCTGCCTCTGTACGCCCAAGCCAAGGGCTCCCGAGGGAGAGGCGGCGAGTGACGCCGCCCATGCCGTGGCTGTGGTCGCCGCGCCATGGTGACGCACACCGTCGCCCCAGGAGCCCACACCGTGGACTCCTCGCACGAACTCGTGATGTGGGCGGCGATGCCTCCGCGCACTTGGATTCTCTTTCCACAGTTCTTCTCCGCCGAGCTTTGGCTGCAGCACGCCGACTGTGACATCCCGGTGACTGGAGTGGAGGTTGAAGCCATCTCCCCAGGCAAGTTTTATTTGTAGTCAAAGTATCTCCACTTGGATCAAACTTATAGAAAATAGTATCAACATTCAACAATGCCCAATCAATATTGTTAGATTCGTACGTACTCCTAGATTTGTACTCAAACAGAGATGGTTTCCAATATTTTTTTCAACCAAGTGAATGTGCTTGTTCTCACGCATGCTCTTCCTACTAGGATGTCGCCACGTATAACCATTCCAATAGTAACTTTTTAAGCTCCATGTCCAATAGTACTAGTGGAGCACTCACAACATCTGTAGTAGAGTATGTAGTGCTCATAGTACTCCCTCCTTCCATATATATAGGGCCTAAGATCAAGTACAATAGTGGGCTTATAGCCCGCTTACATGGCACTTTTTTCTATGTGGAGGAGAGAGATGTGAAAAAGTAACGGGAGTGAGCTCTCATGCAAGAGCCTAGCTATATATGCATTCCTAGGTAAATACAATAAATATGAAGAAAGAGATAGAGAGGAGACGGAAAAAGTAGTAATACAATAGCGAACCTTATATTTTTTTGCAGGAAATAGCTAACCTTATATCCCACACTATTGTATGAGTGCATATAGATGATGGCTATAGATGACATGGCAGTTCCTTATAACTATCGGCTCGCTATATTATTAACCATGCTATAATGCGTTTTTCAAAACCACCTTTGACTATTGACAAGATTAATAGTACATGAGATGTATAATGTGAAAATTATATCATTGTAAGCTCCTTTCACATACGAATTTGACCGTATGCTTTGTGTAAGTTGCATGCCATATATTATTAGTCTAACATTTGGTCAAAGTTAGCCTCGAAAAACGCATTAGGCCCTGTATAGTAGATGGAAGGAGGGAGTAGTAGTGGAAGTGGATCCTCTGACATAGGTATCCCTGCCTTTCCCTCCCTTTCGGTCACTTACTCGCGGACCCCATGCTTGCTAGTCCCCGCATGTCAGTTACTCAATGGGTTTGGCCACGTCAGGGGATCCTCATCCGTAGTATACTCCCTCTGTTTTTATTTACTCCGCATAAAACGGAGGGAGTAGTAGTATAAATGACGTGGGCGGGGACGGGGAGGGACGTCGGTTTGCTCTCAACAGCGGTCCCAAAAGCTAGCGAAAACGCCAGACGAAGCGTGTTCCATTCGGTGAGCGATGTGGAGGGTCCAGCGTGCCGGGGTGCAACGTGAACGCCACAAGAGCTATGTACAGTCAAAACCGATTGACCGATCATCACCGGAACCACTATTCACACCAGAACCTTCACTGCTCGGCCTACTCCAGCCACTGCCCCAAAACCACACCTCCTCTCCAGCCCATTCCCCCACCTTTCGATCCCCTAGCCCGCATCAAAGCGTCCCCTAGTTCGTCGGAAAGCCATGGTGGGCCACAAGATCACATACTTCAAGATGCTGATGCCGAAGCACCACGCAGAAATCGCAGGGGCGGTCGGTGCCACAGACCTCCGTTCCAAAGCTCGATTTGTGGCGGGACAATCCCCAAGTTCTCTGGAGCCAAGCTACAAGGAGGAGGAAGCTGATCCAATGTTCATGGCGGAGGTCGCGGCATAAAAGGCCCCTGGTGGGTATGAGACGATGTACGTCGACTTCGTGCCGGCGTCCGGGTCCCCCATGGTGCAGGCGGACCAGCGGTTCAACTTGGCGATACTAAAGGAGGACCAGGAGGCAGAGGCTCAACTCAACATGGAAGGTGCACATGCCGCTGCCATTGAGTCTCTCCTGCAGGCGAAACCAGATGTCGTGTATGTGAGCCGGGTGGCAGAGGCTCAACTTGACGCAGAGCACGCGGATGCCGCTGCCATCGAGGCCCTCCTGTAGGCGGAACCGGACGTGCTGGATTTGAACCGGGTGGCGGAGGCTCAACTCGACGTGGAGCGCGCGGATGCCGCTGCCATCGAGGCCTTCCTACAGGCCGAACCGGACGCCCTAGACTTGAACCGGGAGGTGCTCTCGTCCGTGTAGAGCGCGCACATGCTCCGCGTGAACGAGTAGCTGGAGGGCGAGGACAACCACGGTGCAGAGACACATGTCAACATCTACGGCTGGTTCGCGCCGGCAGCCAAAGACGACAAGGTCGTCGTTCCGCGAGCAGTGATAGTTTTTCTTTATGTTGCTGTTTTTAGGGATCTTTTGTTGTGTAAAACATATATTGTTATGCAATTCACCTGACTTTCATCATTTGGGTCAGTCTACCATTTTCAGGCGGTTGGATGAATATCCTACGTCTCCTAACCCTTCTTCCTTACCTCTTCTTCTTCCCCAACAGACCACCGCACGGGCCGTATGGATCCTCCCCAACATGCGGTTGGATAAACATACTGTATGAATGAAAATTGGGTGTCATCGGTAGGATGGCTGAGTTTGGTTTGTTCACATGCGGTAGCACGCGTTAGTGAGGATGCGTTCCCTTGGTTGGGTTTGCGGCGTGCAGGAGTGACTTTGTGAGGGTGAGGTGCGAACCGCGATGTGCAGGAGCGACTATGTGAGGGTGCGGTGCGACCGCAACAGCCGTGCACAAGTGTACCTCCTTTTCATTTTGAAAACTTTAGGCATGCTTGGCAAAAATGTGTGGCGTATGGCAATGCAAGGCCTAGACCCAAACAGGATGCTACTACATATGTACTAGGAGTACTAGTGTTAAAAAAGAAAGGAGGGATTTTCCTTCGCGGGATTAATAGATACAAATCCTTGTTTGACGTGTCAATTAATGCGTTTTTTTCTCCAAAGCCCGAAGAGCTAACCATCTCACTCCTCATCGCTTGATTAATGCAGCGCCATGCAAACCAACCTTCTCACTTCCGCATGCATGCAAGGGTATATTAATGTCATTGGTTGCTAGTACGAGGCAAACCCCATCAATTTTGCCTCGATTATTGTTAGTGGCCTTTTGCAAATTGTAATTTTGATATAGTGGACTTGTGTACAAAAAATGGAGGAAGTAACTATTTGACTTCCTTCCCCATTGTGGTGACGTCGACGATGTCTTGAACGTCTTGGTTTGGCGAAGTGCATTCGACGGAGAACACCATTGAGGGAGATCACGGTAAGTCGTTCACAAGTGCCGCCTAGAAGCCGTGACAACTGCCTTATTTGCATCCAGGAAGTACGTTGAACCAAAGGACGTGTAAATGTACTAGTACTACTAGTACACAATAGCGTCGTTTGTCCAACTTAGTGTGGTGAGGTGGTTTCTCGAAGAAGACGATGGGGAAGCATAGTCAGCATAGAGTGAAATGATGGTTGCTTCATCCGTGCTTTGTGATTTGACGCCTCACTACTTTGTTATTTGTGATAGAAGGGACACGGGAGTAGACTCTATGCTCTATACTGTACATGCGTCCAAGGACGGGAGAAAGAGGAGAGACGTTTCATTTTTCTATTCCTTAAATCAATCAATTAGGGAGCTTCGGTTCCATCTTTTTGGCTTTGGCAGCACCGTCCACAATGGTTCCCATCGATGCCAAAATCTATTTTCACATTTGGCTACACAATGTGGATGCCATTAACCATACCACTTGGTTTTGCTCCTGTGTGCTATCTATTCAAATCTCAATTATATTGATCTAAAAAATTATAGAATCAAGATTAGTAAAAAGGAGGTGATTTTTCCGCGCGGATGGTGGGGGAGGTTTCTTATTTTTAGAGGATGTTGGCATGGTGGTTTGCTAGCATGTGGTCCCATGTGTCAATGCTTTACCAAGCCGACCCGCGTCCCACATGAGGCAGAACAACGACAGAAGAAACACGTGGTTAACTTGAATAAGATGAGGGAGAAGCGGATTCAGCAACGAGTGAAATGATGGTTGCTTCCTCCCTCAAACTTATTTTTTAGCATTATTACTTCGTCCCTCCTACTTAACTGTGGGAAAGGTGCAGCTTTGTGATTTGACGCCTCATTGCTCATTACTACGCTGGCGCCATGACTGGGGTGCTTCACCCATGCTGCTCTGCACTGTATTTCGGTATGGCATGTGGACCCAGTAGGTCGATGTCCCACATGCCAGCGAAAGGGACTAGAACATTTATGAAAGTGAGCGCTCCACTCTTACGACGAAGGAGTACACGACACGGCGGCCCAGTGAACTGTTACTTGTACTGTATAGTATTATAGTACTATAGTTTTGCTGTTTCGGATGATCCATCGGTACAAACCCGATTAAATAGGAAAGAGCATGATTTTTCCCGCGCGGTAGATGATACTGGCCATACATTTCAAAGGCAATTTTAATGTATGCCAACTGAATAATTATGTAACAATATGATATCTAGTAAAACTAAAAACACATATGATTTATTGTGTTAGAGTGTAGTAGTAGTGCTGTATTGCATAGTTTTTAGATGTTACATGCGAGAATGTGTAGAGATGTAGTTTTGGAGGGCCTATAGAGAGAAAAGCGTAATACGGTCACCGAACTTCATAATACGCTCATTACGGTCATGTATATGTTTTGCGGTGATTATACAGTCACTTGCTCACCGTTCAACATCGGATTGCACTCTGTTCACCATCCAAATAGTCTGCGTGGCACCATGTTGACTAGTTAAATTGACCATGTTCCTTGTGGGTCCCACCTGTCAGTTCACATAGGAAAAAGGTCAGATAAACACAAATTTACGCAGGCGCGACAAGACTCCAACCCGTGCGCGGGAACCACCTTGTTGTGTATGTGTATGTCAGGGCCTGATGTTTGCGCATGCACGTGTAGGTTGAGCATGAGAGTGTGTGTTGGTCGTATGGTGTGTGCATGCATGCGTGCATGTGCGCATGTGAGTGTTGCGTGCGTGCGTGGTTGCATGTGTATGTGTGGCTGTTGCGTGCGTGCATGGCTGCATGTGTTCATATGAGTGTTGCGTGCATGCAGTTCCTGTGCATGTGTGTGTGTGTGTGTGTATAATTACCACACCAGCTCATGTGTGTTAAAACAGATGGCTCATCATACCAATACAAGGCCACCTTGTCTGCTATGCCCACGGTCATTACTTTGAACCACCGTCGAATATTTTTTGTCGTTTGTTTTCATTCTTACTATCAAGATGCTCGTGCATTGCACGTAACATCAAGATGCATTTGTATGATTAGTTTATCTTGTGAGAGAAAAGGATGAACGAGGGAAGGCCTTATTTACAAATGTAGAGAGGTGTGTGGGTACCTTTTTGCAAAATTGCCATAGTTTCCTTCTTATCCTCCAGATATAAATTGGATAACCTATATTACAGGATGGCAGACACACCATCATCACCAACTCTATTTTTTATAAGAGTGTAGAGTAGATACAAGCCGACAGGTGGGCCCAATGGTAGTGAGATAATGTGATGCAGCACTAGAGGTGCCGTGTGGAGCGTTTAACTGGTCAACTAGTCGTGTCTTGAGCTAATACAGAGCTACACCGTGAGCCCATGACTATATAATAACTACAAAACATAAATGGTGACCATAATGAGTGGATTCTGAAGTCCAATGTACATATCATGCTTTCGCTTCAAATACAATGATCGTCATTGTATATATCGCAAGAGAAAGATGAAACATGCGTGAATGTGCTGGGGCGTACTTTTAGAGGACCTGGAGATAGATAGTGTGCGTATGTGAAAGGGGCGTAGAGGGGATGTATGCGATGGAGAGAGAGATGCTCTTTGTTTCTCTTTATTATGACTAACTTTATATACAATATAAAAATATAAAAATTCACAGTGTGGAATAAATATCATTGTGGGCACCATGCAATGCAAATTCATGTTCATACTCCTCCATATAACTTTGTAATGTTGTATATATGTAGAAATTCTAAAATAAGTTTTTGGCCGCACTTTATTCAAAAGGAATGACCTATGCGAAATAAACGTGAAGAGAGGGCTTTTTAGATCAATGGGGTACATGGTGTAACATGTGCGAATGTGTAGTTGATGTATTTGGTAGGGCCTAGAGAGGTATGTGTGTGTATTATGTATTCGAGAGAGGTATGGATAGAGGGGCCGGCGGGGGGAGGGGGCGTGGGAGATATAGCATGAGAAATGGGAGAGGTCTAGAGAGAGAGATGAATATGATGTCACGACGAGAGATTCCCTTGAAGGGGGAGGGGATAGAGGCACGAGGATAATTTTTTGTGTGGTGTCTGTGTTGGTATGTGTGGGTGTGAGAAGATAACGAGACCTGGGGGTAGAGGGTGTGTCACCGCGTGAGGTCCGGTGGGCCGAGGTGAGGCCCTTGGTTCGGTTCTGTCCTGCGCCACATTGGTCGGCCCATGACGCATTTAGGGAGACCCATGGATGACTAGTCGTACAAGACAAAGATAACAGAATCGTGAAGGACTCTGTGTCCACTGACAAAGCCGGCTAGGATTTGTAACTCTATGTCCTCAGACTAAGGTAACCCCTTATCTCTGATATTACTATTCATCCAACCTAACTTTAAGGGGAATCCTACATAAATGTTCTGCTAGAATCATATTCGTCGATTAGGAAGAGAGGTGTGAGATAATGCGTGAGAGACGGGCCTAAAGATAATATGCGTACAGGAGACATGTAGGCAGGTCTATGTATATAGAAATGGGTCGATGGGGATTATGCGTGTGTATGCTTGTGAGAGGAAGAGTGCTTGTGATAAAGGTTAGTGAAAATAGTCGTAAATGGTTACGAGAGGGAGGGAGGGTTATATCGAGAGCATGTCTGCGAGAAAGACACCTCGAGAGAGAGTGTGTGAGCATGTGTGAGAGACCACCGATGGAGAGTGAAACTACACGTAAAAGACTGATGTACAGATTGATTAAAGATATAAATTGTATCCAAATATTAGGATGGGATCATGATATTTTCAATTCACATATGGAACGGTCATTGATCCATCAGACATCTAGATTCTATCGAATTTGAGCATATCCATGTTATTATTCAACATAATTGATCCACATAGTTAGTATTTTGAACTCCAGACAATGCATCGCTTTAGCAATCGAATATAAACGTGAGTATAGTTCATGTTGTGTGTGTAAAGCACATTATACATACGGAAGTTACACAATGAACATTATAAATAGCTAGGTATGTACTAGCATACATTTGAATTCAACTTAAGGTGGTTTAAAAAATTCGAATTCAACATGAAGTCCATTCAATTATTTGAATTCGATATCATGACATTTGTAAATCATACCTAAATTATGGGGGCACCAATATTTGCTCTGCTTTTGTACATAATAGCATATATAGTCATGTACAAAATAGATTCAAATTTAGCTCCTCCATTCCAAAATAATCGTAGTTATAGGATTTTCAAGTGTCAAAATTTCAAAAAGAAGCGGATAATTTAATAAGCTTTTCAAACATACAAGGTCAAATTTAATGTTGTCTATTTAGGTCAATCCTCAAAGTTCAAGAGTACTCTAAATGTGAATGCTTCTGTTTCAAAATTTGGAATGAAGCGCCAAAAGAGCCTCTACTTGCCCAAAACCACGTGAGACCAATGTTTGGTAGAAAGAAATTACTTTTCTAACTCCGACCCGTGAAACCTCCCGGCCCGATGTCCAAAGGTCTAAACCGGTGTAGGTTCGTAGCTTCTTCTAGACGCCACACAACCGCCTCCGAAAAACATTCATACACAATGGTCGCCTAAGCACACATGCGCGTGGTCGAAATCGCTCTCGCCCACTATTTGGGACACCTTGGATTACCATCCTACCCCCGACCCGCAGTAGGTCCAAAATTTAAGAGGGGGGCAAAGTTTGTACTTTCCCCAAATTACAAACAAGCGCGTCCCATCTGTTCAAAAAAGCCAAAAACAAGTGCGTCCTAGACCGAAACATGGTTCTCCCTAAGCTCCCCCCGCCCCCGCCCCCCATCTGATTCCCCATTCATACTTCTTGGGTGCCAAAACTACCTCTCGACAAGCAGCGAAACACTGGCGTCCTCCGTCCGCCACCCCATCCCACCCATCAACCGCCACCCTCCTCCATCACGTCGGAGCTGATACCCTGATGTCGTCATCCACCGCAACCTCAACCGCAACGCTCTCCATGGCTAGTAGTTGAAGCCTGGGCCGAGTTGTCCGTACCCGAGCTAGTTCAACCACACCGTCATGCGCCTCACCGCTGCCGATCCAACTTCGCCACCGTCCATCGCACCGGAGCTGTTTCTTCTACACCGTCCTTCACCGCCTCGAATCTGCTTCCCCTCCGCTAACATACGGCCACGGCAACACCATCAACAATTTGGCCATGGGTTCGTCCAAGGCTGCACCCTCCTCCAAAACATCGGTTCCCCCGGCAAAAAGAAGAACATCGCCGCAACATGTGAAGGACACAACACTGGCAACCGGAAATGGTACTCCTCTTCCCTTATTGGTGCAAATCTTATGTGTTTGATTGCATGGTATTCATCCCACAGAAGACACTAGTTGACCGCTTCTTCTTGATACTACTTGTTCCTAGTAACTCGCGATGCACAAAGTTTCTCCTCATATACTATTTCACCTTAGCTAGAGGTCCGTCGCCCCCTGGATTTCAATGCCTGGTGAGTTGATTCCCAATTAACAGAAGCATTCCCCGGTGTAACAGGCGCTAGTCCGCCTATTACGCAGGGGAAGTAGCGCATCGGTGTGTATCTTAGGGGCGTGTGGGGCCTAGAGCTGTTGGCGCCCAATCTGGAGGATGGCCTGGGGGCACTCCAAGCACGGTCGTGGTGTGAGGTCGAGGGGAGGGCGGGGCGGCGGAAGCAGGGATCTATGCCGGTGGTCCCTGGCAGTTCGAGAAAGATCATCAACAATGACTGGCGGGAGGTAGACGAGGGCCATCTGCCCGTTCCTTATAATTTGGATGGTTCATAAAAAAATCGGCTGACCTATTTATTCCTAGTTGACTGTTGTTTTGACAGGACCACATGTGGTGGTGTCGGGGGTGTCGTGCGACATATGCCAAAGGATGGCTTATCATGGTGGGGGATAGTAAGATGTCGCCGGTGCTAGTAAACGAGATGAGGCGTAGACATGTACGCCGACGAACTTTACCCAGGTTCGGTGCTCTCCTAGGAGATAACACCCCTAGTCTTGCTCCGTGGGGTCTCCGCATGATCACTCAAGCAACTATGGTGGCTACAAGCTTGCTCCTTGAGCTGTTTCTCTAGAGGGGGAAGAAGAACAAGGCTAGCCCTAGCTTCCTCTCTCTATGCGTGTGTGTGTGGTCTAAGGTCTAAACCCTTTGCATGGGTTCCCTAGGGGATTTATATAGGCCTACACCCAGGGGTACAATGGTAATCTAGCTGGGTGTAGGACTTGGCTGTCAGTGTCTATGATTGCCTGCTTCTCCGCCGGCCGCTGGGGCCCGCCACCTGGTGGGTCCCGCCGGCTGTCTTGTACTTCACTGATAGGCCATGCCCGCCGCTTGTGGGTTCTGCCGGCTGCTTAGCACTATGACAATGCCACAGATGATGTGTGCTTTGTCGGGGAAGGCACGGCTACAGTACCCCGCCGCCTGGCAGGCGTTCACTGTAGCCACTCCCTGTCTCTTCTAATTAATGGCACACAGACTTTGAGGGAGGGGAGGGCCGCCTGCTGGGAGCCGGCCTCCCCTCATGCCGACTGGCGGGAACTCGCCGCCTTCTGGCTTCTCACAAATGGGTAGGGACCGCCGCCTGCGGGCCATACGAATAGTCTGTAGTGGGAGCATGGCCTCCTCTTCTATGGGTGATGTCATGGGCTGTGTGGCAACAGTGCCGTGCCGGATGGGGATGTCCGCCCAGTACGCAGCACTGTAGCCACGCTCTGCCCTGGATTTCGGGGTGGCATGCTGTATTGTTGCCACGCCCGTCTCGTTGTCATAATGTGGTGCGAACTTTGAGGGCGTGAGGGGCCGCCTGCTAGGAGCCGACCTCTCTGGAGGCCGCCTGCTAGGAGTCGGCCTATCTCATGGCTCTCTTCTAAGGACCACCGCCCTCTGGCAGCCGACCGCCTGGACCAACTGGCCCTGAGAAGGCAACTCTTCATCCTTGAGGCTTGAGGGACGCAGCCGACGCTAATGTCTTGAATCACGATGGGGAGCAAATGAGGCTAGCTATGGTCGTTTACTCTGACAGTAGTCCCCAAAGCTAGTGGGGCGCCGCTGCTGAGAAGGCGAGAAGCCTCAACAGCTTCCTACTCCGAATGATCTCGTGAACTTGTTCCGTCCATCTTTCGAGGCACCGGCTGGCAGGAGCCGGTCGTGACCAGGCAGACCGTTTGATGATTTCGAAATGTCACAGCGGGAGATGGGTGGCACAACAGCTAGGCGGCAGGCTTGCCACCCGCTACCTGCGCGCCACGTGGCGCCAACCAACCAGGCCGGCTTGCCAGCCCACGCGTGCAACGGGACGTTGCCGCAAGCTGGGGCCCACCACTACCGGGCCTCGGCACGCGCGCGGATTTGGTGCTGCTGAGGGGAACGGTTGGGATTCCGCAGCGTAGTGACTACACGTCATTACTGCATGGTTAAAGCAGGGTCGTGGGGGTGTGCGCGCAGTTAATCCCACGACACCCACGTTCTCACGCCCTTGGCTTCGCCGCCTGGGGCTATAAGTTTGGGGAGGAGGGGGTGGCAGACGCACGCGTGCCCTCCTCTCCCCTCTTCCTTCCTCTTATTGCAAAACTATTTCTGAATTTCTTCTCGTCTAATTTGAACAGGCCCCGGCTCTCTCTTGAGAGCTCAGCCTCTGCCTCCACCATCAGGGGAATGGTGGGCTCCGTCAACACTCACCGCGTGGACCCGGGCGCCGAGCTGTAGGTGACAACGGAGTGGAACATGCGGGAGGTGCGTGAGGAGCGGGAGGAGGTGGAGCGGCAAAAGGCGGCGGCGGCCAAGGCGACGCAGGAAGAAGTCAACGCCGCCACCAAGGAGCGGGCGGATGAGGTCGCCAAGGCCCAGGCCGACGTCGCGGCCAAGGAGCGGGCGGACGCGGTCGCCAGGGCGCGGGCGGAGAAAGCCATACGCGGCCAGGCGCTGCAACTTGTCATCCCTCTACGCTCCGCTCCGCCGGTGTCAGGGACCGAGGTGCTGACTGGAGGAGCCGGCGACAAATAGCCGGTCGCGCAGGGCGGAGGAGCCCCTACAAGTGCCGACTGCTTACGCACAAAGCAGTCAGCTTGAGGTGCCACCGGCGCCACTAGCTGGCAACGAACTAGTGGTGGACTCGACTCCGGTGGCACACACACTCCGGGGCGTTCTCGCCCGGAGAAGGCGGCGTCAGCGCCACAGCCGCTGGATCGTGGGGCCGCGAGCTCATCGGCCCCTGACGCAGAGGCCAGCAGCGCCGCCCCACCAGAATGGACTCCTGGAGGCGGGACGAGCGTGCTGAACTACGCTGCAAATGACGTTCAAGTCTAAGGCGCCGCCCTCCAATAGTACAAGAAGGAGTTCTTGGCGACGCGTGCCGCCATGCGGGTATGTCTCTTGATCGCTTGTTTCTGATTCTTGTATTTTTCTTGAAATCTTCTGTGGGGGCGCGCTAGCGCACCCACTGGGTGTCGCGCCCTAGTTCTGGGCCGGCTGCTGAGCAGGTGGCTCAGAACTTAAGGTAAGTTTCGAGTGCTAACCTTCTCTTTTTTCTTCTCTTGTATTTGTTGCAGGACTATCACAACATCCTCGTGGCTGCCTTCAACTCTCATGTCCGGGAGCTGTCCAAGCGGACTGCTGAATTGGCCGACATCCGGAGTAAGTGCTTCATCCTTATTCTCACGGGGGCGTGCCAGCGCACCCGCGGGGTGTAGCCCCCAAGATTCGGGCCGATTGTTGAGCAGTCGGGCCGGATCTTCCAGGGACTACTTTGTTCCTTTTGTTAACTTGCTGACTGTCCTTTCTTTCTTGTCTCCTGCAGGAGCCAACGCCACCTTACATCAGCAGCTGGGCGAAGCTCAGACCGCGCGCGCGCTAAGGAGGAGGAGCACAGCAAGATGGAGCAGGAGCGCGACCACCTGGCCAAGAAATTGGCTGACTAGGAGGACCGGCACCAGGCGGAGGTACAGAAGCTCAAGGATGCGTAGGAGGCGCTTGAGGACGAGTTCGAGACTCAGCGCTCCAACTGGGTCAATAGGGAGAAAGCTCTAACCGACGGCTAGGGTGAGATCGAGGACATGCTCGACGATGAGTTGTTCTTCCCTTTCTTCCGTATGCTGACTTCTCGTTTGAGCCTACTTCCGACTTCATACTTCTTTTTCCATCTTGTGCAGAGTACTTTCTTGGTCATGCCATCGCTGCCAGCCAAGCCATCGGGGCTCGCTGGGATGAGCAAAGGCTGGCTGGTGCAGAAATCGCGCCCAACGCCGCTCGGACCCTCGCCGAGCAGCTGCTTGCCATCCAAACTCATCTCCAACCGGCCCACCGAGCATTCCGCCGTCTGCAGCGCGCCGGAGCCTAGGTGGTCTCCGCCCTCTAGCCAGGTGCTCTGGTTCTGCGCACCCCCAGTCGGACCTCCAACTGGTTAGAGGTGGCCATCGGCTGCTTTGAGGCGTGGAAGGGCTCCGCAGCCCGTGCAGGTGCACGACGGGCTTTGGAGTTCGTCAAGGGGTGGTATCCTAGGCTGAACCTAGCCCAGTTGGCCACTCTCCGTGCCGTAGCCAGTGAGGAGTTGGCGGCGGTGGCGCCCGAGCTCTATCATCGCGTCGCGGTGATAGCCGAGTACACGGACAGGAGTGTCTTCGTCCCCGAGCTGAATGAGGAGGGCGCCGAGGTGCCACCCAGCTGGTTCGGGCTAAACCCAGAAGGCGGCGAGGACTAAGTTGAGGATATCGCCTCTAGCGATGAAGGTGAGCAGGAGGATGAGGACGGTGAAGACGATGCGTCGGATGATGGAGGCGACAGCCGACCTCAACCTGACCAAGTCTCGACCAACGAGCAGCACGCCAGCGAGCTGACTGCTGCCGGTGCTGACCAGGCCAAGACCAACTAGGCGGCAGTTCCACCACCCGGAGCCTCGACGTCCTCCGCCCCCTCCGATCCGACCGCTTCTCCTCTGGCCTAGGCGGCCAAGTTATCTTTCTTTCCTGTTTTGTAATCTCTTTTGAACAAACTTGTTAGATTTTCGCAGTTCCACCCACTGGGGGTGTATTCAAACTTTGTTGAATGCTGGCTAAGGGCCTTTTGCTATGTAAATTGTCCTTGCCGATTTCCGACTTGTCTTGCTTTTCTGCTCTTTTGGATTTTCCCTTTGCCACCTTCCCTTAGCTGTCGTCTTGCCAATCGGACAGCCCCTCTGCGGTCTGTGGCTGGGTCAAGTACTTGGCCATTTTGGGAAGGCAAGCACTTAGCCTTTGCAGAGCATAGCAAGTTAAGTTTTAGAAACCGGCTGGCCGACTACTCAACAGCCGGTCGGCGAGGTGAGGTGTAACGCCCTCGATGCGGCTATATCTCCCACGTGTCGAAGCATGACTTAGAGGCATAACCGCATTGAAAGCAATGTGGCAAGTGAGGTAATCTTCACACAACCCATGTAATACATAAGGGAAAGAGATACATAGTTGGCTTAGAACCGCCACTTCACACAATACACGAATAAAGCATTACATCATCCAGATACAATCAAGGTCCGACTACGGAACCAAAAAGGAGCCTACCCCAAAAGTTACACAGATCCCCGATCGTCCCAACTGGGCTCCACTACTGATCAACTGAAATGAAACAACACAATGAACGAGATCTTCATCGAGCTCCTCCTTGAGCTTGGTTGCGTCACCTGTACGGTATCATCGGCACCTGCAAGCTGGTTTTGGAAGTATCTGTGAGTCACGGGGACTCAGCAATCTCACACCCTCACGATCAAGACTATTTAAGCTTATAGGTAGGGTAAAGGTATGAGGTGGAGCTGCAGCAAGCGACTAGCATATATGGTGGCTAACATACGTAAATGAGAGCGAGAAGAGAAGGCAAAAGCACGGTCGAACAACTATGATCAAGAAGTGATCCTAGAACAACCTACGTCAAGCATTACTCCAACACCGTGTTCACTTCCCGGACTCCGCCGAGAAGAGACCATCACGGCTACACACGCGGTTCATGCATTTTAATTAAGGTCAACTTCAGGTTTTATACAACCGGACATTAAGAAATTCCCATCTGCCCATAACTGCGGGCACGGCTTTCGAAAGTTCAAATCCTTGCAAGGATGTCCCAACTTAGCCCATCAGAAGCTCTCATGGTAAATGAAGGATATTCCTTCTCCCAAGACCATCCGATCAGACTCGGCATCCCAGTTACAAGACATCCTCGACAATGGTAAAACAAGTCCAGCAAGACCGCCTGATGCGCCAACATCCCGATAGGAGCTGCACATATATCGTTCTCAGGGCACACCGGATAAGCAATCCATACAACTAAAACCAGCCCTCGAGTTTCCCCGAGGTGGCGCTGCAAGGTGCTCTAGTTTGGACCAACACTTAGACAAGCACTGGCCCGGGGGGGGGGGTTAAAATAAAGATGACCCTCGGGATGTGCGACTCCCAAGGGAGAAAGGCTAGGTGGCGAATGGTAAAACCAAGGTTGGGCCTTGCTGGAGGAGTTTTATTCAAAGCGAACTGTCAAGGGGTCCCCACTATAACCCAATCGTGTAAGGAACGCAAAATCCGGGAACATAACACCGATATGACGGAAACTAGGGCGGCAAGAGTGGAACAAAACACCAGGCATAAGGCCGAGCCTTCCACCCTTTACCAAGTATATAGATGCATTAATTAAATAAGAGATATTGTGATATCCCAACAAAATATCCATGTTCCAAACATGGAACAAGCTCCAATCTTCACCTACAACTAACAACGCTATACGAGGGGCTGAGCAAAGGGTAACATAGCCAAACAACGATTTGCTAGGACAAGGTGGGTTAGTGGCTTGGCTTAACAATATGGGAGGCATGATATAGAAAGTGATAGGTATCACAACATGGGCATAGCAAAAGGGCGAGCAACTACCAAGCAAAGATAGAAGTGATTTCGAGGGTATGGTCATCTTGCCAGAAATCCCGCAAGGAAGAAGAACGAGTCCATGAAGAAGACAAACGGAAATAGTCGAACGGGTCCTCACAGACGCGACGTTATCGGAACCAACCCGAAGAAGCAACACCGGAAAGAAGCACACAACATAGTAAACAACCAACACATGAACATGGCATGATATGCGGGATGTGGTATGTGATGCATATGCATGATTTGGAAAGGAATGATTGAACCTGGCCTCAACATGGAAATCCAAGAGTGCCACTAGAAAGAGGAGTTGATTTCGGTTGAAATCGATATAAAGATCACCGGAATCGGATGCACGGTTTGGAAATAACAAGCAAAACAAATATGGCACCGGTCTGCAATAATCAGCACGAGACCATCTAAATGCATCAAGAACAACATGCTACAGCACTCCAACATGGCAACAAAATACATGGCAGGGATCCACTCTTGATTCTTGACAAAAGATGAACATTGAGCTACGGCTAATTCACTCATTAACAGGTTCAAACAAGCATGGTAAAAGTGCAAATGATAACAGGTTTCAGACTTAGTGAAATTAACACAAGTCTGGAATTATCATCAGGAAGCAATCTTTAGAACATGATAACTACATGCTACAGGAACATATCATGGCAAATAAAGGCATGGCATGAAGCTACTCTAAGCATATAACAAAAGTCCCTTAGTGACCATGAGCCAAAAGGGATCAGAAAATACAATTGCAAGCATGTGAACATGGCAAAAACATAAACAAATTCAGACTTAGTGAAAAACTGGAGCATGGCAAAACAGATAACAAGTAGGCATGTTTACGAGCTTGATGCACTCACTATGGAGCATGTCATGACAAACTAAGCATAACCCATGAAGAAGACATGGCATAGAAGCTATACATTGCAAGAACAACAACATAGCATGCACGAATCAATAGCAACATCCTCGGCAAAATCGCTAAACATGTTAACAATCTGCCAGGAACATTTTATAGCAAAAGTAGATCTCGATTTTCTCAAGATAGGGTTCTCCATAAATGCAAAAAAAGACATGGATGGATAGAGCACCACAATATTAACAAAACATCCTTACCGATCATCCTCAAAAGAGGCACAGATCACTAGGAAACAACATGAACATATGGCATAAAAACAATATCAGGACAATGACTTGGTGAAATTCTAAGTCCCTGAAATCAACATCATTGAGTAAGCTACTTTGCATGCTTGTGCTAGTAACCAAAAAGGTCACAAAAATACATTTCATACACCTCTATAAAGATTACATGGCATATAACAAAACGCATGTAGAGCTCAGGGTTATAGCATGCACACATTAATCATGGCAAAAATGACAAAAGGCCATTTGCTGAAATAGATCTGACATAATCATCACATAGCCCTCTTCCAACAGAATTTCGGGCATCAAGATGAGCTCAAATGAAAATGATGCAATGAGGTGAAATGATGTACTCGTCGAGACGAACATTTTGATATGCTACACGCACGAATCGGAGCTACAATGACAGAGTTATGACATGATGAACATGGGCATATGAATCTGGAAACTTCGGGGACTTGGTGAAATTTTACCTCCGCGAAAAGTGGATCTCGCGGATCGGGACGGAGTGGTGCGACGCAGCCGTTTGGATAGGAGGACGTGGCCATGCAGGGATGGAGCCATTAGGATCTGGCGGAGAAGAAGTCAACGGCGGCGCCGACAGCTTTTCCGGTGACGAGCGGAGGTGGACCTCCGACGAGGTGGCTGCAGCTGGCCGGATCCGGCGGCCGCCGGCCGGATCGGGGCAACGGGTGACTTCCGGCGATGAGAGGTTGAAGGAGCTCAGCTCAGGTTCACCGCGCGGGGAGGTTGGGACTCGTCCTCGCCGGGGTTTGTCGCCGGCGACGGGGCATGGCGTAGCGGCGGCGGGGCCGAGCCGGCGCGGGCAGCGGGGTGCCGGGTGAAGGAGGCGGCGCGGGAAGGGCTTCGGGTGGCGAGGCGGCGGAGGAGCGGCGCCTTTCCGGTGAAGTCCGGTGGGGGAGGCGGTGGCCGGCGGAACTCCGGCGAAGGAACGGTGAAGAACCGGGAGGCGCGGGCGGCGCGCGGCTCACGGGGCGTTCGGGCCCGGGGCGGCTCGGGCGGGCCGGCATTGTTGGGGAACATAGCAATAATTCAAAATTTTCCTATGTGTGACCAAGATCAATCTAGGAGATACTAGCATCGAGAGAGAGGGAGTGCATCTTCATACCCTTGAAGATCACTAAGCGGAAGCGTTCAAGAGAACGGGGTTGATGGAGTCGTACCCGTCGTGATCCAAATGACCGATAATCCTAGCGCCAAATGGACGGCACCTCCGTGTTCAACACACGTACGGAGCGGAGACGTCTCCTCCTTCTTGATACAACAAGGGGGGAGGAGAAGTTGATGGAGATCCAGCAGCACGACGGCGTGGTGGTGGAAGTAGCGGGATCCCGGCAGGGCTTCGCCAAGCACAAGCGGGGAGGAAGAGGTGTCACGGGAGGGAGGGAGGCGCTAGGGCTTCAGCTGCGGCTGCCCTCCCTCCCCTCCACTATATATAGGGGACTAGGGGGGCGCCGGCCCCTTGTAGATCCCATCTAGGGAGGGGGGCGGCAGCCCTAGGGGTGGCTTGGCCTCCAAGCCAAGTGGAGGCGCTCCCACCCCTTAGGGTTTCCAACCCTAGGCGCATGGGAGGCCCAAGGGGGGCGCACCAGCCCACCAGCGCCTGGTTCCCATGCCCCTTTAGCCCATGGGGCCCTCCGGGATAGGTGGCCCCACCCAGTGGACCCCCGGGACCCTTCCGGTGGTCCCTGTACAATATCGATGACTCCCAAAGTCTCCCGGTGGCCGAAACTGGACTTCCTATATATAAATCTTTACCTCCGGACCATTCCGGAACTCCTCGTGACGTTCGGGATCTCATCCGGGACACCGAATAACTTTCGGTTAACCGCATAATAATATCTCTACAACTCTAGCGTCACCGAACCTTAAGTGTGTAGACCCTACGGGTTCGGGAGACATGTAGACATGACCGAGAGAACTCTTCGGTCCATAACCAACAGCGGGATCTGGATACCCATGTTGTCTCCCACATGCTTCACGATGATCTCAATGGATGAACCACGATGTCAAGGATTCAATCAATCCCGTATTCAATTCCCTTTGTCTATCGATACAATACTTGCCCAAGATTCGATCGTCGGTATCCCGATACCTCGTTCAATCTCGTTACCGGCAAGTCTATTTACTCGTTCCGTAACACATCATCCCGTGATCAACTCCTTGGTCACATTGTGCACATTATGATGATGTCCTACCGAGTGGGCCCAGAGATACCTCTCCGTTTACACGGAGTGACAAATCCCAGTCTCAATTCGTGCCAACCCAACAGACAGTTTCAAAGATACCCGTAGTGCACCTTTATAGCCACCCAGATACATTGTGGCGTTTGGTACACCCAAAGCATTCCTACGGTATCCGGGAGTTGCACAATCTCATGGTCTAAGGAAATGATACTTGACATTAGAAGAGCTTTAGCATACGAACTACACGATCTTGTGCTAGGATTAGGATTGGGTCTTGTCCATCACATCATTCTCCTAATGATGTGATCCCATCATCAACGACATCCAATGTCCATGGTCAGGAAACCGTAACCATCTATTGATGAACGAGCTAGTCAACTAGAGGCTTACTAGGGACATGGTGTTGTCTATGTATACACACATGTATCTGAGTTTCCTATCAATACAATTCTAGCATGGATAATAAACGATTATCATGAACAAGGAAATATAATAATAACTAATTTATTATTGCCTCTAGGGCATATTTCCAATAGTCTCCCACTTGCACTAGAGTCAATAATCCAGTTCACATCGCTATGTGATTAACACTCAAGGTCACATACCCATGTGACTAACACCCAAAGAGTTTACTAGAGTCAATAGTCTAGTTCACATTACCATGTGATTAACACTCAATGAGTTCTGGGTTTGATCATGTTATGCTTGTGAGAGATGTTATAGTCAACGGGTCTGAACCTTTCAGATCCATGTGTGCTTTACAAATCTCTATGTCATCTTGTAGATGCAGCTACCACGCTCTATTTGGAGCTATTCCAGATTACTGTTCTACTATACGAATCCGGTTTACTACTCAGAATCATCCAGATTAGTGTCAAAGATTGCATCGGCGTAACCCTTTACGACGAACTCTTTTACCACCTCCATAATCGACAAAATTCCTTAGTCCACTAGTTACTAAGGATAACCTTGACTGTTGTCCTGTGATCCATTCCTAGATCACACTTGTACCCCTTGACTGACTCATGGCTTGGCACACTTTAGGTGCGGTACACAACATAGCATACTTTAGAGCCTACGTCTAAAGCATAGGGTACGACCTTCGTCCTTTCTCTCTATTCTGCCGTGGTCAGGTCTTGAGTTTTACTCAATACTCATACCTTATAACACATCCAAGAACTCCTTCTTTGCTGATCTATTTTTTGAATTCCTTCAAAATTTTGTCATGGTATGTGTTCGTTAGAAAGTACTATTAAGCGATTTTGATCTATCTTTATAGATCTTGATGCTCAATGTTCAAGTAGCTTAATCCAGGTTTTCCATTGAAAAACACTTTTCAAATAACCCTATATGCTTTCCAGAAACTCTACATCATTGCTGATCAACAACATATACTCATCAGAAATTCTATAGTGCTCCCACTCACTTCTTTGGAAATACAAGTTTCTCATAAACTTTGTATAAACCCAAAATCTTTGATCATCTCATCAAAGCGTACATTCCAACTCCGAGATGCTTACTCCAGTCCTTAGAAGGGTTGCTGGAGCTTTGCATACTTGTTAGCATCTTTCAGGATTTTCAAAAACTTCTGGTTTTATCACATACAACCTTTCCTCAAGAAAAACATCGAGGAAACGATGTTTTGACATCCTATCTGCAAGATTTCATAAATAATGCAGTAATTGCTAATATAATTCCAACAGACTCTTAGCATCGCTACGAGTGAGAAAGTCTCATCGTAGTCAACTCCTTGAACTTGTCGGGAAACATCTTAACGACAAGTCTAGCTTTCTTAATGGTGACACTTACCATCATTGTCCGTCTTCCTTTTAAAATCCATCTGCACCCAACAGCCTTACGACCGTCAAGTAGTTCTTCCAAAGTCTATACTTTGTTTTACACATGGATCCTTTCTCGGATTTTATGGCCTCGAGCCATTCGTCGGAATCCAGGCCCACCATCGCTTCTCCATAGCTCGTAGGTTCATTGTTGTCTAGCAACATGACTTCCAAGACAGGATTACATACCACTCTGAAGTAGTACACATCCTTGTTGACCTATGAGGTTTGGTAGTGACTTGATCTGAAGTTTCATGATCACTATCATAAGCTTCCACTTCAATTAGTGTAGGTCCCACAGGAACAACTTCCTGTGCCCTGCTACACACTAGTTGAAGTGACGGTTCAATAACCTCATCAAGTCTCCACCATCCTCCCACTCAATTCTTTCGAGAGAAACTTTTTCTTGAGAAAGGAACCGTTTGTAGAAAAGATCACTTTTGCTTCCGGATCTGAAATAGGAGGTACACCCAAATATTTTTGGGTATTCTATGAAGATGCATTTATCCGCTTTGGGTTCGAGCTTATTAGCCTAAAACTTTTTCACATAAGCATTGCAGCCCCAACTTTTAAGAAACGATAGCTTAGGTTTCTCTAAACCATAGTTCATACAATGTCGTCTCAACGGAATTGTGTGGTGCCCTATTTAAAGTGAGTGCGGTTGTCTCTAATGCCTAACCCATAAACGATAGTGGTAATTCGATAAGAGACATCATGGTATGCACCATATCCAATAGGGTGCAGTTATGATGTTCAGACACACCATCACACTATGGTGGTCCAGGCGGTATTAGTTGTGAAACAATTTGCCCAATGTCTTAATTGTGTGCCAAACTCGTAACTCAGATATTCATCTCTATGATCATATCATAGACATTTTATCATCTTGTCACGACGATCTTCAACTTCACTCTGAAATTACTTAAACCTTTTAATAATTCAGACTTGTGTTTCATCAAGTAAATATACTCAGCATCTACTCAAATCATCTGTGAAGTAAGACCATAACGATATCCACTGCGTGCCTCAGCACTCATTGGACAGCACACATCAAAATGTATTACTTCCAACAAGTTGCTTTCTTGTTCCATCTTACTAAAAACGAGGCCTTTCAGTCATCTTGCCCATGTGGTATGATTTGCATGTCTCAAGTGATTCAAAATCAAGTGAGTCCAAACGATCCATCTGCATGGAGTTTCTTCATGCATATCTACCAATAGACATGGTTCGCATGTCTCAATCTTTTAAAAAAACGAGTGAGTCCAAAGATCCATCAACATGGAGCTTCTTCATGCGTTTTATACCAACATGACTCAAATGGCAGTGCCACAAGTATGTGGTACTATCATTACTATCTTATATCTTTTGGCATGAACATGTGTATCACTATGATCAAGATTCAATAAACCATTCATTTTAGGTGCAAGACCATTGAAGGTATTATTCAAATAAACAGAGTAACCATTATTCTCTTTAAATGAATAACCGTATTGTGATAAACATAATCCAATCATGACTATGCTCAACGCAAACACCAAATAACAATTATTTAGGTTTAACACCAATCTCGATGGTAGAGGGAGCATGCGATGCTTGATCACATCAACCTTGGAAACACTTTCAACACATATCATCATCTCACCTTTAGCTAGTCTCCGTTTATTCCGTAGCCTTTTATTTCGAGTTACTAACACTTAGCAACTGAACCGGTATTTTAATACCCTAGTGCTACTAGGAGTACTAGTAAAGTACACACTAATATAACGTATTTCCAAAATACTTCTGTCGACCTTGCCAGCCTTCTCATCTACCAAGTATCTAGGGTAGTTCTGCTTCAGTGACCGTTCCCTCATTATAGAAGCACTTAGTCTCGGGTTTGGTTCAACCTTGGGTTTCTTCACTAGAGCAGCAACTGATTTGCCGTCTCATGAAGTATCCATTATTTCCCTTGTCCTTCTTGAAACTAGTGGTTTAACCATCAACAATTGATGCTCCTACTTGATTTCTACTTTCGCGGTGTCAAACATCACGAGTTGCTCAAGGATCATCATGTCTATCCCTGATATGTTATAGTTCATCATGAAGCTCCAATAGCTTGGTGGCAGTGACTATGGAGAATCATCACTATTTCATCTGGAAGATTAACTCCCACTCGATTCAAGCGATTGTAGTACTCAGACAATCTGAGCACATGCTTAACGATTGAGCTTTTCTCCGTTAGTTTACAGGCTTAAGAAACTTGTCAGAGGTCTCATACCTCTTGACGTGGGCACTAGTATGAAATCCCAATTTCAGTCTTTGGAACATCTCATATGTTCTGCGACGTTTAAAAAAACGTCTTTGGTGCCACAATTCTAAACCGTTAGTATTACGCACTGAACTATCACGTAGTCATCAAAACATGTATGTCAGATGTTTCCCAACATCTACAGACGATGGTCGAGGTTCAACACACTGAGCGGTGCATTAAGGACATAGCCCTTCTGTGCAGCAATGAGGACAACCCTCAGTTCACGGACCCAGTCCGCATAATTGCTACTGTCAACTCTCAACTAAATTTTCTCTAGGAACATATCTAAAATAGTAGAACCAAAGCATGAGCTACGACATAATTTGCAAAGACCTTTTGACTATGTTCATGATAATTAAGTTCATCTAATCAAATTATTCAATGAACTCCCACTTAGATAGACAACCCTCTAGTCATCTAAGTGATACATGATCCGAGTCAACTAGGCCCTATCCGATCATCACGTGAGACGGACTAGTCATCATCGGTGAACATCTTCATGTTGATCGTATCTTCTATACGACTCATGTTCGACCTTTTAGTCTTCCGTGTTCCAAGGCCATGTCTGTACATGCTAGGCTCGTCAAGTCAACCTAAGTGTATCGCGTGTGTAAATCTGGCTTACACCTGTTGTATGCGAACGTTAGAACCTATCACACCCGATCATCACATGGTGCTTCGGAACAACGGACCTTAGCAACGGTGCACAGTTAGGGGGAACACTTTCTTGAAATTATGGTGAGGGATCATCTTATTTATGCTACCGTCGTTCTAAGCAAATAAGATGTAAAACATGATAAACATCACATGCAATCAAATAGTGACATGATATGGCCAATATCATTTTGCTCCTTTTGATCTCCATCTTCAGGGCGCCATGATCATCGTCGTCATCGGCATGACACCATGATCTCCATCATCGTGTCTTCATGAAGTTGTCTCGTCAACTATTTCTTCTACTACTATGGCTAACGGTTAGTGATAAAGTAAAGTAATTACATGACGTATAAGTTGACACGCAGGTCATAAATAAATTAAGACAACTCCTATGGCTCCTGCCGGTTGTCATACTCATCGACATGCAAGTCGTGATTCCTATTACAAGAACATGATCAATCTCATACATCACATATATCATTCATCACATCCTTTTGGCCATATCACATCACACGACATATGCTGCAAAAACAAGTTAGACGTCCTCTAAATGTGGTTTCAAGTTTTTTACGTGGCTGCTATAGGTTTCTAGCAAGAACGTTTCTTACCTACGCCAAAACCACAACGTGATATGCCAATTTCTATTTACCCTTCGTAAGGACCCTTTTCATCAAATCCGATCCGACTAAAGTGGGAGAGACAGACACCCGCTAGCCACCTTATGCAACTAGTGCATGTCAGTCGGAGGAACCAGTCTCACGTAAGCGTACGTGTAAGGTCGGTCCAGGAAACTTCATCCCACGATGCCCCCGAATCAAGATAAGACTAGTAACGGCAAGTAAATTGACAAAATCAACGCCCACAACAACTTGTGTTCTACTCGTGCATAGAATCTACGCATAGACCGAGCTCATGATGCCACTGTTGGGGAACATAGAAATAATTCAAAATTTTCCTACGTGTCACCAAGATCAATCTAGGAGATACTAGCAATGAGAGAGAGGGAGTGCATCTTCATACCCTTTAAGATCGCTAAGGGGAAGCGTTCAAGAGAACAGGGTTGATGGAGTCGTACTCGTCGTGATCCAAATCACCGATGATCCTAGCGCCGAACGGACGGCACCTCCGCGTTCAACACACGTACGGAGCGGAGATGTCTCCTCCTTCTTGATCCAGCAAGAGGGGAGGAGAAGTTGATGGAGATCCAGCAGCACGACGACGTGGTGGTGGAAGTAGCGAGATCCCGGCAGGGCTTCGCCAAGCACAAGCGGGGAGGAAGAGGTGTCACGGGAGGGAGGGAGGCGCCAGGGCTTCAGCTGCGGCTGACCTCCCTCCCCTCCACTATATATAGGGGCCTAGGGGGGCGCCAGCCCCTTGTAGATCCCATCTAGGGAGGGGGGCGGCAGCCCTAGGGGTGGCTTGGCCTCCAAGCCAAGTGGAGGCGCCCCACCCCTTAGGGTTTCCAACCCTAGGCGCATGGGAGGCCCAAGGGGCGTGCACAAGCCCACCAGGGGCTGGTTCCCATGCCCCTTCAGCCCATGGGGCCCTCCGGGATAGGTGGCCCCACCCGGTGGACCCCCGGGACCCTTCCGGTGGTCCCGGTACAATACCGGTGACTCCGGAAACTCTCCCGGTGGCCGAAACTGGACTTCCTATATATAAATCTTTACCTCCGGACCATTCCAGAACTCCTCGTGACGTCTGGGATCTCATCCGGGACTCTGGACAACTTTTAGTTAAACGCATAATAATATCTCTACAACTCTAGTGTCACTGAACCTTAAGTGTGTAGACCCTACGGGTTCGGGAGGCATGTAGACATGACCGAGACAACTCTCCGGTCACTAACCAACAGCGGGATCTGGATACCCATGTTGGCTCCCACATGCTTCACGATGATCTCATCGGATGAACCACGATGTTGAGGATTCAATCAATCCTGTATTCAATTCCCTTTGTCTATTGGTACGATACTTGCCCGAGATTCGATCGTCGGTATCCCGATACCTCGTTCAATCTCGTTACCGGCAATTCTCTTTACTCGTTTCGTAACACATCATCCCGTGATCAACTCCTTGGTCACATTGTGCACATTATGATGATGTCCTACCGAGTGGGCCCAGAGATACCTCTCCGTTTACACAGAGTGACAAATCCCAATCTTGATTTGTGCCAACCCAACAGGCACTTTCGGAGATACCCGTAGTGCATCTTTATAGCCACCCAGTTACGTTGTGGCGTTCGGTACACCCAAACCATTGCTACGGTATCCGGGAGTTGCACAATCTCATGGTCTAAGGAAATGATACTTGACATTAGAAAAGCTTTAGCATACGAACTACACGATCTTGTGCTAGGCTTAGGATTGGGTCTTGTCCATCACATCATTCTCCTAATGATGTGATCCCGTCATCAACGACATCCAATGTCCATGGTCAGGAAACCGTAACCATCTATTGATCAACGAGCTAGTCAACTAGAGGCTTACTAGGGACATGGTGTTGTCTATGTATCCACACATGTATCTGAGTTTCCTATCAATACAATTCTAGCATGGATCATAAACGATTATCATGAACAAGGAAATATAATAATAACTAATTTATTATTCCCTCTAGGGCATATTTCCAACAGGCCGTGGGCTGCGGCGGGCCGCAGCGGTGGGACGGCGGTGGAGGCGACGTGGCTAGCTGGGATTCGACGGGGTGGAGGCGGCGGACACGTCCGGCGGCGGGGAAAATTGTCTGGTGGCACGAGGAGGACGAAGTTAGGGTTTGCACCGCGAAAAATTCGGGAGGCACACATATATATAGGTAGAGGGAGCTAGGAGAGTCCAAATGAGGTGCGGTTTGCGGCCACGCGATCGTGATTGAACGACCGAGATGATGGAGATGGTTTAGGAGGGTTTTGGGCCAGTTTTGAAGAGTGTTGGGCTGCAACATACACGAGGCCTTTTCGGTCCCTCGGTTAACCGTTGGAGCACCAAACAAAGTCCAAATGGCATGAAACTTGACAGGCGGTCTACTGGTAGTAAACCAAGGCCGCATCACAAGTCTCGGTCCAATCCGAAGACGTTTAACACCCGCACACGAAAAGAGGTAGAAAGGGACACCGGGTGACATAGGAGCGCCGGATTGCAAAACGGACAACGGGGAAAATGCTCGGATGCATGAGACGAACATGTATGCAAATGAAATGCACATGATGACATGATATGCAATGCATGACACGCAAGCAATGACAAGGCAACAATCAGAGAATAACTGGAAGACACCTGGCACATCGGTCTCGGGGCGTTACAACACTCCACCACTACGAGAGGATCTCGTCCTGAGATCTAGAATGGCACCAAAGGGAAAATGGAAGAGAAAGAGAAGAGGTAAAACTAAGTTGCTTCTTTGACAAACGAGTGAAACCAAAGAACCTTGAAAAGGTTAAGCCATTTTGAGAAAAGAATACAACGGAGATGAACGAAGTTGAAAACACTCCGTTTGACAAGTGGAACCAGGAAGAACAACTTCGGGTAGCACTCTGATTGAAAAGAAAAGGAATTGAACATGAATTTGAAAAGATGAGGGGATACTTGATGAAAACAATAATACACTACCTCCGGAACTATTGGAAGAATGGCATAAGGGGTAAGAAAGGTTTCAGAAAGCACTCCGGTTGATAAGGGAAGAAAAACTTGATAAGATGAGAGAACTTGGAAAGATGGCACGACACTCCGGTTAAATGGATAAGCATGAAAAAAACATGATCTTCACGACTTGAGATGATGAGAGAAGAGAGAAACATCACAATGCCTCCGGAATAAAAAATAGAAGATAGATAATTGGGATAGGAGAATGGAGAAGAAAATGCCAACTTCTGCCACAAAAGAGCTTGAAAAAGGCATCCTTAGGAGAAGGGTCGAACGGAGTTGTTGAATCCCAACAACGAAAAAGAGTAAGCTTGTAGTGGGCTTATGGAGAACACCTCAAAACTATGAGGTGAAAATTCTGCCACTAACGGAAAAACAATGGATTTGAATTGATATCAACAAGGAAACGAGAAACTTATACCACCGGGAGGATAAAAGAACTTGGGTCGATTATAAGCATCATAAATAGCAACAATCCTTAGGGAAGGCTTTAGGTGAAACATGACACAAGATAACTCCGACGAAGAGGTAGATGGATTTAAAATACCTCATTCTTAACAACATGTGAATCATGAAACATGCACTCAAATGATCAAGAATGACATAATACCACCTCCAAAGATGAGGTAAAAGAATTGCGCTCCGGATTACAATATGAAGAAAGCTTGAGCTTCTTAGAAAAGAATCTCGATGAAAAACTTGGAGAAGGAATTAAATCCTTTATGAACCATCATGTAGAACCTCAATGAAGAACTCCGTTAACAAAAGGATAACGAAAAGAAAGAGAAGTTGAAAACACAAGGAGAAACCTTGTAATGATTTAGATAAATCTCCATGTTGATATAATTGAGAGAGGTTGGAACTCTGGGAAAAAGAAAAGATGAACAATTGACAATGAGAATTAGTCATTGTGAATAAACTCCGGAGGAACGAATCCATCATTTGGATGAAGCAAGAATAAGAATTATGTTATGCGTATCCTTCATCAATTTAAATTGATGACAAGCAACAGATTTGGCATACTACTTATTCTCGTAGAAAGGATTAAGAGAGATATCACGCAAACTTGGAAAAATCTTCAACGAACCACCGTTAGGATTGAAACAATGAATAAATCGATGTGATACCAAGAGAAAAGGAATCTTGAATGAACCACCGTAAGAATTAAAAATGAACAAAGAAAAGATAAGGAAAACACCGGGAAGAATTAGCAAATGAACGAAGATACATGATAGAGTTTAGATCCATGAGAACAAAGGGATCACGAACTGATTAGAGATCACTTGAACGATGCACCGATAAGATTTGGAGAATGATAGCTGGAGGCTAAGAATGAATAAGTCTTCTGAAATGATGGGCTCCGGAGAAACAAAATTAAATAATCTTTGAAATGCTCCGGATGGGTGAAAATGATTCTCACAATCGAAAATAATTATGAGAGGATGGAAACAAGCTAGCACCATGAATCTTGAAGAGAATGGAGCAAGATATGGAAGAAAAACTCTTCTTCGGTCTTCAAAATCTGAGAATGACGATGACAAACACCACCAATCATTGAAGAGGCACTCCGGAAGAATCAAAAGCGAAGAGATTTAGCCAACGATGAGAAGAATTTAACCGATCTTGTAGAAAGGCATTTGACTGATGATAAATCATTCTTACGTCAAACTTTGAAAAGAATTTAGGATAGGTCCGGGAAAATAAGAAGAGTCAGGTAAGATCCTGGAAAAGACCTGTGGGTTAGGGCCCACTCAAAAGAAACACCGTTGAATGATTTAAAAGATAGATTGCGCCGGTTGAATTAAATGGCTTGAATGAGATAACAATCTCGAAAGAGCTAGAACGAATGTAGAGTGGAAACACGAATCTTTGAGATATCTTGAGCACTCCAGAACAATTGAATATTGAGAAGTGGATGATTAAGAGGTGCACCAGCAAGAGAAGGTATTTGACACGAGGAAAAGGATATGATCAACAAAGCTTGACTTGAAACCACCGGAGATGACAAGAATGAAGAATGATGAACTTGAGGCTCTGTTAGAATCTTCATGAGAATCACCGGATAAGAGCATTGCAAGACAAGAATGAAGAGTCTTCACATGAATAAAATGGATACTTGATTAAGAAATCCGAATCCTTCAAGAAAAACAAGGGTGGGAGGGTGGGAAAACAAAGAAAACTTGGAACGGATGAAGCAAACATCATTGAGAAGAACTGATAATTGATTTGTGGATGTTGAAAATGATCGGATCCACTTGAAGAAAAACACGCCGGTTAAAAAGGATTGACATGACAATCTCTATTATTAGGATGGATTAGTATTCACATAGGAGTATGAGAACACTGCTTAGGACAACTATGGAATCAACACTTGACATTGAAGCAACTCGAATACCACAACTCAAGACAAAACAAAGGATTGGCTTGCAAAATAAGCCGGAACAAACATATAATAGAGATTTCGTCCGAAGTTTCCGTGGTGGGGCCTACACGGGCTTGATCGTACAGCACCATCATGTACAAGGCAGTGCACATAACATATGAAGCGTCCCCGAGTCAGCATAGCCAAGGACTCTTTAAGACACAACGAGACCACTGTAAAACCAACCGTGGATAGGCGGACCACTAGACATCGAACCCCAATTTCATATCATATGTCTGTCAGAAAGATATCCTAAGAGCTACTTGAATTCCCACTTATAAACTCCCGAAACTTTCCGGTTATGCAATCTGGTGTTGGGGATACAGGGGAAGCATAATATCTCACCCCAAACTAGCAAATCCTACATCCAGCAGTATCCATCCTTCAACACATAACCAAGAAACCTTCGGAAATCGTTTACCTCAACCTTCGAAAAGCATCCGTTATACGAGTTATAGTGATACTCCCGAACTCCCGCCCCAGTACTGGGTGGCATCGAGGTTATCTCACCAACAACTGCCTAAAAGAGATTTTCGATGTCGGCAAACTTAGGTATTCCAGAATCTCAACGATAAAATTGTGACGACAACACCTCGGAGCTCAACTCCCAGGGACACTGCCACAACCCCTAAATGTCAGGAGGCACCAAGAACAATGTTCTCGTCACAAAACCGTCGGAACAATTCCAAGATACCCGCGTGATCCTAATTTTTTTTGTGAAATTTGAGAAGAGAAGAGTAAAAACTCTACGTCAGGATGCCTCACCAAAGCGACGAAGGGACTGGGGAGTAAAAGGAATTCCTAACTCTCTGATACATATAAACCTAGATGACTCAAAACATTTTTCTAGACACAACAACGCCAACGATTCGATCAAGCAGGGGACTCCTAAGGTCGGGGAAGGCTCTGATTACCAACTTGTAACGCCCTCGATGCGGCTATATCTCCCACGTGTCGAAGCACGACTTAGAGGCATAACCGCATTGAAAGAAATGTCGCAAGTGAGGTAATCTTCACACAACCCATGTAATACATAAGGGAAAGAGATACATAGTTGGCTTACAACCGCCACTTCACACAATACACGAATAAAGTATTACATCATCCAGATACAATCAAGGTCCGACTATGGAACAAAAAAGGAAGAAGACTACCCCAAAAGCTACACAGATCCCCGATCGTCCCAACTGGGCTCCACTACTGATCAACTGAAACGAAACAACACAATGAACGAGATCTTCATCGAGCTCCTCCTTGAGCTTGGTTGCGTCACCTGTACGGTATCATCGGCACCTGCAAGCTGGTTTTGGACGTGTCTGTGAGTCACGAGGACTCAGCAATCTCACACCCTCGCGATCAAGACTATTTAAGCTTATAGGTAGTGTAAAGGTATGAGGTGGAGCTGCAGCAAGCGACTAGCATATATGGTGGCTAACATACGCAAATGAGAGCGAGAAGAGAAGGCAAAAGCACGGTCGAACAACTATGATCAAGAAGTGATCCTAGAACAACCTTCATCAAGCATTACTCCAACACCGTGTTCACTTCCCGGACTCCGCCGAGAAGAGACCATCACGGCTACACACGCGGTTAATGCATTTTAATTAAGGTCAACGTCAGGTTTTCTACAACCGGACATTAACAAATTCCCATCTGCCCATAACTGCGGACACGGCTTTCGAAAGTTCAAATCCCTGCAGGGGTGTCCCAACTTAGCCCATCACAAGCTCTCACGGTCAACGAAGGATATTCTGTAACGCCCTCGATGCGGCTAATCTCCTACGTGTCGAAGCACGACTTAGAGGCATAACCGCATTGAAAGCAATGTCGCAAGTGAGGTAATCTTCACGCAACCCATGTAATACATAAGGGAAAGAGAACATAGTTGGCTTACAATCGCCACTTCACACAATACATGAATAAAGCATTACATCATCTAGATACAATCAAGGTCCGACTATGGAACCAAAATAAAAGAAGACTACCCCAAATGCTACACAGATCCCCGATCATCCCAACTGGGCTCCACTACTAATCAACTAGAATGAAACAACACAAAGGACAAGACCTTCATCGAGCTCCTCCTTGAGCTTGGTTGCGTCACCTGCACGGTTTCATCGGCACCTACAAACTGGTTTTGGAAGTATCTGTGAGTCACGAGGACTCAGCAATCTCACACCCTTGCGATCAAGACTATTTAAGCTTATAGGAAGGGTAAAAGGTATGAGGTGGAGCTGCAGCAAGCGACTAGCATATTTGGTGGCTAACAACGCAAATGAGAGCGAGAAGAGAAGGCAAAGGCATGAGCGACAAACTATGATCAATAAGTGATCCTATAACAACCCACGTCAAACATAACTCCAACACCTTGTTCACTTCCCGGACTCCGCCGAGAAGAGACCATCACGGTTACCCACGCGGTTGATGCTTTTTAATTAAGATAAACTTCAGGTTTTCTACAACCGGACATTAACAAATTGCCATCTGCTCATAACTGCGGGCATGTCTTTCGAAAGTTCAAATCCCTGCAGGGGTGTCCCAACTTAGCCCATCAGAAGATCTCATGGTCAACGAAGGATATTCCTTCTCCCAAGACAATCCAATCAGGCTCGGCATCCAGGTTACAAGACATCCTCGACAATGGTAAAACAAGTCTAGCAACACCGCCTGAATGTGCCGACAAATTCCGATAGGAGCTGCACATATCTCGTTCTCAGGGCACACTCAGATGAGACTAGCTACGAGTAAAACCAACCCTCAAGTTTCCCCGAGGTGACCCCGCAGGCAGCTTAGTTTGGACCAACACTCGGAGAAGCACTGGCCCAGGGGGTTAAAATAAAGATGACCCTTGAGTCTGCAGAACCCAAGGGAAAAAGAGGCTAGGTGGCGAATGGTAAAAGCAAGGTTGGGCATTGCTGGAGGAGTTTTATTCAAGGTGAACTGTCAAGGGGTTCCTATTATAAACCAACCGCGTAAGGAACGCAAAATCCGGGAACATAACACCGATATGATGGAAACTAGGGTGGGAAGAGTGGAACAAAACACCAGGCATAAGGCCGAGCCTTCCACCCTTTACCAAGTATATAGATGCATTAATTAAATAAGAGATATTGTGATATCCCAACAAAATATCCATGTTCCAACTAGGAACAAACTTCAATCTTCACCTGCAACTAACAATGCTATAAGAGGGGCTGAGCAAAGCGGTAACATAGCCAAACAACGGTTTTCTAGGGCAAGGCGGGTTAGAGGCTTGGCTTAACAATATGGGAGGCATGATAAGCAAGTGGTAGGTATCGTAGCATAGGCATAGCAAAAGAGCGAGCATCTAGCAAGCAAAGATAGAAGTTATTTCGAGGGTATGGTCATCTTGTCTAAGATCCCGCAAGGAAGAAGAACGAGTCCATGAAGAAGACAAACGGACGTAGTCAAACGGGTCCTCACAAATGCGACATTATCGGAACCAACCCGAAGAAGCAACACCGGAAAGAAGCAAACAATCATGGTAAACAACCACCACATAAGCATGGAACGGTGCGCAAACAAGTATGATGCATGTCCGGTTTAATGAGGCATGGCATGGCAAAGTGCACAAACAACCCTACAAATTAAGTGGAGCTCAATATGCAACTCCGTTGCATATTGGCGAAACACCACATTCAAGTTATTTAGTTCAATCTCGTTTATGTACCCAACAATATTAAGTGTTGTTAAGCATGGCACGAGGGTGAAGCAAAGTAAAACTACCTATCTAGTCAAGTTTAAATGAGGCCGTAAGCAACGAACAACAATTCCGGTAAATCCTCATATGCATATATTAGGTTTGGTACTGTTCTTTCCTAAACCATATTTTATACCCTATTTACATATAAAGTTTGTTACAAACCGAGTTACGGTTAAATAGTTATGCATTAAATCATTTTAGTACGTTATTTAAGCAAATTTAAACAAACAACATTTTAAACATTTTGAACATGGATGGAAATGACATATTATGAAACTAGATGAAAAACTAAGCATATTTCATATATAAATTGTTTTAATAAGATGCACCGTTTGTCAATTGTTAAATGCATGAAGTTTAGGGACCTTTCTGTAAAACAGTAAAACCCGGGAATAATAGACAAAATCACAGATCCTGAAAAAAAAATGTCAACGGGCTAAATCTGGGCAGACTGGGCTGCTCACATTGGGCTTGAGGAGGCGCTGGGCATCTGGGCTGCGAGCGAAGCAGAGAAGTTGGGCCTAGGCGCCTGTCGATGGAGGCGGCCCAGTTCGGTGGACCTGGAGGCCGACTGACTTGGCGTTGGGCCTTGGCGCGATCGAACCAGGAGGCAGGGCGTGGTCAACGCGCCCGCGACCACGACGAGTAGAGGACGCCCCGGTTGCAGAGGAGGCAGGAAACGGGGCACTCCGACGAGCAAGATGGCCGACGCGGGCTCTCGGGCATGGGGAAGCTCAGAACGAATGGATCCAGGGCGCGGGAAGCTTGTTCCCGGTGGCGGTGGGCTTGACGAAGAAGAGCAGAAGTGGACGGGAGCGGCTCGAGGAGGGGAACTTGGCGAGGGGCCTGCTGAAGGTGGTCGCCGGCGGTGTGGTTCGCCGGGGCGGCGGATCGCGAGGAGGAGCGCTCAGGCACTGTTTCTCCTCCCCTCGTGGAGCTCCTGGATGAGGAGGGCTGCGGGAGCATGGGCACGGGGCCGGTTGGCGCGGTCTCTGGCGAGGGTGGAGGCGCTGCATCCGGTCACGGGAGGTCGCCGGGGACCCGTTCCCTGCCGGATCGAAGCCGAGGCGAGCCGACGAACTTGGAGCCCCATGGAGTGGGGGTGAGGCGGCGTCATGGGTTCCTTGGAGATGAGAGAGAGGTGAGGGAATCATCCATGGCATCGGGCGCCGTGCTCCTCGTTCCCTGCAGGCAGAAGACGACGGGAGAGCGAGGTGAGCACGGGGAAGGAGAAAAACAGGAGGAGACGACTGAGCAGAAGGGAGACGAGGCCGGCCTGGAGCTGCTGGTGGCTGTCGGCACGGCGCCGGTCGTCCGATGGCGAGGCGATGGGGAGGCCGGAGACGAGGCAGGAGGAAGTTGGGCGCTGCACTATGGTGGTTGGCTCACTGTGGAAACGAGGAAGAGGGTGGAGGCTTGGCTGGGGCCTCGGGCGTGAGGAGATCGGGAGCTGTGGTTGGTCGGCGTGCAATTCTAGGGAGGTTGATGGATTGGATCTGATGAAGATGGTGGTTGGCGGTTGGTGAAAAAGAGGAGGTCAACTGGGTGAGATCCCGATGGAACTAGGAGGTGGCGGCGGGATGGATGGAATGGACGGGACAACCTAGTGGTCTAGGGTTTCATCTGCTTTATATATCACAGATAGGGATCGGGTAGGGTCTAATCCGTCCCTCCAAATAAATCGAGTGGTCAAGAAAAATAGACTAGGAAGTCCAATCAACAAAACGGAGACATTTTGTAGACGCTTGGGGATGATCCGGACACAATGGTGACGACTGCTCGGCTCGGGTCCGGGACAACTTTTCGGGCGCACGCGCGAGGAGGACCGCGGGCTGCCGAGAGAGGTTAGGTTGGACCTGGCGGTAGTTAGTGGGCTGTGAAAAGAGAAGAGGAGAGGCCCGGCGACTGTTTCCGGAGACCGAAAACGTCCAACGTTTTGACCAACTATAATGTCGCTATAGTTATCCGTTGGGGCGTCAAACGGACTCCGAATGCGATGAAACTTGGCAGGCGGTCTACCTACACTATAATAAGACCGCACGCCAACTTTCATCCCATTTCAAGAACATTTTCGGGCCACTTATAAAATAATATTTTGGACATGCCGCGGGCGCGTGCAAGTGTGGCTGGGCTCAGAATGGACAATAGAAGCAACTGGGGGAACCCGGATGAATGCAGGTTTTGAAAACATGATGATGCAATGCACATGATGACATGACAAGATGCGACACGCAAGCAAATGATAAGGCAACAACAACGAAACACCGGAAGACACCGGGCGCAACGGTCTCGGGGTGTTACAACACTCCACCACTACGAGAGGATCTCGTCCCGAGATCTAGAATGGCACTGGAGGGAAAACGGAAGGGAAAGAGAACAGGTAAAAACTAAGTTGCTTCTTTGGCAAACGAGTGAGACAAAGAACTTGAAAAGGTTAAGCCATTTCAAGAAAAAAATACAACGGAGATGAACGAAGTTGAAAACACTCCGTTAGGAAAGAGAAACAAGGAAGAACAACTTCAAACAGCACTCCGGTTGGAAAGATATGCAAGGCTTGATAAAATGAAAGAACTTGAGCAGCGGGCACACACTCCGGTTAAATGGATAAGCACGAAAAGAACACGATCCAAGATGATGAGAGAAAAGAGCAACATCACAATGGCTCCAGAACAAAAGAATAGAAGATAGATAATTGAAATAAAAGAATGGAGACGAAAATGCCATCTTATGCCACAAAAGAGCTTGAGAAGGCATCCTTAGGAGACGGATTGAGCGGAGTTGTTGGAACACCAACAACGAAAATAATACGCTTGATACGGTCTTATGGAATACATCTCAAATTATGAGGTGACAACCTGCCACTAACAAAACCAAAGATTGGATTGATATCAACAAGGAAACGAGAAACTTATTCACCGGGAGGATACATGAAGAACTTGGGTCATTTATAAGCACCATAATAGTAACAAACCTTAGGGGAGGCTTTAGGTGAAGTATAAACCAAGATAACTCGAATGAAGAGATTGATGGGTTTAAATACCTCATTCTTAACAACATGTGAATCATGAAACATGAACTCAAATTATCAAGAATGACATAATGCCACCTGAAATGATACGGTTGAAAGAATTGCACTTTAAAATGCAAGATAAAGAATACTTGAGCTCCTCTGAAAAGAATCTCGATGAACACTTCGAGAAAGAAGTAAATCCTTGATGAACCATCTTGTAGAGCCTTCATGAGAACTCCAGTAATAAAAGAAATGATCAATCGAAATGGAGGATGAAAAGAATAAGGTTGAAGCCTTGCAATGATTTAAATGAATCTCCGTGGTGATGTAATTGTGAGAGCTAGGAACTCTAGGAAAAGAAAAGATAAAGCATCTCGAACCAAGAATGTGATATGATGCACCTCTGGAATAAGGAATTGAATAAACTCGATGAAACACGAATAAGAATTACATTATGCTTATCCTTCACCAATTCAAATTGATGACAAGCAATGGAATTGGCAAACTATTTATTCTCGTAGAAAGGATTAAGCAAGATATAGCGCAGACTTGGGAAGGTCATCAACGAACCACCGGTGGGATTGAAACAACGAATGAATTGATACAATAACAAAGGAAGAGAAATCTTGAATGAGCCACCAATAAGAACTGAAAATGAACGAAGAGAAGATAAGGAAACACTGGGAAGAATTATAGAACGAATGATGATACTTGAGGGGATTTAGATACATGAGAATGAAGAGATCACGAGCTGACAAGGGAATACTTGAATGATGCACCGGTAAGAATTGGAGGATGAGAGCTGAAAGCTAGAATGAATAATCCCGAAATGATGGCCTTCGGAGAATCAAACTGAAAAGACTCCTGAATTACTCCGGATGGGTGAAAAAGAATTCTGACAATTGGAAACAATTATGAGAGGATGGCAACAAGCTCGAATGACGAATCTTGAAGAGAATGGAGCAAGATTGAAAGAAGAATCTTCTTTGGTCTTCCAAACTGAGAATGACGACGAGAAATACCATCATGACTTATTGAGGCACTCCAGAATTGGAAAGGTTGAGCCAACGATGAGAAGAATTTAACCAATCTTGTAGAAAGGCATTTGACTGATGATAAATCATTCTTATGTCAAACTTTGAGATGAATTTGAAAAGCTCTGGGACAATAAGAAGAGTCAGGTAAGATCCTGGGAAAAGACCTGTCGGTTAGGGACCACTCAAAAGATACACCATAGAACAATTATTTGGAAAGAGAGAGATTGCACCAGTTGAATTAAATGGCTTAAATGAGATAACATCCTCGAAAGAGCTTGAGTTAAAGTAGAGTGTAAGCACGAATCTTCGAGATATCTTGAGCACTCCGGAACAATTGAATAGCGAGAAATGACTGAATATGAGGTGCACCGGCAAGAGAAGGTATTTGAAACGAGGAAAAGAGACATGATCAACACCAAAAGCTTGATTTGAATCCACCGGAGAAGAAAAGAATGGAGAATGGTTAATGAGTAGAACATCTTTAAGAGAACCACCGGGTAAGAACGTTGACGGAAAAGAATGGAGAGACTTCACATCAATAAGATGGATACTTGATTAAGATACATGAGTCCTTGAAGAAACAAGGGTGGGAGGGTGGGAAAACAAAGGCAAGCTTGGGGCGGAAGAAAAGATCGCCATTGAGAAGAACTGATAATTGATCTTGCGGATGTTGAAATGAACGGATCCACTTGAAGAGGAACACGCCGGTAGAAAAGAATTAACATGACAAACTCGATGGTCAAGAAGGATTAGTACTCCCATAGGAATATGAGAACACCACTTAAGGAAAGGTATGGAATCAACATTTTACTTCAAAGCAACTCGAATACCACACTCAAAACAAAAGCAAAGGATTGGCTTGCAGAATAGGCCGGAACAAACATATGATAGAGATTTCGTCCGAAGTTTTCATGGTGGGGCCTACATGGGCTCGATCGTACATCACCATCATGTACAAGGCAGTGCACATGACATAGGAAGCTTCCCCGAGTCGGCATAGCCAAGGACTCTTTAAGACACAACAAGACCACTGTAAAACCAACCGTGGATAGGCGAACCACTAGACGTCGAACCCCAATTTCATATCATACATCTGTCGGAAAGATATCCTAAGAGCTACTTGAATTCCCACTTATAAACTCTTCAAATTTTCCGGTTATGCAATCAGGTGTTGGGGATACAGGGGAAGCATAATATCTCACCCAAATCTAGCAAATCCTACATCCAGCTGTATCCATCCTTCAACAGATAACCAAGAAACCTTCGGAAATCATCTACCTCAACCTTCGAAAAGCATCCGTTATACGAGTTATGGCAATACTCCCAAACTCCCACCCCAGTACTGGGTGGCATCGAGGTTATCTCACCAACAACTTCATAAAAGAGATTTTCGATGTCGGCGAAACTAAACTCAGGTATTCCAGAACTGCAACGATAAAATTGTGACGACAACACCTCAGAGCTCAACTCCCCGGGACACTGCCACAACCCCTAAATGTCAAGAGGCACCAAGAACAATGTTCTCATCACAAAACCATCAGAACGATTCCAAGATACCCGCGTGATCCTAATTTTTTTAGTGAAATTTGAGAAGAGAAGAGTCAAAACTCTACGTCAGGATGCCTCACCAGAGCGACGAAGGGACTAAGGAGTAAAAAGAATCCTACTCTCCGATATATATAATTCCTAAATGACTCAAAACATTTCTAGACTCAATAACGCCAGCAATTTGATCAATCAGGGGGCTCCTTAGGTCAGGGAAGGCTCTGATTACCAACTTATAACGCCCTCGATGCGGCTATATCTCCTATGTGTCGAAGCACGACTTAGAGGCATAACCGCATTGAAAGCAATGTCGCAAGTGAGGTAATCTTCACACAACCCATGTAATACATAAGGGAAAGAGAACATAGTTGGCTTACAATCGCCACTTCAAACAATACATGAATAAAGCATTACATCATCCAGATACAATCAAGGTCCGACTACGGAACCAAAACAAAAGAAGACTACCCCAAATGCTACACAGATCCCCGATCGTCCCGACTGGGCTCCACTACTGATCAACTAGAACGAAACAACACAAAGGACAAGAACTTCATCGAGCTCCTCCTTGAGCTTGGTTGCGTCACCTGCACGGTTTCATCGGCACCTGCAAACTGGTTTTGGAAGTATCTGTGAGTCACGAGTACTCAGCAATCTCACACCCTCGCGATTAAGACTATTTAAGCTTATAGGAATGGTAAAAGGTATGAGGTGGAGCTGCAGCAAGCGACTAACATATTTGGTGGCTAACAACACAAATGAGAGCGAGAAGAGAAGGCAAAGGCACGGGCGACAAACTATGAGCAAGAAGTGATCCTATAACAACCCACGTCAAACATAACTCCAACACCTTGTTCACTTCCTGGACACCGCCGAGAAGAGACCATCACGGTTACACACGTGGTTGATGCTTTTTAATTAAGATAAACTTCAGGTTTTGTACAACCGGACATTAACAAATTCCCATCTGCCCATAACCGCCGGCACGGCTTTCGAATGTTCAAACCCTTGCAGGGGTGTCCCAACTTAGCCCATCACAAGCTCTCACGGTCAACGAAGGATATTCCTTCTCCCAAGACAATTCGACCAAGCTCGGCATCCAGGTTACAAGACATCCTCAACAATGGTAAAACAAGTCCAGCAACACCGCCCGAATGTGCCGACAAATCCTGATAGGAGCTGCACATATCTCGTTCTCAGGGCACACTCAGATGAGACTAGCTACGAGTAAAACCAACACTCAAGTTTTCCCGAGGTGGCCCCGCAGGCAGCTCAGTTTGGACCAACACTCAGAGGAGCACTGGCCCAGGGGGGTTAAAATAAAGATGACCCTTGAGTCTGTAGAACCCAAGGGAAAAAGAGGCTAGGTGGCGAATGGTAAAACCAAGGTTGGGCATTGTTGGAGGAGTTTTATTCAAGGCAAACTGTCAAGGGGTTCCCATTATAACCCAACCGCGTAAGGAACGCAAAATCCAGGAACATAACACCGATATGACGGAAACTAGGGTGGCAAGAGTGGAACAAAACACCAGGCATAAGGCCAAGCCTTCCACCCTTTACCAAGTATATAGATGCATTAATTAAATAAGAGATATTGTGATATCCCAACAAAATATCCATGTTCCAACAAGGAACAAACTTCAATCTTCACCTGCAATTAACAACGCTATAAGAGGGGCTGTGCAAAGCAGTAACATAGCCAAACAACGGTTTGCTAGGGCAAGGCGGGTTAGAGGCTTGGCTTAACAATATGGGAGGCATGATAAGCAAGTGGAAGGTATCGCAGCATAGGCATAGCAAAAGAGCGAGCATCTAGCAAGCAAAGATAGAAGTGATTTCGAGGGTATGGTCATCTTGTCTGAGATCCCGCATGGAAGAAGAATGAGTCCATGAAGAAGACAAACGGACGTAGTCGAACGGGTCCTCACAAACGCGACGTTTTTGGAACCAACCCGAAGAAGCAACACCAGAAAGAAGCAAACAATCATGGTAAACAACCACCACATAAGCATGGCACGGTGCACAAACAAGTATGATGCATGTCCGATTTAATGAGGCATGGCATGGCAAAGTGCACAAACAACCCTACAAATTAGGTGGAGCTCAATATGCAACTCCATTGCATACTGATGAAACACTACATTCAAGTTATTTAGTTCGATCTCATTTATGTACCCAACAATATTAAGTGTTGTTAAACATGGAAATAGGGTGAAGCAAAGTAAAACTACCTATCTAGTCAAGTTTAAATGAGGCTGGAAGCAACGAACAACAATTCCGGTAAATCCCCATATGCTTATATTAGGTTTGGTACTGTTCTGCCCTAAACCATATTTTATAGTTGTTAAACATGCAAAGTGGTGCCACCATGTTAAACTAAGCATTTTTCTACCCCATTTACATATAAAGTTTGTTACAAACCGAGTTATAGTTAAATAGTTATGAATTAAATCATTTTAGCACGTTATTTAAGCAAATTTAAACAAACAAAATTTTAATCATTTTGAACATGGATGGAAATGACATATTATGAAACTAGATGAAAAACTAAGCATATTTCATATCTAAATTGTTTTAATAAGATGCACCGTTTGTGAGTTGTTAAATGCATGAAGTTTAGAGACCTTTTTGTAAAACAGTAAAACCCTGGAATAATAGACAAAATCACATATCCTAAAAAAAACGTCAACGGGCTGAATCTGGGCGGACTGGGCTGCTCACATTGGGCTTGAGGAGGCGCTGGGCATCTGGGCTGCGAGCGAAGCAGAGGAGCTGGGCCTAGGCGCCTGTCGATGGAGGCGGCCCAGTTCGGTGGATCTGGAGGCCGACTGGCTTGGCGCTGGGCCTTGGCGCGATAGAACGAGGAGGCAGGGCGTGGTCAACGCGCCCATGACCACGACGAGCAGAGGATGCCCCGGTTGCTGAGGAGGCAGGAAACGGGGCACTCCGACGAGGAAGATGGCCGACGCGGGCTCTCAGGCATGGGGAAGCTCAGAACAAACGGATCTAGTGCGCGGGAAGCCCGTTCCCGGTGGCGGTGGGCTTGACGAAGAAGAGCAGCAGCGGACAGGAGCGGTCGAGGAGGGGAACTTGGCGAGGGGCCTGCTGAAGGTGGTCGCTGGCGGTGTGGTTCGCCGGGGCAGCGGATCGCGAGGAGGAGCGCTCAGGCGCTGTTGCTCCTCCCCTCGTGGAGCTCCTGGACGAGGAGAGCTGCGGGAGCACGGGCGCGGGGCCGGTTGGCGCGGTCGCTGGCGAGGGTGGAGGCGCTGGATCCGGTCAAGGGAGGTTGCCGGGGACCCGTTCCCTGCCGGATCGAAGCCGAGGCGAGCCGACGAACTTGGAGATCCATGGCGAGGGGGTGAGGCAGCGTCATGGGGTCCCTGAAGACGAGAGAGAGGTGAGGGAATCAGCCATGGCGTCGGGCGCCGTGCTCCTCGTTCCCTGCAGGCAGAAGACGACGGGAGAGCAAGGTGAGCATGGGGAAGGAGAAAAACGGCAGGAGACGACTAAGGAGAAGGGAGACGAGGCCGGCCTGGAGCTACTGGTGGCTGTCGACACGGCGCCGGTCATCGGACGGCGGGGCGACGGGGAGGCCAGAGACGAGGCAGGAGGAAGTGGGGCGCTGCACTATGGTGGTTGGCTCACTGGGGAAACGAGGAAGAGGGTGGAGGCTTGGCTGGGGCCTCGGGCGTGAGGAGATAGGAAGCTGTGGTTGGTCGGCGGCGCAATTCTAGGGAGGTTGCTGGATTGGATGTGATGAAGATGGTGGTTGGCCGGTTGGTGAAAAAGAGGAGGTCAACTGGGTGAGATCCCGATGTAACTAGGAGGTGGTGGCGGGATGGATGGAATGGACGGGACAACCTAGTGGTCTAGGGTTTCATCTGCTTTATATATCACAGATAGGGATTGGGTAGGGGCTAATCCGTCCCTCCAAATAAATCGAGCGGTCGAGAAAAATAGACTAGGAAGTCCAATTAACAAAATGGAGACGTTTTGTAGACGTTTCGGGATGATCCGGACACAATGGTGATGACTGCTCGGGTCGGGTCCGGGACAACTTTTCGGGCGCGCGCGCGAGGAGGACAGCGGGCTGCCGAGGGAGGTTAGGTTGGACCTGGCGCTAGTTATGTAACACCCCGGATATGATTTACCTAATATGTAATCCAACTCTTGCTGTTTCCGGCGTTAAGTTATTATATTTTCTCGGGTTTCGGTTTTTGTCTCCGTGTGTTGTTGTCGTTGTCATGCATCTCATATCATGGCATCATGTGCATTGCATTTGCATACGTGTTCGTTTCATGCATCCGAGCATTTTCCCCGTTGTCCGTTTTGCATTCCGGTGCTCCGTTCTCCTCCGGTGGTCATTCCTACCTTCTTCTCGTGTGTGGGGATTAAACATTTCCGGATTGGACCGAGACTTGCCAAGCAGCCTTGGTTTACTACCGGTAGACCGCCTGTCAAGTTTCGTACCATTTGGACTTCGTTTGATGCTCCAACGGTTAACCGAGGGACCAAGAAGGCTTCGTGTGTGTTGCAGCACAACACCCCTCCACTTTGGCCCCAAACCCACCAAAACCCTCTCCATCATCTAGAGCGTTCGATCACGATCGCGTGGCCGAAAACCGCACCACATTTGGACACTCCTAGCTCCCTCTATGCCTATAAATGCACCACCCTTCCGAAATTCGCGGTTCCCCTCGTCCGAAACCCTAGATCCACCCCTCTCCGCGCGGCCGGACACGTCCGCCGGCCGCCGGACAGCGTCCGCCGCCGCCCGGAGCGAATCCCAGGCCGCCATGTCACCCGCGCCCGCGCTCCACATCGCCGGCCCGTGAAGCCCGGGTTGGGCCCCCGCGAGGCCCGAAGCACCGCCGCCTGCGCCCGCCTTCTCCTTCCCCGAGCCGGCAGCCCCCTCGTCGGACTTCGCCTCGCGCCGCCGCGACGCCATCGCCGGCCGCCTCCGCACCGACCTCCGTCGGTCGGACCTCCTCGCCGCCCCTCGCCTCAAGTCCCACGGCGCCGCTCGGCCGCGCCCTCCTCCGCCGCCCCACGGTTAGCTCCGGCCGGATCCGGTGAGATCCGGCCCAGTAACCTCTACTCCGGCGACCCCGCGCAAGAACTCCAGCGAGATGCTTCGAAAACCGTGCCGACGACCCAGATCCAGATTAGGAAACCCTAGGGTTGACCTGTTTTTTCCTAAGTCTGCAGATTATATTGCCTTGTTCATCGTGCTGTAACATTGCATCCGTAGATCCGTTTTGGGCATATGGCATATCAAAATGTTCGCCTCAGAGAGAACATCATTTCATCTCATTGCATCATTTGCATTTGAGTTCATCTTGATGCCCGAAATGTTGTTGGAAGAGTGGTATTTGAGTTAATTGTCAGATCTGCTGCTCCAAATAGCTATTTGTCATTTTTGCCATGATTAATGTGTGCATGATATGCCCATGAGCTCTACATATGTTTTGTTATATGCTTTGCCATATTTCCAGAGGTGCCATCCATGTATTTTTGTGATGTGTGTGGTGACTAGCACAAGCTTGCAAAGTGGTGCATTCGTTAATGCTGATTTCAGGGACTTAGCAATTCCACTAAGTCCTTGGACTGTTTTTATCAATATGCCTTATGTTCATGTTGTTTCCTAGTGATCCGTGCCTCTTTTGAGTATGATCAGTAAGGATGTTTTGTTAATCTTGTAGTGCTCTATCCATCCATGTCTGTGTTTGCAATTATGGAGCACCCTAGCTGGATTCAATCGAGCTCTACTTTTGCTATTTCGTGAATCTGGGAAGATTGTCTACTTGTTAGCGATTTTGCAGAGGATGTTGTAGTTGATCCGTGCATGCTATGTTATTGTTCTTGCCATTTCTAGCTTGTATAATGTGTATTCTTAATGGGTTTATGCTATATTATTGATCCATGCATGCTGTAGTGAGTGCATCGAGCTCGTAAACATGCCTACTTGATATCTGATTTGCATGCTCCAGTTTTTCTGTAAGTCTGTGATCTGATTATGTTTTTGCCATGTTCACATGCTTGCAATAGTATTTTCTGATCCCTTTGGCTCAAGGTCACTAAGGGACTTTTGTTAAGCTCTTTGAGTAGCTCCATGCCATGCCTTGCTTTGCCATGTTAAGTTCCTGTAGCATATAGTTTTCTTGCTCCAAAGTGCGCTACCTGATCTGAAATTCCAGACAAGTGTTAATTTCACTAAGTCTGAAATCTGTTTACCAATTGCACTTTTGCCATGCTTGTTTGAACCTGTTAATGGATGAATTGGCCGTAGATCAACGTTCATCTTTTGTTAAGCATCATGAGTGGGTCCCTGCCATGTATTTTGTTGCCATGTTTGGATGTTGTAGCATGTTTAACTTGTTGCATTTAGATGGCTACTTGTTGTATATCGCAGACCGGTGCCGTATTTGAATTGCTTGGCATTTCCAAACCGTGTCTCCGTTTCCGGTGTTCTTTATATCGATTTCAACCGAAATCACCTCACCTTTCTAGTGGCACACTTGGATTTCCAAGTTGAGGCCAGGTTCATTCATCTCTTGTCAAATCTTGAGTATGCATCACATATCGCATCCCACATAGCATACCATGTTTGCATCATGTTGTTTGAGTTTACACGTGGTTGATTGTGTTTCGTTTGCTTGTTTGTCTTGTTTGGGTTGAGCCAGGAGACGAGTTTGCTAACGAGGAGCCTGTTGAGTTTGCTTTCGAGGATCCAGTCAACTCTGACAACTTTGCAGGCAAGATGATCATACCCTCGAAATCACTTCTATCTTTGCTTTGCTAGATGCTCGCTCTTTTGCTATGCCTATGCTATGATGCCTACCACTTGCTTATATTGCCTCCCAAATTGCCATGTCAAACCTCTAACCCACCATGTCCTAGCAAACCGTTGATTGGCTATGTTACCGCTTTGCTCAGCCCCTCTTATAGCGTTGCTAGTTGCAGGTGAAGATTGGAGACCGTTCCTTGTTGGAACATTATTTACTTGTTGGGATATCACTATATTATCTTGTTATCTTAATGCATCTATATACTTGGTAAAGGGTGGAAGGCTCGGCCTTTTAGCCTAGTGTTTTGTTCCACTCTTGCCGCCCTAGTTTCCGTCATATGGGTGTTATGTTCCTGGATTTTGCGTTCCTTATGCGGTTGGGTAATAATGGGAACCCCTTGACAAATCGCCTTGAATAAAACTTCTCCAGCAATGCCCAACCTTGGTTTTACCATTTGCCACCTAGCCTATTTTTCCCTTGGGTTTCCGGA
>NC_041386.1:385426513-385486687 GCF_002162155.2 Triticum dicoccoides | reverse complement strand
TCTGAGTGTTGGTCCGACCGAGTAGACTGCGGGGCCACCTCGGGGAAACTTGAGGTTTGGTTTTACCCGTAGGATGTCTCATCTGAGTGTGCCCTGACAACAAGATATGTGCAGCTCCTATCGGGATTTGTCGGCACATTCGGGTGGTGTTGCTGGATTGGTTTTAACTTGTCGGGTTGTCTTGTAGAACCGGGATACCGAGTCTGATCGGAATGTCTCGGGAGAAGGTATATCCTTCATTGATCGTGAGAGCTTGTCATGGCCTAAGTTGGGACCCCCCTGCAGGGATTTGAACTTTCAAAAGCCGTGCCCGCGGTTATGGGCAGATGGGAATTTGTTAATGTCCAGTTGTAGATAACTTGAACCTTAACTTAAGTAAAATGAATCAAGTGTGTGAGTTACCGTGATTGTCTCTTCTCGGCGGAGTCCGGGAAGTGAACACAGTGTTGGAGTAATGCTTGTCGTAGGATGTTCTCTAGTTATTCGTTCGTGCTTTGCCTTCTCTTCTCGCTCTCTTTTGCGAATAGGTTAGCCACCTTATATGCTAGTCGCTTGCTGCAGCTCCACATATTTACCTTGCCTTACCAATAAGCTTAAATAGTCTTGATCATGAGGGTGCGAGATTTCTAAGTCCCTGTGGCTCACAGATTACTTCCAAACTAGATGCAGGGCCTGACGACTCCGTTCCAGATGACGCGCTCGAGCTCAAGTGGGAGTTCGACGAGGACTCACGCCGTTACTACATGTCTTTCCCTGATGATCAGTAGTGGTGCCCAATTGGGGCGATCGGGACCGTGTCGCAAGTTGGGTTGGTCTTTTATTTTAGCACCGTAGTCGGGCCATGAGTGATTGGATGATGTAATTATATTTATGTACTTTGTTTGACGTGGCGAGTGTAAGCCAACTATGTACCTTCCCCTTTTATTATCTATATTACATGGGATGTTGTGAAGATTGCCTTACTTGTGACATTGCTTTCAATGCGGTTATGCCTCTAAGTCATGCTTCGACACGTAGGAGATATAGCCGCATCGAGGGCGTTACAAGTTAGTGGGCCGTGAAAAGAGAAGAAGAGAGGCCCGGCGACTATTTCCGGAGACCGAAAACGTCCGACGTTTTTACCGACTATAATGTCGCTATAGTTATCCGTTGGGGCGTCAAACGGACTCCGAATGCGATGAAACTTGGCAGGCGGTCTACCTACACTATAACAAGACCGCACGCCGACTTTCATCCCATTCCGAGAACATTTTCCAGCCACTTATAAAATAATATTTCGGACATGCCGCGGGCATGTGCAAGTGTGGCTGGGCTCAGAACGGACAATAGAAGGAACTGGGGGAACCCGGATGAATGCAGGTTTTGAAAACATGATGATGCAATGCACATGATGACATGAAAAGATGCGACACGCTAGCAAATGACAAGGCAACAACAACGAAACACCGGAAGACACCTAGCGCAACGGTCTCGGGGTGTTACATATTCCTTCTCCCAAGACAATCCGATCAGACTCGACATCCCGGTTACAAGACATCCTCGACAATGGTAAAACAAGTCCAGCAAGACCGCCTGATGCGCCGACATCCCAATAGGAGCTGCACATATCTCGTTCTCAAGGCACACCAGATAAGCAATCCGTACAACTAAAACTAGCCCTCGAGTTTCCCCGAGGTGGTGCTGCAAGGGGCTCTAGTTTGGACCAACACTTAGACAAGCACTGGCCCGGGGGGGGGGGGGTTAAAATAAAGATGACCCTCGGGATGCACGACTCCCAAGGGAAAAAGGCTAGGTGGCGAATGGTAAAACCAAGGTTGGGCCTTGCTGGAGGAGTTTTATTCAAAGCGAACTGTCAAGGGGTTCCCATTATAACCCAACCGTGTAAGGAACGCAAAATCCAGGAACATAACACCGATATGACGGAAACTAGGGCGGCAAGAGTGGAACAAAACACCAGGCATAAGGCCGAGCCTTCCACCCTTTACCAAGTATATATATGCATTAATTAAATAAAAGATATTGTGATATCCCAACAAAATATCCATGTTCCAAACATGGAACAAGCTCCAATCTTCACCTGCAACTAACAACGCTATAAGAGGGGCTGAGCAAAGCGGTAACATAGCCAAACAATGGTTTGCTAGGACAAGGTGGGTTAGAGGCTTGACTTAACAATATGGGAGGCATGATATAGCAAGTGGTAGGTATCGCAGCATGGGCATAGCATAAGAGCGAGCATCTAGCAAGCAAAGATAGAAGTGATTTCGAGGGTATGGTCATCTTGCCTGAAATCCCGCAAGGAAGAAGAATGAGTCCATGAAGAAGACAAACAGACGTAGTCGAACGGGTCCTCACAGACGCGACGTTATTGGAACCAACCCAAAGACGCAACACCGTAAAGAAGCACACAACATAGTAAACAACCAACACATGAACATGGCATGATATGCGGGATGCGGTATGTGATGCATATGCATGATTTGGAAAGGAATGATTGAATCAGGCCTCAAACTGGAAATCCAAGAGTGCCACTGGAAAGAGGAGTTGATTTCGGTTGAAATCGATATAAAGATCACCGGAATCGGATGCAAGGTTTGGAAATGACAAGCAAAACAAATGACACCGGTCTGCGATAATCAGCACGAGACCATCTAAATGCATCAAGGACAACATGCTACAGCACTCCAACATGGCAAAAAAATACATGGCTCGGATCCACTCATGATTCTTGACAAAAGATGAACACTGAGCTACGGCTAATTCACTCATTAACAGGTTCAAACAAGCATGGCAAAAGTGCAAATGATAATAGGTTTCAGACTTGTGAAATTAACAGAAGTCTAGAATTATCATCAGGAAGCAATCTTTAGAACATGATAACTACATGCTACAGGAACATATCATGGCAAAGAAAGGCATGGAATGAAGCTAATCTAAGCATATAAAAAAAGTCCCTTAGTTACCATGAGCCAAAAGGGATCAAAAAATACAATTGCAAGCATGTGAACATGGCAAAAACATAAACAGATTCAGACTTAGTGAAAAACTGGAGCATGGCAAAACAGATAACAAGTAGGCATGTTTACGAGCTCGATGCACTCACTACAGAGCATGTCATGACAAACTAAGCATACACCCATGAAGAAGACATAGCATAGAAGCTATACATTGCAAGAACAACAACATAGCATGCACAGATCAATAGCAACATCCTCGGCAAAATCGCTAAACATGTCAACAATCTGCCAGGAACATTTTATAGCAAAAGTAGAACTCGATTGACTCAAGCTAGGGTGCGCGATAAATGCAAAAAATACATGGATGGATAGAGCACCACAATATTAAAAAAACATCCTTACTGATCATCCTCAAAAGAGGCACGGATCACTAGGAAACAACATGAACATATGGCATAAAAACAATATCAGGACAAGGACTTGGTGAAATTCTAAGTCCCTAAAATCAGCATCATTGAGTAAGCTACTTTGCATGCTTGTGCTAGTAACCACAAATGTCACAAAAATACATGGCATACACCTCTGTAAAGATGACATGGCATATAACCAAACGCATGTAGAGCTCAGGGTCATAGCATGCACACATTAATCATGGCAAAAATGACAAAAGGCCATTTGCTGAAACAGATCTGACCTAATCATCAAATAGCCCTCTTCCAACAGCATTTTGGGCATCAAGATGAGCTCAAATGAAAATGATGCAATGAGATGAAACGATGTACTTGTCGATACGAACATTTTAATATGCTACACGCACAAATTGGAGCTACGATGATAGAGTTATGACATGATGAACATGGGCATATGAATCTGGAAACTTCGAGGACTTGGTGAAATTTTACCTCCGCGAGAAGTGGATCTCGCAGATCGGGACGGAGTGGTGCGACGCGGCCGTTTGGATCAGAGGACGTGGCCATGTAGGCACGGAGCCGTTCGGATCTGGCGAAGAAGTCAACGGCGGCACCGACGGCTTTTCCGGTGACGAGGGAAGGTGGACCTCCGACGAGGTGGCTGCAGCCGGCCGGATCCGGTGGCTGGCAGCTGGATCGGGGCAATGGGCGAAGTCCGGCGATGAGAGGTTGAAGGAGCTCGGCTCGGGTTCGGCGCCGCGTGGGGAGGTTGGGGCTCCTCCTCGCCGGGGTTTGTCGCCGGCGACGGCGCGTAGGCGGCGGGGCCGAGCCGGCGCCGGCGGCGGGGTGCCGGGTGAAGGAGGCGGCGCGGGAAGGGCTTCCGGTGGAGAAGCGGCGGAGGAGCGGCGCCTTTCCGGCCAAGTCCGGTGGGGGAGGCGGTGGCCGGCAGAACTCCAGCGAAGGAACGGCGAAGAACCGACGAGGCGCGGGCGGCGCGCGGCTCATGGGGCGTTCGGGCCCGAGGCGGCTCGGGCGGGCCGGCCATGGCGGAGGCGACGTGGCCGGCTGGGATTCACCAGGGCGGAGGCGGCGGACACGTCCGGCGGCGGGGAAAATTGTCCGGTGGCGCGAGGAGGACGAAGTTAGGGTTTGCACCGCGAAAAATCCGGGAGGCACACATATATATAGGTGGAGGGAGCTAGGAGAGTCCAAATGAGGTGCGGTTTGCGGCCAAGCGATCGTGATCGAATGACCGAGACGATGGAGAGGGTTTAGGTGGGTTTTGGGCCAGTTTGGAAGAGTGTTGGGCTGCAACACACACGAGGCATTTTCGGTCCCTCGGTTAACCGTTGGAGCACCAAACGAAGTCCAAATGGCACGAAACTTGACAGGCGGTCTACTGGTAGTAAACCAAGGCCGCATGACAAGTCTAGGTCCAATCCGAAAACGTTTAACACTCGCACACGATAAGAGGTAGAAAGGGACACCGGGTGACATAGGAGCGCCGGATTGCAAAACGGACAATGGGGAAAATGCTCGGATGCATGAGACGAACATGTATGCAAATGAAGTGCACATGATGGCATGATATGCAATGCATGACATGCAAGCAATGACACAGCAACAATCAGCGAATAACTGGAAAACACCTGGCACATCGGTCTCGGGGCGTTACATGAGGAGCCAGCTTGGTCTATTCGAATGCTTTGGTCCTTAGCCATTTTTCGTGTGGGCACCGTTTCCTGCCTTTAACCCTTGCAGCCAGACAATCGCTCTGCGAGACGCGGCTGATGGCAAGAGATGGCTTAGATGCTAGCACACTACTTATCCGACTACAGGTAGCATCGACATAGTACAAGGCGGCAAGCCCCCGGGCTGACTGGTCGAACCTGGTGCCAGGCAGAATAATGAAATAACACATTCATATGCATAGAACTTATCATATAGATAAAAAAGGGTAGCCCCCGAGTTCTCCTCAAGGGACTTGATGTCTTAGCGCTTAATACAAAAGGTAGCGTGGTACATACTGCATTAACTGTAAAATCTTCGGAGGAGATTTTCATTCCATGGGCGCTTCGATTCCTTGCCGGAGTCGTCTCTCTTGCATGCTCTGGCTTCTGTGCATGGATGAGGTAGTAGGAGTCATTACCCAAAGCTTTGCTAATGATGAATGGGCCTTCCCAAGGGGCCGAGAGCTTGTGCTAGTCGGCTGTTCGCTAGATCTGCCGGAGCACAAGGTCTCCCTCTTAAAATGATCTTGGCTTGACCTTCTGACTATGGTAGCAGCGCAGGCTCTGCTGATAGATGGCGGACCGGCTGAGTGCTAATAGCCGGCCCTCTTCAAGAAGATCAATGTCATCTTCTCTTGCTTCTTTCGCCTCCGCCTCCGTGTACATGGTGACGCAAGGTGAGTCGAACTCGATGTCAGTTGGGATGACGGCCTCGGCCTCGTGCACGAGGAAAAATGGAGTGAAGCCGATTGATTTGTTCGGGATGGTGCAGAGGCTCCAAAGGACAACCAGTAGCTCATCGATCCAGCAGCCGGCCGAGCGCTCCAGTGGCTCGATCAATCGGGGCTTGATGCCGGAGAGGATGAGGCCGTTTGCTCGCTCGACTTAGCCGTTTGACTGCGGATGGGCAACAGACGCTAAGTCCAGTGGGATGCCCTGCGTTGCGCAGAAACGGGCCAAGGCTCCCTTGGCAAAGTTCGTGCCATTGTTGGTGATGATGCTCTGTGGCACACCGTATCGGACGGTGATATCTATAATGAAGGTCACATCAGTCGGACCATTCATTTTCTTGATTGGCTTGCTTCAATCCATTTGGTGAACTTGTCCACGGTGACAAGCAGATGGGTCATGCCGCCGCGTGCTGTCTTGAATGGTCCCACAATGTCCAGCCCCCACACGGCAAAAGGCCAGGTAAGGGGGTGGTCTTGAGTGCAGAAGCCAGTAGATGTTGCTTGGAGCTGAACTTCTGGCACCCTTTGCAATGCTTGACCAACTCCTTGGCATCTTCCAAAGCAGTCGACCAGAAGAAAACATGGCGGAAAGCTTTGGCGACAAGTGATCTGGAGGCCGCGTGGTGGCCGCACTCGCCTTGGTGGGTATCTTTTAGGATTGCTTGACCCTTCTCTAGTTCTACGCAGCGTTGAAAAACTCTAGTCACGCTACGTCTGACAAGCTTTCTGTTTACTATCGTGTAGGCTCCTGCTCGGTGCTGTACTTGCCGGGCCGAGATCTCGTCAGCCGGTAGTTCTCTGGTCACCAGAAACTTGAGGATGGGCTGTTCCCGTGATGGTGCTTGAATTTCTTCAACTACTACTACGGCCACTTGTACTAGGGCGGTTGGGTTGGGAGGTGGAGGGTTGGAATTGGCCGCCTCTTGCTGCGTTGTGGAAGTCTCCGGGCCGACTGCTGCAGCCCCGGGCTGGGTTGTGAAGTCCCCGGGCCAGGTGCGACTGCTGCAGTCCATGTGCCGCCTGCCGAAGTCCCCACGCTGGTTGCTGTAGCCCCCGGGCCGGGTTGTGAAGTCCCCGGACCGGGTGCGACTGCTGCAGTCCTTGTGTCGCCTGCCGAAGTCCCTGGGTCAGTTGCTGCAGCCCCGGGCGGGGCTGTCAAGTCCCCGGGCCGGGTGCGGCTGCCGCAGTCCCCGTGCCGCCTGTCGAAGTCCCCATGCCGGCTGCTGAAGCTCTTGAGTCGGATCCGACTGCTTTGGGAGGAGCCGGCACGAAGATGGACTCGGACTCTGGAGAATGCTTGATTGACGGCTTGCGGAGGCACTGAAGGCAGACACCGGCTGGTATTGCTTGATGGGTGGAGCCGATCCATGCCAGGGTATCAGTTGGCTCATTTTCGTTCCATGGTACGTGAAGGAACTCGCAGCCCTCAAAATATCCGTTGAGCTGCTAAACAAGGAAGCGGTAACTTGCCATATTTGCGTCCTTGGCATCCCAGTCACCAGACGACTGTCGGACCACCAAGTCGGAGTCACCGCAGCACAGGATTCGGCTGATGCCGATCTCTTTGTCCAGCCAGAGGCCGTGTACTAGCGCCTCATACTCGGCCACATTGTTGGAGGCGGCGAAGTGAATTTGCAATGTGTATATGAGCTTATCGCCTTTGGGAGAGGTGTGGACAATGTCGGCTCCCAAGCCGGTGCGCATCTTCGAGCCATCAAAGTTCATCCACCAGTGGGTGTAGTCCGGAGCTGGCGGCAGGTACTGGGTCTCGGCCCAGTCGACGAGGAAGTCGGCCAGTGCTTGGTACTTGATGGCGGTGCGTGGCTGGTAGAAGATGGTGTAGGGGGGCAACTCGATGGCCCATTTGGCCACCCGGCCAGATGCATCTCTGTTGCCTATGATCTCGGCAAGTGGGGCAGTGTAGACAACCGTGATGGGGTGCTCTTGAAAATAGGGCTTCAGCTTCTTGGCGGCAAAGTTCATGCTGTAACACATCTTCTGGTAGTGGGGGTAGTTCTGCTTTGAGGTTGATAGCATCTCGCTCAAATAATACATAGGCCTCTGGACCGTCTGTGCCCTGCCGGCCTCTGGGCGGTCCACTACCATGAAAGTGCTGACCACCCGGCTAGTGGCGGCGATGTAGAGGTACATGGGCTCTTTAGCAGCCGAGCCCGCCAGGACAGGCGAGGTAGTCAGCATCTTCTTCAGCTGGAGAAAGGCCTCATCCACCTTGTTGTTCCACTCGAAGTGAGTGGTTTTCTTCATGAGTTGGTACATGGGAAGAGCCTTCTCACCCAGCTGACTGGTGAAGCGGCTGATGGATGCCAAGCAGCCGGTGAACTTCTGGACGTCTCATAGTCTAGTGGGTTTCTCCATCCTCTAAATGGCTTTGATCTTCACAGGGTTGCACTCAATGCTGTGTTCCGAGACCAGGAAGCCAATCAGCTAGCCGACTAGTACCCCAAAGACGCACTTATATGGGTTGAGCTTGATTTGAAATTGGCGCAGGTTTTCAAAAGTTTCCTTGAGATCTTCCAAGAGGGTACCACGCTTATCCGTCTTCACCATAATATCATCTACGTAGACATGGGCATTTCTGCAGAGTTGCTTGAGGAGGCACTTCTGCGTGCAACGCTGAAAAATGGCACCGGCATTTCTCAAGCCGAATGCCATAGTCAGGTAGCAGAAGGCTCCGAATGGTGTGATGAAGGAGGTCTTCAGGCGGTCTGCCGGGTTCGACTTGATCTGGTGGTATCCTGAATAAGCATCCAAGAAACTCAACAGCTCGCATTCGGTTGTGGAGTCTCTCACTTGGTCAATCCAACGAAAAGCAAACAGATCCTTTGGGCAAGCTTTGTTGAGGCTCGTATAGTCAATACACATGCGCCATTTGTTGTTCTTCTTCTGTACAAGGACTGGGTTGGCTATCCACTCCGGAAAAAACACTTCCATGATGAAGCCGACTGCTAGAAGCCGGGCTATCTCTTCACCAACAATTCTTCTCTTCTCTTTCGACAGTCGGCAGAGGGGTTGTTTGACTGGTTTCGCATCTGCTTTGACATGTAGCTTGTGCTCAGCAAAATCCGTCAGAACACCCGGCATGTCCTTGGGAGACCATGCGAAGATGTCCCGATTCTCACGGAGGAAATCGACAAGCTCGCTTTCCTATTTGCTATCGAGGGTGGCCCCTATGACAGTGTGCCTTTCCGGGTGCTCTGGGTCCAAGGGAATCTTCTTTGTCTCTTTGGACGGCTAGAAGGAGCCCTCGTTCTCTGACTCTTTGGGCTCTGGTGACATGTCCAGCTACTTGCTGGCCATAGCCACCACCCAGTCCAAGAGCTTCTTCTAAGCGGTGATCACAAGGGACTCGGCCAGCCGGCTGCTAGCTGCAGCATAGTCGGATAACTTCTCATATTCTCCGGATATCATGATAATGCCCTTGGTTCCCGGCATCTTCATCTTGAGGTAGGCGTAATGTGGAACTGCCATGAATTTGGCTAGAGGCGGCCGGCGTAGAAGTACATGATAAGGGCTCCCGAGGTCCACCACCTCAAACCAAATTGCCTCACGGCGGAAGTGATCTTTGTCTCCGAAGATGACATCTATCTTGATCTTGCCGATTGGTGAGCAGGATAGGCTGGGCAAAATTCCATGGAAAATAGTCCGACTGGGCTGGAGCTGCCTCTCTTTGATGCATAACTTCTCAATGGTATCGTGGTAAAGGATGTTGATGCTGCTGCCACCATCTATCAGAATTCGGGAGAAGCAAGTAGCTCACCTGTCCGTTCCAAGGGTGGCATCCAACACCAGAGCCTAGGAACCTGGGGAGGGCAACACCTCCGGGTGGTCAGCATGGCTCCAACTGATGGGCTTCTCGGACCAGTGCATGAATTATGGAGCACTTGAAGCAATGGCGTTCACCTCTCAGTGTTGCTGACGGTGGCTAGGCCGGTCGCCAGCCACACTGGTGAACACGACGTAGGTTCCATACTCTTGGGGGTAGTCATCTTGAACATCACCAACTGCTGGACGGGCCGCCGGCTGCTGGGGAGGAGGAGGCAGCGGGCCAGCAGGAGGAGGGGGAAGCAGTCCTTCGCCCTTGGAGATTCGGGTGAGCTAGTGGCACTTCCGGGTGGTGTGATTGGACGGCTTCGCGCCGCTGTAGAATTTGTAGGGAGCATCGAGGGTCTACTCGTAGGAGAAGGCAGGTAGGCAAGCAGGCTTGTCGCCCTTCTGGCACTTGGGGCTGGGTTGTCCTTCAGGCTGCTGGTCTTCGACTGTCCCCACCTGCCGGCTAGTGGAAGCCGGCTGCTGGGCCTTGCGCTTGTTGACGTTCGGCTGTTGCTGCCGACTGTTGTCAGCAACCGGCGTCCTAGGAGCCGGAGGGGCACCTTTCCGGAAGCGTCTACTCGGAGCTCCGACTTCATGGAGGAGTCGGTAGTGGCGTACTTGTCTCCTATGATTAGCAATTCGTCGAGTGTAGCAGGCTCGTCGCAGAGGAGTCGGTGCTTGAGCAAGTTGGCCTCTTGGCACCTAGAAGTGAAGTACTCTATGGCTTGGACCTCATGCACCCCTTCGCAGGAGTTGCGTAGTTTAGCCCACCGCGTTAGGTAGTCGTGGGTGGATTCGTCTGGGCCTTGAATGCACAGCGAGAGCTGGCGGGGCTTGGGAGGCCGATTGTAGGTGCTGGTGAAGTTGCGGATGAACACTTTGGTGAAATCCACCCAGTTGTTGACGCTGTAGGGCTTGAGGCTATTCAGCCATGACCGGGCCATGCCCTGGAGCATGAGCGGAACATACTTCACGGCAACACGCTTGTTGTCATTTGCTATGCTGACAGCCATGGAGTAATCCACCAGCCAATCCTCCGGCTTCATGGAGCCGTTATACTTGGGCATATCTCTTGGGAGCGAGAACCCTTTGGGGAAGGGCTCGTCGTGAATGCAGGGTCCGAAACAAGGAAGGCCCATCGCGTCTTCTTCTTCTAGTGCCAGGGATCACGCCAGGCAGTCAATCCGGTGGCGGGCGTCATTCTCTCCGACTCCTTTTCGGCGGCCCAGCCGCTCGCCGAGAGTCGGGTGCTCAACAGGCGGAGGGGAAGCGCGCCTCTCCATTCGAGGAGGCGGAGGAGGCGGATAGTTATCCCTTTCTTCTACTACTCATGGGCGGCCATCTTGGTCACGCTCGATGGTGATGCGCGTCCAGCAGCGGCTGGCAGCTGGCTCCTTGTCTCGTCTGTCGCGGATGCCGCCTATCGGTGTCCGGGAGGTCGTTCCATGCTCTTGGCGAAGGGGCGTGTTCTCAACCCATTGGCCGGGCTCTTCTGCACGGCAGCCGGCTTCTTGCTGCGCGGCATCCGCGTTGATAATCTGCTGAACGCGCCCCGTCATGTAGCAACGCTCATCGCCCTCTAGGTGGTCCATCTCATCTGCTGCCGCCTGGGATGCATGTATGTTCTCCATGGGCATGGCGTGGACAGGGCAGTCTACCCCACACATGCTGGAGACGGCACCACCTCGCTGTCAGACCGTGCCCACGCGGCTGGGCCCACAAGCAGTCGGCATGCCGCCAACAGGGCGGCCGATCTCGCGCTGGAAGGCCTTGGAGAGACGTCTCATGGTAGCCAACTTCTTGGCATTCTCAATGAGCGAGATGCGGCCGGCCTCCAGCGTCTTAGCGTTGGCGTCTGTCGCAATGGGTGTGGACAGGTCCCGCATTGCCGCCTGCAATGGGTCCTGGTCGGCTCTGCTGGAGGCAGCATCGTGGCTGATGACAAGCACCTCCGTGACGGTGCTGCCGCCGCTCTTTGCGCGAGGGAGCAGGTCGTCGATGACCACCATGTTGGCGGGAAAGGAGTCGAAGGAGGCCGTGTGGGTGTCGACAAGCATCAGGTCAGGGGAGCGAACTGACTCTAGGTCAGTGGCAGGCTTGTGGGTGATGTGGAGCTTGTCAAGGAGGTCGACGAGCAGCTCTCGGAGCTGGCTGCCCCCGCATCGGGCGCGGGTTCATTAAAGAGGCAGATCTTGCCAACAAGATCGGCGAGTCCGGCTACCACGCAAGCAACTTCCGCGCCATGCAGCGTGTTGGCGCAAATGCCATCAGGCGTGCCGAGCTGGCTGCGCTCTCTAGGGAGGAACAAGGTTCTTGTCCAGAACATATCTTCGGACGATGGTACACCAGACCCCACGGTGGGCACCAAATGTCGGGGGTGTCGTGCGACATATGCCAAAGGATGGCTTATCATGGTGGGGGATAGTAATACATCGCCGGTGCCAGGAAACAGGATGAGGCATAGACATGTACGCTGGCGAACTTTACCTAGGTTCAGGGCTCTCCTAGGAGATAACACCCCTAGTCCTGCTCTGCTGGGTCTCTGCATGATCACTCAAGCAACAATGGTGGCTACAAGCTTGCTCCTTGAGCTGTTTCTCTAGAGGGGGAAGAAGAACAAGGCTAGCCCTTGCTTCCTCTCTCTATGAGTGTGTGTGTGGTCTAAGTTCTGAACCCTTAGCATGGGTGCCTTGGGGGTTTATATAGGCCTACCCCAGGCGTACAGTGGTAATCTGGCCGGGTGTAGGACCCGACTGTCAGTGTCTATGGTTTCCGGCTTCTCCGCCGGCCGCTGGGGCCCGCCGCCTGGTGGGTCCCGCCGGCTGTCTCGTACTTCACCAACTGTCCGCGCCCGCCGCTTGCAGGTCCTCCCAGCTGCTTAGCACTATGGCAATGGCACTGATGATGTGTGCTTTGTCGGGGAAGGTGCGGCTACAGTACCCCGCCGTTTGGCGGGTGTTCACTATAGCCACTCCCCGTCTCTTCTTATTAATGGCACATAGACTTTGAGGAAGGGGGAGGGCTGCTTGTTGGGAGCCGGCCTCCCCTCATGATGACTAGTCAGAACTCGCCGCCTTCTAGCTTCTCATGGACAGGTAGGGCCCGTGGCCTCCGGGCCATACAGACAGTCTGTAGTGGGAGCATGGCCTCCTCTGCCATGGGTGATGTCATGGGCTATGTGGCAATAGTGCCGCGCGGGACGGGGATGTCTGCCCAGTATGCTGCACTGTAGCCACGCTCTGCCCTGGATTCAGGGGTGGTAGGCTGTAATGTTGTCACGCCCGTCTCATCGTCATAATTTGGTGCAAACTTTGAAGGCGTGAGGGGTCGTCTGCTAGGAGCTGACCTCTCTGGAGGCCGCCTGCTAGGAGTCGACCCATCTCATGGCTTTTTTCTAAGGACCACCGCCCTCTGGCAGCCGGCCGCCTGGACTAGCCGGCCTTGAGAAGGCGGCTCTTCGTCCTTGAGGCTTGAGGGGCGTAGCCGGCCCCGATGTCTTGAATCGCCATGGGGAGCAGATGACGCTAACCGTGGTCGTTTACTCCGACAGGTGGTGTGCTGGAGGAGTACCTGCATTTCCCAGTCACCCCTATTCTCATATATTACAAAATCATATGGAGTGGAATCTAATTTTTTTTGCCATGCAATGTTGTAGAGCTATCATATGTCTCATGTCATTTATTTTTCAGCCACCTGCTATCTGCTACTTTTACAGTGCACTAGTTCTACAGACACTTCACACATACTCTCACTATTGTTTTTTTATGCAAGGGTATTTCAGACTCTGCTACCTTGTCAGAAGTTAAAAAGAAAAGAGAGAAGTCGCTTCAGCGTGGTACGCGGCTAGGCCACACACGTTTCAACCTTATAATGGGTGCAGTGTCAGCAGATGGAGACGGTAATCATAGCTTTGGAGTTGATGACCTCGCTCGCCATGAACCACCATCTCAGGTGCTTGCTTTAACTTCGCGGTGTCATATGTGGTTGCATGTTTCATATGGTGTCTAGCTTGTATTCGAAAGGCCGAAGTCGGTCTTTATTAAGATAAGGAAAGATATTTTTTTTACATGAACCACCATCCCGGGAGCACCAGAAGACAAATAGCTAGTCAGGGCACTGGCGGAGCCAGTGACAAGCCCAGCACAGACAGGCATCACCTGGAAGACAACTAAAAAGCCATGATGGTGGCGAAGCAGCCCGCCACCCACCAGGCTCTCAGGTCCTCGATGATCATGCTCACCACTCCAGCCGGATGTCTAGCTTGTATTGCTTCCAATTTGGTTAAATTGCATCTGCTTAGCTTACACACTATATCTTTGAATATGACATGCCTTCCTGTTTTTCGTACATACACATACTTTTGTCTATTAACCATGTTCTTACATCAAACTAATGTTCTTGTGTATCCCTTATCCATCACTTATGATGACGCAGTCACCCCAGCGGGTTACCTTGAGAAAAGATCCTCTTTTGAAGAATGCAGTGTCATCCTCCCCACATGATTCTCAAGAAACAGCAAGGCTAGATGAAGATAGTGAACATAGCTCTGTAGGTGATGACCGCATTTCCCCTACACCAGCATTGCAGATGCTTTCTCTAACTTGGCAGTGTGATATGTGGTTGCATGTTGCATATGGTGTCTAGACTATAATTCTTCCAATCTAGTTAAATTGCATGTGTATTCTGCTTAGTTTATACATTATACCTGTTAATGTGACATGCCTTCCTGTTTTAAGTACATAGTACATTTGTCTATTAAGCATGTCCTTACATAAAACTATTGTTTTTTTGTATCCCGCATGAATCAATATGATGAGACACCTTCAGTATATGAAGTGTGATATTAGTTGCATCTTTCATTTGATTTATAGCATCCGCTACTTCTAATTTGTTGACACGCCATTTATGATGGGACGCTTTTAACTTGGCAGAGTCATATTGGTTTCATCTTTCATGTGGTGTCTAGCTTGCATTGCTTCTTATTTGTTGAAATGGCTTCTTCTTAGTTTACACAAATAGTTGTGAATATGCCATGCCATCCTCTTTTTCGTACATATTCCATCTTGGTTTCATGTGTTTGCCTTACATCAAAGTAGTGATTGTCAGTACCATGCATGAATGAGTTCTAAAGAGTGAATTTTATTGCTTTTTCTTGTCGGTTTTACTTGACAATTCAAAATCAAGAAAGAGGAAGGAAAGTATCAAGGTAGCAGATATAGGTGCTCCTTCCAAATGGAGGGCCTCTACAGATTCTACTCCGCCACCCCAAGAAGATTTGCAAGACAACACATGCATAGACACTCTGCGTAACTGTGTTGATGATGAGCACGTCTCCCCTAGTGCACCATCACAGGTGCTCCCTCTAACTTGGCACTGTTATATGTGGTTGCATGTTACGTATGATGCATAGCTTGTATTGCTTCTAATTTTGTTGAATTCCATCTGCTTACTTTACACATTATACTTGTGAATAAGACACGTGTTCCTGTTTCTAAAACATACAATATCTGTCATCACACGATGTTCTTACATCAAAGTACTACTATTGTGTAACCTGCAACAATCACTTACCATAAGACATGTTTGACTTGGGAGTGTGATATAGGTTACATCTCGCATTATTTTCTAGCTTGTACTACTTCTAATTTGTTGAAATAGCACTTATGATGAGACAATTTTAACTTGGTAGAGTGATATTTGTTGCATCTTTCATATGGTGTCTAGCTCTCATTGCTTATAATTTGTTGAAATGCCTTCACCTTAGTTTACACATCATAAGCTGTGAATATGCAATGCTGTGAATATGCAATGGCACTAATGACGAGAGACCTTTAACTTGCTAGTGTGATGTTATTTGCATCTTGCATATGATTTATTTCTTGTACTGCTTCACATTTGTTTAGACGCCATTTATGACGAGACATTGTTAACTTGGTAGAGCGATATTTGTAGCATCTTTCATATGGTGTCTACCTTCCATTGCATTGCTTCTAATTTAGTAAAATGTCTTCTGCTTAGTTTACACATCATAGTTCTGGTTATCTCATGCTGTCCTATTTTTCATACATATTACATCCTCCTATCTTGTGGTTGTCTAACATCAAAGTTCAATTCGTCTATATCACACATCAAATTGTTCTAAAGAACTAAATTGTTATTCGTTTTTCTTGTTGGCTTGACTTAACATGGCACAGAGAAAGAGGAAGGAACACAGAATGACATGGAAAAGGAAGCGGAAGAATCCTGCAGATTCTGCTGGTACTAATGGTGTAATAGAAGGTCCATGTCCAGCAGAAAATTGTAAAAACAGGGTATCCCGTGCTACGCGAGCTAGAGAACAAGCCAAACAGAAACCAATAGCTACCACCAAACAAGCAGAGATAGCCCTAGTTGTTGCAACACCTTCCACAGTACCACCAGCTGCACGAGTTACTCATTGGTTAACTCAGCTAGCAGCACGTTCCCAAGCTCCCTTGCCATCTGACACTACTTTCGAAGCACTCTTGACACAAGACGAGTTGGCAAGATCAGATGAACTTTGTGAGCTTCAATAGCAAGAAGGTAATTGTTGGGGTCAAGTTACACTTGCATGCTTCTTTATATGTAGTCTCACAGTTTGATGTACACTAACACTTCCTATGTTTGTTGTTGTACTAGCACCTAGGCGTAAGAGGAAACAAGCATCAGGGATAATTCTCGATAGGTTAACTAAATATAGAGGAGCAAGAATGGAGATCCGTTTTGAGGAAAGTTTAAAAAGTCCACGTGATGCTACAGAGTCAGCCAAGTTAGTATCAGAGGCATCGGTTGGTGTTAGGTGTAATGTACGTATCCTCCCAACATGGATTCAATACAGGAATGACAAAGACGAAACCCAGTTCAACACCTTCCTCGACCATTTGTCTGTAAGTATGGTTATGTATGGAAACTAGTAATATCATCTTGCTCTATCCCATACTTTGTAGGTTGTTGATAATGAGACTAATTTTCAACATATGAGGTTCAAGTTGGATAGCCAAGATGATGCAAGCAGACAAGCTTGCACCCATGTTTTCAAGTCTACTCTGCGAGAATATCAGTATAACTTGAGGAAAACTCACTTTGAAGGCAAGGCTAACAGTGAACTTGCCCAAACATCTCCAGTGGAAAATATATCGGATGAAGACTAGAGAGGCCTCGTTGAACACTGGTCTGATCCAAAGTATCAGGTACATTATATATATGTGATCAGATCACATGTTGAAGTCCTATTTACGCATGTGCCTCACAAATCTATCTTCTTGTAGGTGAACTATTTAAAGGACAAGGCCAACCGTACGAAAGTGAAATTCCAACAGACGACATGATCTCATAGCTATATTGCACACTACGAGGCTCTTGTAATTAGTTACTGTTTCACTCTTTTCACTGTACCATATTATCAGATCTACATTGACTTGTTCCAAATGCCGAGGAAAGCCCGCAAGGACTAAAAAGTACCTGAACCAAATGTTGTGGAAATCTTCAAGGACTGTCACACCAGCAAGACGAAGGGCATGCCTACACCAGTCAAAGCCGCTATTGTAAGTCCTTCATCCTCATGCCTTTTAACTACTACTTACTCTGACTTGTGCCTTGAACTGGATGGTTTGCAGCCAATGTCTATTATTGTTTTCAATTTTGTACACAATTGTCGTAGCGTACCATTGCATCTTACAAAGTTTAAAAGAGAGGAGTGATGTCCCTTTGATCTTGATGTGTAATCTAGTTCCGTGCTGGACTTGCCCACACAACATTACAATTGCCTGTTTGTCTATTCTCAGTTGTTTTGTGATATGAATGATGTCATACTATGCTTACCGTATTATAAACTTTGTCTCTTTATCCTTAGCTGTCAATACAATGTGAAGAAATAGACAATACATTAGCCATGATACATGGTCATATGTTTGGAACCTGGTTTTATTATGTACTTTGCAGTAAAATACAACTAATACTTTACATGGGTTCACCAGAATGAGTTCTGTATATAGAACAAAGCTATTTTTTTGGTTTTGCTGCCTCCTTAATATCTTCTGTTCTGGTACTACTAATATAAAACTCAACTTTTCAGCAAGCTATGGAAAAAATGGTGGGTCAGTACCTGTCCACTAACAGTGCCAAAAGCATGTTCCTACGTAATATTGGGTTGGTTGTTAAGGCAACCCCGTCCAAACTGCCTCATGATCAAGATATGCAAGCTCAAAACAATGTTATATCTGCGCTCCAGACACAAGTCCATTCCCTAACACAGACCCTTTGTGAAACAAGGACAGACATTTTTCGATGTCATCAAGATATGCATGGTTTTGAAACCAGACTATCAGACATTTGTTATGTTGTTCAGGAGCCTAGGATAAATGAAGGCGAAGGTTATGGTGCTCCATCAGACAATACAACATGAAAACGTAATAGTCAGGTCAAATGAACAGAGCTTCTGAACTTTTGGTGGTGCATTTATCTGCCAGACTGTTAACTTCTATGCCAACCTTTTGTTTTATAGTTGTAATTTGTTTTGTTGTGATACAAAATTTGTTCTTAATGGGCAGCCACCGGCTGAAGAAAATAGAAAGCCATTTTTGTATAGTGTAGGGTGTTCCCTATATTTGCACTGGTGGCGATCTTTGATGCCCAGTGGATGTAATCTTTGCAATCGCCTTAATAGCCTAGCGTTAGTTTCGGGCTTATTTATTTCCTAGTATTCTATTTCCCTGGTTTGCTAGTGGCTGCAACAACCATGGGCCATATACGGACCGTGGTAACCTTGACCCTGCTACAGGCCGTAGGATCCATGGGCCTCCTACGGGTCGTCGATAAATGGGCCTCCAATAGGGCCATAGAATCGGTGGGCCTCGGGTAGTCGGATAAATGGGTCTACATGGGCCGTAAACATGCCTATTTGGTATCGGCCCATCACGTTAACTAGCCGTTAGCAGGCCGGAGGACAGCAAAGGCTTAATTCTGTCACAGGCATAACGAGTCGTTAAGGGGCCAGAATATAGGATGGGCTGGAAACGGCGCAACGGGTTGCCACAAATAGGCCGACTCTGGCCAAGGGCCGAATTTGGCCAATTAGGGGAACATGCTAGTAATGGGCCGGAAGTAATCGAGGGCTAGAAAGGAACCCAAGAACATATGGGCCGTCAGTAGGCCGAAATCTAACATGGGCTGGAAACGGCCCATGTGAATCATGGGTCGTTAATGGGTAGAAAGAAATTTACTGTTCATTATGGGCTAGAGTCAGTGTGGGCCTCTAAAGGGCCTAAAGATACGAAAGGCCTCATATGGGCTGAAAGACGTCGTGGGCCATACATGGGCTGAAAGTGAAACGGGCTAGTATTATATTCAATGGCCCACATGACATTACTGGGCCGATTTTGGGTAGGCCCTAACGGGCCGTGAGTTACCGGGCCATAAAATGGGCTTTTTGCGAAGAGGCCATTAACAGGCTTTTCATGGGCCAGCCCGTGAACTTTTGACCAAGTCAAACGGCCAGCCTTTGTAAGCTAAATGGGCCAGTAGTGGGCCGTCGCACATGTTGACATATCATAGGCGCCTATCTGACCCACTAAAGAGCTGACATGTGTTTCCTCTAGCCAATCAGAATTTTACACGTGGAAAATTCCCAGTGGTCTGGGCTGTTAACGGGTTATCAGATCTAAAACCAGACCCGGTAGCTTAAGGGCGACCCGTTACGGTGGATACCACATGTCGGTCACCCTTGACGAAACCACTTCTGTGAAGCGCGATTTATCGTCATGGAAGTGGACACTTCCATGATGATAATTTTGGTAATGTCATGGAACACTTCTATGACAACACATGTATGAATATCTTGATTCTATCATAAAATCGTCGTGGGTGTACAAGCATGATAGAAAACATGACCTACTATGACAAACACGTATCATCACAGAAGTGTATATTTTTGTAGTGTGCCCCCATATCTTTGTCGAGTACATGATGTCTTCCACGTCTCTCAACTCAAGCGTTGCTCCTCAGATCCCATTCACGGAGTGGACCACGAAACACTTGATCTCCAAGATAACCTCACTTATCGAGAGTACCCTGTTCGCATTCTTGATCAAGCAGAGTGTGTCACTCGATGTCAGAACATCTAGTTCCTCAAGGTTCAGTGGTCTCATCATTCTGAAAGAGAAGCTACCTGGGAGCTAGAAGATCATCTTCAAGTGGAGTACCCCACTCTTTTTCCACCGACTCCCGAGTCTCAGGACGAGATTCTTTTGAGTGGGGGCGAGTTGTCACATCCCTAGTTCTGGTATGCTCTAGGCTAGCTATTGGTGTTTGCATCATGTTTAAATCTCATGAAACTTTGAAATGGGGATGATCAAACCCTAGCATCAAAAGGAATTCAAATAGGTTCAACTAAAATATTTTCAGTGATCCCAAATGACCATAAAAAATGTTCATCATTTTTGGAAAATGCTGGAAACAGTAACCAGAGATGATGCAAATTTTCCACGACATTCTGGATTTTTGAGTAAATTCAAACATATTTGAATTGTAGCTATTTAAATGCTATATATATATATATATTAGATGCTCCAAAAATGTTGGAAATTGTTAAGGGTCATTGGAATACAGAAAGCACCCATAATTATTTCCAGGATTTTAGAAAATGGTTTAGCAGTTTTGCTAAGCCAAAATAGACAACACTAAAAAAATAAAATAGAAAGAATCAAAAAATAACTAACCTGGACTTACGTGTGCTGCCTAGCACTCTGCAGCCCAGTCGGCCCAGCTCAGCCCCACTGTCTTCAACATCGTGTCAGAAGGCACGAGGGTGTGTGCCTGTGGCATGCACGCACACGCCTAGCCACCTCTAGGAAGCCTGCCTGCTCCCTCCTCTCTGGACACCTTGGACGGCGCCACGCACCTCCCTGCCTCTCTCTCACACTCCCCTGTCCCTATCCTCCCCTGTATCTCTCTCCCCCGTGAGTGGTTGAGTGCTACCGTCACCGCCTGTTGTGGGAAACCATGACCACCTATGGGGCCATGAGCCCCTTGTGGTTCGGTAGGGGGGATGACCATGTTGCACAAAGAGCGGAGAAACATCGCACAACACGGGAGAGATCACACAGGCAGTTTTACCCAGGTTCAGGCCTCCGCGAGGCATAAAACCCTACTCCTGCTTTGGTGGGATGATGGTGGATTGTAGTGGAAACGCAACGCTCTTGCCCGACAGGGTTGCCTCGAGGCGAGAGTAGCTACGCGCATACGAGGGTACAAGTTCGAATCCTTTCTACGGTTGCCATGGGCCTCCTTTTATAGATCAAGGGGCTGCCACAATGGCAAATCGGTAATTGTGTACTGATTAGATAGCAAACAATGCTATCATAACTAACTCTGTAGACTGGGCACAACGCATTAAACACGCCTCCTAGTGTCACATCATGGCATGGCTGGCAAGCCTTGACGGGCATGTTCTGCCACCTTCCTGTCTGCTTACTTGACACATCGCTGGACGGGTGTCATTTGAAAGTGATTTCCATAGGAAGTGGCTGCCATGTGGCAAAAAACGGCGAATCAGTCACTTGGGGGCTTGACACCACACTGATGGATGACTTGCGTCGCCGTGAGGTGGTGCGTTGAAGTCTTGGCGGGGTACTTTGTCCTCGTATGGCCCGATAACACTACTAGGAAAAGGGCTATAGCTAATATGGACATTAATAACACACCTCATATGTGGTGCGCCACTGTTATATAGCAGTGGCGCACCATGTGTAGGTACACCATTAGTGTCCGTATCACTAATGACGCACCACACCCACGGTGCGCCACTACTAACAATATTTTTTCCAAAACTAGTAATGGCGCACCAGGGCATATTGGGCCATTACTAGTTTTAACTAGTAATGGTGCACCACACACTCTGTGCGCCACTACTAACAATTTTTTCAAAACTAGTAATGGCGCACCAGGGTATAGTGCGCCATTACTAGTTCAAACTAGTAATGGCGCACCACAACCACGGTGCGCCACTACTAACAGCTATGTTTTTTATTTTTTGCAAAACTAGTAACGGCGCACCACGTAACAAGTGCGCCATTAGTAAGCAGGGTTACTAATGGCGCATTGTTAGGTGGTGCGCCATTGGTAACCTGAGAGCAGCTAGATATTTTGGACAGCCACCTACCACACTCACTTTCCCCACTTCATTCTCTCCACCTCCTCCTCCAAACTTGTCTCGGCTGCCTCCTCCTCCTCCTCTCCTCATTTGCACCATAGATTCACCCAAATTAAGTGGTTAAATTTCCTTTTTTGATAGGTAAGTAAGGGGAAAGATTTCTTTATGTTGTAGATCTACTTTTTTCTCCCTCCAACAACGTGCACATGCACTTTTTAGGGCCTAGGTCTACGTATGTTTGTGGTGTTGCATATGTTTGTGTTTGCAGGTACCGGTATTTGAAATGCGATAGTTGCCAATATTTTGCCAGAATGTTGATTCATTTCCGTTTCGGCGAGAATTTGGCACTATGCATTCTTTTTGGTCCTATTTTTAGGCAAAGTCATGCCAATTTTTTTTGTTCTAAAATATCATTTTTCTCTACCCCGCAGGCCACCATAGCCCGCTCGATGACCGAAGGCATCGTGAATAAGTTTTTGAGCTCCGCGAAGGCCGAGATGCTCCAAAAGAATGAGATGGAGAGAAGATGTCTGTGTCGAAGATGCAAGCTGAAGAGCCTTATGGACCCGAATTCCATACTAGTGCAGGACCACCTGCTCTTGCGTGGTTTCATCGATGGCTATCGGTGGCAAGGTGATGAATCTGACTATGAAGTCGTCAATGGGGGCCGGGCAAGAAATGAGGAAGGCCAGCAAGACAACTGCGGCGAGGGCGGGCGAGAAGACAAAGGATCTCCAGGACATGATCACGAAGTAGTTGCAGTACACTGTCATCATGTAGAAGATGCCGGACGTGATGATGAGGAAGATTCCGGAGCAGATGAAGGGCATGATCATGAAGATGAAGATGCCGGAGCAGACGACGATGGACCATTGATGGGCTGGGTGCAGGACCCTCATATTCAAGAGCTGCTTCTCAAGCAGACGGATAACACAAGAGCTGCCACCCGGGAGAAAGCCAAGCTGGATCAACTGGAGATAGACGTGGTTACTCCATTGTATGAAGGATGCAGGCCCGAGGATACCCGCCTGAAAGTAACGCTCATGGCTCTTGAGTTGAAGGTAAAACACAAAATGACCGACGCATGCTTCGACGAGAACATGTCATTCTGGCACGAACGTCTTCCCAAGGGGAACAAGTGCCCGATCAGTTTCGAGGAGGCGAAGAAAATCGTGTGTCCTCTGGATTTACCGCACGTGAAATACCATGTGTGCATGAACAATTGCATCATTTATCGGGACGAGCATGCGGAGTCTACCATATGTCCGATGTGCAGCGTCACTCGATACACAAGGATAAGCTCAGTAAGCTGACGTCAGCTGGTCGTTTGGCTGGCAAAGGCTTGTCCACGAAATGGTCAGAATACTATACCGCTGGGCGAAAGGAGAGAAAGACCAGCTCGGAAAGCCAGGAGCGCGAGGTTCAAGAACTCAAGGCACAAGTGGCGCGGATTCCGGAGATAGTCGAAGAGCAAGTGCGAGACCAACTGGGAGCGACGATCACCACCATTATGCCTACTTTGCTTGAGGGGTTGCAGGCGTGGATTGTGGGCAGCCAATAGGGGCCGTCCTCGATTCCCAGCTTCACGGGTAGCAACTCGCACAACGCGCCGGCGGCGCCATTGGTGTCTCCGGCGGAGGCGGCATTGGTGTCTCCGGCGTCGGTGCCGGCATTGGTGTCTCTGGCGTCGGTGCCGGCATTGGAGCTTAATGCACCCGGGTGTGGGGAGAATACGCCAGCCGGCACCTCGGCAGCAAGCGGCCCCTTCGTCACTTGCACGCCCGCCGTTGGCGGTGCCTCGACATTAGCCGAGCTCTACGCCATCACGGTAACTAAGCCTCTCGGCCGATGACTTCATCTCCTTGCCTTTGACTGGGCATCCCTGACGCCCTACATGTTTTCGCAGGGCGCCACCAACGTTCCATGCACTCTCCTGCACTTCGTGGACGCCGAGTTGATTGATGTCGCCAAGGCCAGAATCGTTCAACCGGGCAACCGCATGTTCGACGGTAATCCGATGCCACCCAACGTGTATAGGGTTCATCTGGTTCGGGTGCTGCGGGGCTGCGATGACTTGCTACCTCCGTATCGACCCCTAGGGCCGACGAAGATGATGTAATGACCCTTAGTGCCTGCATAAGCTGGTCCATGCTTTGGCCGAAGAGCCAGATTCGTTTGGGGGCGGGGGACACCACCCCACAGACAACACCGCCAGTCGTGCCGGCGCCAAGCCATGGCAAGACCGCCGCAACGCTACTGCCATCAGCTGATCCGGACATGCATACGGCATAGGATCCGGACGACAACTACGGTACATTTACAAGGGTCGATAAGTACTTCAACGAACATGGGTACGAGACGAATTCTTGGGGCCTCCTTCTCAAGAACCCAACCCCGCAAAAGACGATCGCGATCTAGCTGGTATCGCGGAGAAACACAATTGCAATAGGCGTCGTCTGGCGTTCAGTTCTCAAGAGACGCCTCCAGCTGCCGCCTTCACCTAGCCTCAAATAGCCGAGGTGCGAAATATTATCAGCCCCAACACACTCAAGAAGGTGGTCTCTGAGCAGAACTCGATCCCATTACAGCAGAAGAAGAAGGGATAGAAAAGAAACAATAATAAGGGTGCGAGCCAACCGGCACCTAGTACGATCCGTGCTCAGGACGGGCCACCTTCACCTAAGGATATCTCGAGGAGGGTGCATGTGGCGGGTAGGCCGATGCATTCGAATAATCTTCTCAATGCTGCAACCGGTGCTATGCGGAGTCTTCATGACAATGTTCTTTCTTTGGAGAAGCGGCGTCTCTCCGGGAATGATGTGGCATACTCGGTTTTCGTGGCCAAGGTGCCAGAGGGCAAGGGCTTTGTCGATAACACCATCGGGGGTATGATCGTCCTGCGGTTTGATGACATCTTCGCTATGTTTAACCTTCATCCACTACACTACACCTTCATTCGGCTATTTTCGCTAAGTATGGAGATGCAGATCATTAGAGACAAGACCCCGAACATCATGATAGTCGACCCATTCTACATGCGTGCCAAGATCTTGGGCAGCGCTGGGGACCGGAAAGTCGCGAGTTCATACCTCGAAGGCGTCATTCTGGCGAACCCGGATAAGGATAACTTCCTCGTGCCTTACTTTCCCGAGTAAGTCATCCCCTCACCGCCCCGTAACATATGATTTCTTAGATTTTGATCGTTCTTTTTTTCTAACATTTCGTGTTTTGTGCAGTGACACACGTTGCACACTCATCCTCTTAAGCCCGAACTATTCCATGGCCACATATTTTGACTCGGACCGTCAGTCGAATAAAGACTACACAAATATCAAGAAAGTTCTTGATGATGTTCTCCCCGGCTACGCCAAATCTGTAGGCACCTTCAGGAGGCCAATTTTTAGGTACGCCAAGCACATGTTCACCCACGTAATGATGTTCCCCTGCATCAAGTAGCCACCTGGGGTCAGAAGGATGCCTACTACACCCTCCATCACATGCGGGCGATCGTACGTGTGGCACCCCGGCTCAGAGCGACCGGTTTACCCTGCATTGCTAGCCCAGAGACCATGTCTTCTGGCAACACACAACATATTGGTACAGAAAACAACCGCTTTATTGATGCTAGCGGAACAGAGTTCATATTACAAAAGCGGTTGAGGCCATGCGGCACACTCGGTGCGGCTGAACAATATGTACATTATTTAGTGAACATAAAGGGGCCTCGATCTGAACAACTACGTGGCAGCGGAATAACGCCGTAGCGGAAGCTCTATATCACAGGGACACCGATGTGGACACGATCTAGACTCGAACAGCGCTCCTTTCCAACGAGACTTTCCTGAAATCTGGCATGACACGCCAGGTCAGTACATTGAATGTACTTGCAACCTCACAACAAGCATAATCATAATGACAAACAATATCATGATATTTAACCAATTATTAATAATGCAACACTATATGTCAACATGCTGTGATCATGCTCGAACGTCCCTCAGGACAACTTACCAACCGTGATCATCCTCAGAGCACAAACACCACCAACATGGTACAACACACCACCAACATGGTAAAACACACCACCAACGTGGTCTTTAACAAAATGACTTGTGATCCTTACGGCGATCACCACCACGATCATTATCTGATCCCAATCTCCTCGATGGCCTTCTGCCATCGTCAATAATGCATAGTTTACAGCTTAGTGTGCAATTTTTTATTAATCATTGACTCACAGTGGGACCTACTACGAGGTGTCCGTGACCGGGGACGTGGCTATCGATAGATTATACACTCTGCAGAGGTAGCACACTGTACCCACACCACGGAACCCATGGCCTCGCACTCCCATTCGGGTGGACCAACGGCATTCCGACAAAACTCCTACATTGCCACATCACTCTCCCGGCCACTCCGACCCAAATCCCCAACGGGCTAGTCCTGGGTGGCCCCGTGTCTACCATAGACACCCCGACCACCGTCGTGGTCAAACTCCCACTCGGGGACACTCCCACTCGGGGACTCGGTACCATAATCTCATCAACGAGCACACAAGATTATGTCTGCTTACCGGGCTAGGGCAAGCATGACATAACCTTCCCTAGATGGAGGCATCGACTAGAGGCCGTGTCAATGGACCAAATCAAGGCCTTCCCATAAAGGCAAATGTGGTTGCACAGGAAAGAACTCGATTCAGCGGCACCATGACCCAGTCAATGGTATATTCAAGTTGAGTTATATTCAAATTCAAATAAAAATGACCAGTGTCATAGCATGCCATGAAATGCAAAACAACACATGCATCATATAATGATAAAATGACCCATGTCTTCCATATACACACCAAGCTTAACCGTCAACAACTCACATTACTCTACTAGCTCAAAATGACTCACAACTTAACCAAGATATTCAGAAACAAGTTTCATTAATTTCTTACGCAAGAAAGTAACTCCGATAACTTTTCCATATGAATAACAAAAGATTTCACTATCAACAACCCTTAGGTTCTTTATCACTAAATTAGGTTCAAACATTTTGTAAAACAAGTATTATGATTTTAACAAGTATTTAACAGAATATCTCCTAACAATTTTTTATCAATTTTAGGGAGGCAAAAACATAGATAAATAATTACTAACATGCATAACAAAATTATTTCTAACATCATATCTTAACTTGCTTTATCCACTAACCTAGTTTCAACTATTCTGTGAATCAAGCATAACAACTGTCCAACATGTAACATAATGCAAATAACTCAATAATTGTTTAAATGCAAGGATTAACCATTTCATTCAAGTGAGAAAATCACAAATATTGAAATGGCATCATAAAAATGTTGTTGTGGCTTGCCTTAGTGCAGATGAGGTTCACAAGCCTCCTGGTGATGCTCAAGACAAGGCTCACCTTCTGAAAATAATTTCAAACACGAAAAGAAAATATCGAGAACACTTCTGAAATTCACCAGAAATTCTAAACAGCTCAGAAAAATCTCATCTATGGTGAGCTGTTAGATTTTCTTTCAAAGAACACAATGCAAAAAGAATCAATTCATTTGGACTTATGCTTAAAAATTTATAACTGTTTGAAGTGTTCTGTAAATTGAAATGAATTTGAATAAAAAGAAAAAGACTGGGGGTGATGTCGAAGGCATAAAGCCAAGGGGCGCCACCACTCGTACCGCTTCACGCGCGTACTAAGTGGCTGACTAGCGGGCCCCACTAGTCAGGTGGGGGAAGAGGGGGAGAGAAACAGAGATGGCCGCGGCTTCGCCAGAGCTCTCGCCCGTACCAGTACCCGTAGATGGTCGAGGCGCACCTGCCCGTACCCATAGCCTGGCTAGGGGTGGTCGGACGGCGTCGGAATCTAGCTTGCGAGCGGAGGCAGAATGAGGAGGTCACCGGACTTGAAGAAGACGGTGATCAGGGGCCACTCCAGAGGCTCCAAGCGGGCGAGACAGCCTCACCGGAGAGAGGCGGAGCCCCTGGAGGGGTCACCCAGGCCTGGGAGGGGCTGGAGCTGCCGCAACGACCAGAGGGGATCGCCGGTGAGCTCGAGCTCGGGGACGGTGGCCCGAGGCCTGCCCGGCCGGGCTACGGCTTCCTACTCGACCGTGGAGTGTGTGCGAGTGCTGGAGGATTCTCGAGGAGGTTGGGGAGGGGCTCTATATAGGCGAGCGGCATGGGTGCTTCGGGCTCCGCCGATGGACACCTGTCCACGGTGCCCGGTGACGAGCGGTGTCAGTGAGAGGGGGAGAAGGCGACGGAGGTCATGCGACCACTGTGGGCGAGCGGAGACGAGCATAGGATCAAGGGGGGTGACGACGAGCACAGTGCGCTCCGCATTGTTGGGCTGGCCGGACCTTGCCCGTGCTTGCGACGGCCAGCTCCGGCGTCGACGAGTGCCAGGGCAGAGTTAAGGGCATCGAGATGGTGATGGTGGCGAGTTTTGGCAAGGTTGGGCAGGCGGGGGAAGCGAGCACGCGCGAATAGAGCGTTCGGCGGCACCCAAAGCGCGTCGACACACATGCCTCGCATCATGGACACACGTGGTCACCACGCGAACTCTCTCCTGAGGCCAGCCTTCATCCAAAAATCATGTCTGGCATGTTGTTCGTGGTGGTTTTGAAGTATACCATGGTTTGGTTTGGATCCAGGTGCAGTAGAGAAGATTTTACAAACCAGGTAAGTTTCTGCTCAGTAACTTTGTGATGTTACTATGGTCAAATGGCTGGGTGTTTGGAGCTGTGCTTTGTTGGAGGCTAGCTTAGACTTACTAAGGTAAATAAGCACAAGAAAGTTCAGGTCAAAAGGAGTAAGTAAAATGGTAGTTGCTGTAGAAACCACCATTTCTGTCCAGAACAGAAAAGATTTTCTGTAGCAAAAAAATTCCAAAAAGTGACGAAATATTTTTGCTCAGGGAGTGCCCTAGGGTCTCTAGAATATTTGTGAATTATCTCAGAATTTTCTGAGCCATAAAAATTAGGGTTGCTTTGGAGCAAACAGATTTTCCTAAGGGTTTTTGAGTGGAAATGAATATTTTCCATTTATGAAAATATTCCAAAGATTATTTTGAGGTGGATCAGATGTGAAATGAGGGTTTGGGAGAGAAATTAAGCACTTGGGTGAAAGCCAAGGATGCCCAAGTTTTTAAGTCCAACTGAAAAGGCTCAAGAATTCCAAGTTTCAAAAAAAATTCAAATGAAAACTCAAACAAATAAGAGAGGGCAAAAACCAGACTGTCACAGTATGGGACCATAATCACCTTCTGCTACCAAATAGTCTCAAAGATTGGGCCGCACGCTTGTCGGCAATCCAAGACGCGGACCTCAGACAAGAATTCTTTCGCATCCAATCGGAGTTTGCGGAAATCATCCATCAAGATGTCCTTCGTACCTCGGGGCAGTTCTACCTCAGATATCAACCACCCAACAGTGAAATAGAAACAACACTACAAATGCAGGCTGACAACGATCACGATTTCATGACCATCACAAAAGACAGCAGCTTCATCCTTGCTCCGGTCCCTGAGTCGAGTCGAAAGTAGTGATGTTATGTAGTTCTGAAATATCGATTAGCTCATGTTGTAATTAAACTTTAATGAACTTGTCTGTCTCCTTGTTTGGATAGTCGTTCAACTTATATGTAATCGATCCTATTTATTAGTAGGACCATGAATCATGCTATTACTGTGTTTGTTTTCTCTTCCGATCCTTTTGTTGCATACTTATATATTGCTTATATATTGTCTGTGAATTGCTACTAACGTTTTGTTTGTCTAGTGCATAGAGATGCCATCGTATGTCGTGTACAAGGGTAAGGTTCCCGGTGTCTACGACGACTAGGAGGAGTGTTGGAGACAGGCTCACCATTTCAGCGGTAACAGTTACAAAGGGTACACCACTAGGGCGGAGGCGGAAGCTAGATACGCGCGTTATCTAGCCGGAGAGAGGAGGGAGCGGAGGAGGAACCGGATGAAGACCAGTTTCATCGCGATGATGCTCATCGTGATGACCGCAACTCTCTTCTATGTGATCGTAGTTTAGATGATCGATATCGACTTGTAATGTGAAGACAAACTCGCTACTCGCGGTCTCGAGACTTGTAATGTTCTAACTTTGTTTGGTCTTTTGAATTCGAAGACTAATATGATGAATTGTATTCTGAGACTAATCTTCTATTGTATTCGATAAGTCTACTGTTTATATGTTGTGTTGTCTATATTCTATGCAGTAATATATTTTGTAACCTGTGCAAATATCAGAAAAGAAAAAAATTCCTAATATTCATACTAGTGGCGCACCATACTGCACTTTAGTGGCGCACTGCAATAAACACACTAGGGGCGCATTATCTAGCAGTGCGCCATTAGTAACCCAGAGCACAAGGTAAATATAGCCCCCTGGGAGGCATAGTAATGGTGCACCAGGGGACATATTAATGGCGCACTACTAGGTGCGCCACTATTGTCTGGTATACTAATGGCGCACCAGGGGTGCGCCATTAATACTTGTTACTAGTGGCGTGATCATAGTGGTGCACCTATAGTGCGCCATTAATGGCCAAAACAGGCGCGCCACTAATTAGCCTTTTCCTAGTAGTGTAAGCCTGCCGGGACAGTCTTGCGGCTTGTCTCCGGGGTAACCTCATCCTCGCTAGGTTTGCCTACCCGGCAAGGGAGGTTTCCCCCAAGTGATATTTTGCTCCTTTGGCTTGGCTTGGTCTTCTCGATCTGCACTCTGATTCCTCAAAGAGCTGATCTCTTCTGCTCGGTCTGGTCTTGGATGTCGTCATCTTTGGCAGGTCGGTGGTTTGCTATCCGTGTACAAGTAAGGGGAAACATACACCCCTGTTTGTGTACCCCGACACCGCCGCTCCCCGCCTACGTAGCCACCGCCGTTCCCGTGCCGCCACGAGTTGGCCCTGAGCTTCGGACCCTAGTGCCTCTTCTCCACGCCAAAGAAACCAAGTCGGAGCTCCGTGCAGCACCGCCACCACCGCCATCTTCAACCTTTGCCCTCAGAGATCGCCGGCAATGCCATGTAGCCATCCAACCATCCTCGGCCTCGTCGTTGTCTCTTCTAGACTCCCCGTGAGCCCCTGCCTCTTTCCCCTGTCTCTCCGCGCTCGTCTGCATTCTCTAACCAACGCGGCAATTGGAGCCGCTCTCACCGCCACAAGGGCTCACCGCCGATGCAACCCCGGTGACCCTTTAGACCCCCTTACCTGTCCATCACACTCGAGGCATCGTGTAGCCTCCGACCCGCTGCTTACCTCACTCACTTGCGTGCTACAACAACACGCCAGTCCAAGCTCGATCTCTGGACGCCACTGCGAGCTCTGCTCCGGTGACCTCTGGCGTCCCCGCCGCCATCCACCTGCTCCACTAGGTGCGGGAGAGCACGGGCTAGCCCCGGTGCCCTCAGCCCCCGCTCGCATGATCCGCAGTGTAGACAAAGCCGCAACCAGAGGTCGCCGGCAACGACCTCAACGGCTTGACCGGTGGGCCCCACCGATCAGGGTTTTAGTTAGGGCACTAACCACCCCACCCCGTGACACTGACATCTGGGCCAGGCCATGATTAATTATTAGTTTATGTTTAATCTTAGTGTTAATTAACCCAGTTAACCCTGTGTCACTGACGTGTGGGCCCTGCGCGTCAGGTTTGACCCTAGTCAGCGCTGTTGACTTGCTAATGCAAGCATGACACAATAATTAATTTTCTGGATTATTCATAATTCAAAAAATTCTAGAAAATTGTTTAAACTTCAAAATTTCAAAGAAAATAGACCTTAGCTCAGATTGAAATAATATATATATATATATATATATGAAAAATTATCATAAAAATTCAATCTATCCATCTGTAGCATGCTCATGCATGAAAAAGTAACGTATACATGCTGTATATGTGAAAGCACCTAAATGGCATTTATAATTGTTTAATTTGGAGTTGCATTTCAACCCTTGGTTCAAACGGACTTTATTCTAATAGAATGCTAGTTACATTAGCTCAAACCAGATCACATCTACATGCCATGTTCATGCATCATATTGTTGCATATGCTTGTGTATTGATTACCGAAATTGTCCCTCTCGATAGGTCCTGCTCCTGTGAGTGGCACCGGGCCCCTGTCTGAGGAGAAGTACTACCCTGTGATCCCCTTGCCAAGCAATTCCCGTTGATCATTCGTACAACCCCACTCTCTTGCCCCTGCTCCCTTTTACTGCATTAGGACAACAACGTGTCAACTGCTACTTTCTGTTGTGGTAGTTGAACCCAATCCTTTGCATGACCTGTCTTTGCTAGAGAAAATAGTTGGAACCCACTAGTATGTGTAGGAGGTGCTTGAGCCCATGATGTGTTCATATCCATGCAATGCTTGCTATTGCTTCGAGTTGTGTCAGGTTTGATTCATCTGGGGTGGATTTGAGTGGTATGTTATCTCCTGATGTTGAGAGTTAAGTGTGTGAACCCAATTTGGTAAAGGTGGCGATGAGAGGCCATGTAGGAGTACATGGTGGGTTGTCTCATTGAGACCGTCCTTAATAACTGAGTTATGTGTTTGTGATCCAAGAACAATTACCACCACACATTGGGGTACTTAATTGACCCTCTCGACTTATTAGCCGCCTTGATCTTTCTCCAGGAGTTCCAACTAGTTTATGGTGTCTGTAGGTTGTGCTAGGGGCCTTGCATAGCATTGTCCGACGGGGTGAGCTTGTTGTGGCAGGCACGAGGCATGGTGTACCAAGTGTCACCCGATTGCTGCTCTTAGGAACCCTGTTCTCATGGTTTTAGGCCGTGATAGAAACTACAGATGGACTTCCTTTGCGGATTGAACCTCATATAGGCGACCAACCTGGACTAGAGTCATGTGTGGTTAGTCAGGTCGTGGCCAACACCCTCGCCAGGCCTCCACTTGAAGGTTGCCGAGATACATGTCGTGTACATGGTGATAAGTGGTGAGAGCGTGTGTGAAGAAGTACACCCATGCAGGGTTAACGATCTATTCGAATAGCCCCGTCCACGGATATAGACTATGCACTACTGCAGGATGGTCCAAAGAGATAGTCGAATCAGAGACCCTTCGACGAAACTGTGTGCGATGCCATAATCGCTAATGGTGGTGTAAAAAACCTGTCAAAAAAGATGCAAAACATTTGCGATGACGGATGCATCAAACACAGTTCAGATTTTAGTTGCATGTGCAACGCAGGGCATACATTTCAGTTCAATTAACTGTTTGTGATGAGGAGGAACAAAAGAAACAGGCAGCCAAATGAAGGTGTGTGCGATATACAGCATACATGCCACTAGGATGAACTATGTGTGATTAGGCAACACAGTTGAAACGGTTCAACTAAAAAAGATGTGTGTGATACTCGACAAACAGGTCCGTAATCAGAAATGTGTGCGAAGACCAATAATAACACAGACAATTGCTGCTAATAAGCCGTGTGATTTGCTCTGTCTATAGAAGAATAACATGTAGATATATAACTGAAATAAACATCCAATTACATAAGTGACTATACAGATCATCCGCACACACCTCAATAAACAATTGCATGCATTCTAAATTAGGAGAAACGATTGTCTAGTCATCTAGTTCTCGTTATGCTCCCGCCACTGCTCTATGGCTCGATCCCTCGTCTGGGGCAGGAAGAAGACACTTCCTCATGTCAACGATCCGCTTGTACATATCGTAGCTTGTGTACACATCCTTGGACACATACTTGACATGTTGTTCATCCAGTCTCAATGCAAACACGCCACCACCACCTCCACCTCCACCTCTAGAGGCATGGCAAGCTGTGATGGCCGCTACCAATGCAAACATGCAGCTGATCATGCAAATTATGCAAGAGCGCAACCAAGGGAACCAAGGCCATGGCAACAATCAGAATCAGTTTGCTACACTCAACCAGTTCCATGCTAACCAGCCAAAGACCTTCAGCAACTGTGCCAGGCGTTCTTGTCCTTCTTGCTCTTGTTCTCCATCTTCATGTAGTAGGGGTCGATGATGGCCGAGGCGAGGTCAACCAGGGAGTTCAATTTGTTTTGGTCGCTGCCCCAGACCTTGTAGTGGTGCTGGATGTTGACAAGATTCGGGCATTTCAAGCCTGAAACCATGAGCGCTTTTAGATCATTGGTGGTGTCCATCATAGCAAAAGTATAGTCGGATTTGTCGTTAAACCCAGAGAAACGCTCGCAAGGACTTGTGGCCAAGTGGTAGTGGTAGATGAGGACGTCATGCCGCACACACAACTGGGCGGCGACAACCTTCTGATCGTGCCCGGCATGACCAATGGTGTACTCGAGGTCAAAGCCGACCACTTGGTACTTGTCCTCGGCAAGGAACTGCTCCACAGTTTGTATGGAGCTCTCCACCGAGACCGGATCATTCCTGTACACCACCGAGAGGGTGTCGGTGGGAACGACACCTATGGGATCACAAGAATCCCTACTACGGTTGCGGGGCGCGGGGTCGTGAGAAGAGCGGATCAAACAGATAGCACACGGTTCGTTTATCCAGGTTCGGGCCGCGAGGATGCGTATAACCCTACTCCTGCTTTGGTGGATTGTATATCTGTGTTCTTGAGCTAGCTATGGGGCGTGGGGAGCTCCAAAAAGCCGAATCCTCCTCCTGGTCGCCTCGGGCCTCCTTTTATAGGAAAGGGGTTGCCACAGTGGCACACAAGAGGTGGAAAAGGTACAGTGATGTGAGTTTATCTCTTGCATTACATGGCTAGGCGCATTTAATGTGTCTTGGCCAGGTGTCCTTGCTTTATCGGGGATGGGGGAGAGCCCTATCTCGTCCGTCGCTGCTCCCTCTCGTGTCGACACTCGCCCTGGCCATCGGCTCCCGCGGTGCCATGTAGGCAGGCAGGCAGCTGAGGTGGCGCAGTGGTGGGTCTCCACGAAGATCCGCATGCCGCCACGCAGGTGCCTACCCAGCCGGTTGGGTCGGCAGCTGCATGCGAACGGCGGTGGAGGTTTGACTGGCGTGGGCCTGATGGTGGCCCTACGGGTGTTCTTGGCAAGGGCCTTGCCGGGGCCCTAGCAAGGGTCTTGCCGTGGCGCCTGCTGTCATCCCCGGCAAGGCTCTTGCCGGGGGCCTTGTGGTCCTCCTTGGCTGGGATCCCGCCAAGGATCATCATCTTCTAAAGGGTGTATCTGATCTTGAATGTCTTCACAAAGATCTGCATGCCACCACGGGGATGTCTCCCAAATCCTTGCCCCATGGGGGCAGTGGACTCAAGGGTGACTCACTCCGTAGGTGTGGGGCGAGCTGCCACGGCAAGGGTCTTGCCGGGTTTGCTAAAACCGCCTCCCGGCAAGGATCTTGCCGAGGGAGTCTGCTTCGTCCCCTTTGCTCTTTGTGGTCCTGGTCTTGACGTCGTTCTGCTTCGCCTGAGCTTCGGCCTTACCTTGGCTCACCTCCCTTGCCTTGCTCAGTGTGGTGGTGCCCATGGCTCAGACTACCCGTGCACAGTTATAGGGGTACAAACAGTGTACCCCTCTTTTTGTACACCGACAGAGGGCCTTCCCCCTCACGTGGGTGTCCACTATGTGATGTGTGGTGAACTGCTCGCCGTTGTCATCATCGGCCGCTTGGAGCGCCATTGGAGCCACGGGGATCTCCACTGGAACCGCTGGTTGTCCTATCTATATGTGTCGTTGTGGGTGTGCTTATTTTGTCGTGTGACGCGAGAGATGAAGGTAAATGGCCGCATGAATAAATGGGGGCCGGGTGGCCTGGATTCTCTGCCCATCCGCATGGCAGCTTTTGCAGCAGGTAACTACATTGTCGCGCCGTGCCCGGCTTAACCGCATGCACATGAATGTGCGTGATCGTGCGCTGGCCTGAAACACTGGCAGCGCGCGTGGAGGGACGAGGGCAGAGCACCCGGAGGGTTGCGAGAGTAGAGCACACGCATCTAGACGCGAGTAGAGCATGCCGTGGCCGCCTCAACCGCAAGCAACCACACGCAGAAAATGGTCGCCTACAAGCAGGCCGACAGTTGAGTCGCTACGTAGAGAGCGGCCGTGTGCTACTACCTCCGTCTTGGTCTATAGTCCCCTACCAACAAAATGTTAATGCATGTTATAAAAATTATATAATTGGAAACTATGTTCAAATACGAATCCAACTATATAATCTTTGGCGACTTGCATTCGTATTTTATTAGTTAAATCCTACTTGTAAACCAGGACAGGGGTATAGTAGGTAATTAAATTGCAAACGGTTTTTTATTAACCGTATGTGTATGTGGCCATTCATCCTACTCTCACACGTCTTGTCACTCCGCTGCCGCAGACGGCTTACAGCGCAAGCTTGCGCAGCGCTGGGGGCATTCTTTTGGCCAAACGGTGGCGCCAATGAATCGTCGGTGAGCCCGTTCCCACACTACCTCGCAGGTTCTCGCACAAGCTACCCGCACAACTCAGTGAAATCCCCAAAATCCCAATGCTTACTGGCCTGCTATATAAACCCACATGGCCGACGAGTCCTGCGTCGAATTTTCCCATTACCTCCCAGTATCTTATCTCGTCTGCTTCTGCCACAATCGCCAATGTCACCGGTCTGTCGTCTTCGCTCAACCACTCCGCCATCATCAAAGGACAGCTCCAGCTGGGAGGCTACACCATGACGGCGGCGCAGTCCCCAGCGTAGTATAGTGGGCGTGGCATCCCTGTTGGGTGTGCACAGAACAACCACCACACGCTTCGCCGCCGCTGCCCATCGGCAGCTGTTGCTGGCTGCCGTTGTCGCCAAACCACCGTCAAAAGCAAGGGCCATCGCTCGCTCCTCCGCTGTGGCCCAAAGGCGGGAGGTGGCCGTCGTGGCCGCTAGCCAACCGTCGATCGCCGTGGTCATCACCCACTCTGCCACCGCTGCCCGAAGGTGGGAGGCAGAGGTGGATGCCCACATGTGCATCAGCGACCTTGCGTGCTACACCGAGTTCCTACGGGAGGAGGAGGAGCGCCTCGTCGATCATGGAAAGAGCTTTACCGCCACCGTGGCCACGGCAAATGCTGCCTCAAAGGCGAGGAATCAGGAGATCTACAAGGAGAAACATCACTTTGAGAGGGGTCGCTTGGAGCGGCAGAGGGCACTCGAGGTGAGCGCCGCTGAAGGTGCAGCAGCGGCAGGCACCGTGTTGTAGTTGTCCAGCTCGTCGGTAGGCTCTTCCTCCTTTGCCTCTTACTGAGCATGCTCGACAGAGGAGAGGCTGCCGGAAGTAGTACAAAGCCCCTCCGTAGTAGTAGTATTTAGGGGTTATTTTGTTCACTTCATCTAACTATAGATGTGGTGAAACTGTACAACGTACTTAAAATTAGTTAGTATATAAAGTAGAACTAGCTATTTTCAGTACGTCGTTGGCAACAATTGGTGAAAAGTTTGGTCGGTTCAGCTGTCGAGTTGAACTGTTTATATAAAGAACGACTACTTAATCTATTAATGAAATCTATGCTTAATTACTGAATTTTAGTTGCAAAAATTAGATACCGCTAGTGATTTTTAGCTTCATATTTTGACAAATCGCAGTGTTACAAGGTTGACAAATGGCAATGTTACTAGATCAACAAATGCCAATCTTTCCAGTTTGACAAATAACAACATACTCAATATGACAGATGCAAATCTTACCAAATTGTTTGTAAGTGGTTGCACACGGGTCATCCAAAAGAACCGTTTGCATTGAAGAGATGCAAAAATCCTGCTCTCACTTTGCATACAGGTGTTCTATCTAAAACGTTTGCGATCAAGAGCTGCATAGATCCTGCTTGACACATTTTCCCTTGGCGTCCAGGGGAAGCTGTCGGTTTGCATACGGGTGTTCTAACTAAAACGTTTGCAACATGTTTTCCAAAAGAAAATCATTTGATAAGTATGTACATTAAGAGAGAAAAACAAAAGTTCGCTCAAACCATATCTTTCATTCAGTCATACTGCGAATTTATATTCATATGATCAAGATACAGTATTAAACCCTAGAAAAAAACTATTTCCAGCGGCGTGCCGCGCCGTCGTTGTCGTCCTTCGGGACGCAATTGCTGAAGTCTTCAATGCAGCACAAAATTTTCTTCACTTGTAAATCAAACATCATGTCATCAAGCGATCGACGGGAGGGGTGCGGGAGGACGACAGCTAGCGGCGCTGAGAGGTAGCGGTCGACGGCGGCGTCCCATGACACTGAGGGGGGCGCACGCACGGGCACCGGCGTGGCGAGTGCAGCCAAACGCACAGGGACCGGCGCCGCGGTAGGTGGAGGGGCATGCACGGGTGCTGGTGCTGGCATGTACATGAGCTCTCGTGGGTCCGCAGACACCTTGCTGATGCCTGCGGCTTCCATCTCTTCGATAGTGCTCGGCGACCAGCCCATCAATGCTATGGGGATGGTAGCTGGCGCGGGCGCGGGGATGGGAGCTGGGACGGGAGCGGGGGCAGCAACCACCGCAGCCAGCTCATTCTAGGCCATGTCCATGAGTCCCCATTCCTCCTTATTTTCTATCTCCTCTAGCTCAGAGTCGACTTCACCAAACTTGAAGACTAGTGGCAGATGATCCTCCTGAGCCATGACGTTGGTGGAGGTCTGCAGGCGGGAGGGGAATGTGAGGCGAACACTAAGGCCGCCCGTATTAAGCAGCAGCTCGGGCGCCATTAATGGAGAGGAAGGCGGGCGGCCATGGAAGTCAAAGGGCTCGCTTCCCAATGAGCCTACGCAGCGTACAACTCGCATGCTTCCCGATGAACCTGCGCATCGGAGGACAGCTTGCACGCCTCTCGGCCAGCCCGCGTATCAGACTACACTCACACGCCTCCCGCTCAGTCAAGCAGCTGTCCGCATGGCACCTCCTATAGCCATTAAAACGAAGACATGTTGCATCACGTGAATGGTTAACATAACACACACGATTTGAATTATACAAACGTTTGGGATGTTAGAGTGGAAGCTATTTGTTTCAAAATGCCTTTGTTGGCTGTTATTCGAGTGCGCCTTCTCTCAAAATGGACACGAAAAATACCATAGCATGTTGGGTGCCATTCCATGATAGCATGCCAAGTTTCATGAATTTCAGACGAGTTTTGGATTTGCTAGAATTTAAAAACAAAGTATCTCAATGTTTTGCCGGCAATCAACGGTGCCCTGGTGTTTGAAATTCATTCCCATTTCTTGCATGGGGCCTAAGCAAGCACCCAAGGACAAAGATTTCATTTTTCAACCAATTTATATGCACTGGTGCATGTGCATGTAGTTCAAATTTGAATTATGCACATAAAATGCCTTGAAAACCCAGTTAATGTATAAAAATGTCGAAACGAACCCTGAAAAAAATCCAAAATTTAACACAACACTCCTGTTGTTCTATGTTGACACTAGAAATGTTTTGAAAGCAATAAGAGGCGGCGGATATAATTTCGTCCCCAAAGGTGGCACGTTCCATACCGAAACCATCAGGCTTGTTGTGAGAAGCTCTGGTTTGTGAGAAACTTATACCCAGACCTACCCCAAATGAGACAAAATTTTTACCACGACATGTTGATGCCGCTCCATGATAGCATACCAAGTTTCATGAATTTCAGACAAGTTTTGGATTTACTAGAATTTTAAAACCAGGTATCTCAATGTTTGCGACCGAGTGAGGTGGCAGGGTGTTTGCCATTATTCCCATTTCTTGCATGGGACCTAAGCATGCAACCAAGGACACATATTTCAATTTTCAACCAATTTATACGCATTAGAGCATGTGCATGTACTTCAAATATGCATTATGCACATAAATGCATTGATAACTCAATTAATGCATAAAAATGTCCAAACAAACCCCGAAAAATCCCAAAAATTGACACAACACTCCTGTTGTTCTATGTTGACACGAGAAAATTTTTGAAAGCAATAAGAGGCAATGGATATCGTTTTGTCCCCAAAGGTGGCACGTACCCTACCGAAACCATCAGGCTTGTTGTGAGAGAAGTTGTGGTTTGCGAGAAGCTTATATCCACACCTGCCCCAAATGGGGCAATATTTTTACCACGGCATGTCACTACCGTTCCATGATATCATGTCAAGTTTCATGAATTTCAGACGGGTTTTTGATTTACTATAATTACAAAGGCAAGTACCTCAACATTTATCCCCATTTCTTGTATGGGCCATAAGCATAAACCCATGGACACATATATGATTTTACAACCCATGTTAGTGCACCGGAGCATGTGCATATGCTTTAATTTTGAATTGTGTACCTGAAATGGCTAGAAAACCAATTTGATGCATAAAATTTCCAAATGAACCCTGAATAATTCCAAATTTTTTACGACACACATATAGTTGCATGTTCACTGCAAAAAAAAGTTCTAGCAATTCAAATAACATCCATTGTCATTGTGTCCCCATTATGTAATTCAAATCAAGATGAAGAATCAAGTAGATCCCACACAGTTTATTATCACCAACCATGTGAGTTGTAGTACCAAATATCCTGGAGCATCGTCGGTGTATAGTGCGCCTATGGCTTACACGAGAAGGTGTGTCGCCTACAGTCCATAGCCGGCGTGTCAAGCACACTAGCTCGCTCCCCAAATATCATTTCACTGTTCAATCATCGCCGGTGAAAGATGGGGACGTGGACCCACATCGTGAGGGAAACTTCGCCGGCCCACTCCGGCAAGAGCATGGACACAACCACCATGCGCGTGCTAACAAGGTGCATGAGCGTTGCCGCAATCTGTGACTGGGTGGCCAAGCCAGCCCAAATGGCCGATGTTGCTTCCCAGGTGGCGGCAGCAACATTTGCCTCGGGGATAGCAACTGGCGAGAGCGGCACAATAGTTTTCCATTCTGCGGTGGCGGCCTTAGCCCTGATGGAGGCCGCCCATGATCATGTCGAGGCCGCCCACGCCTAGCTCATGGCAGTCACCGCACAAATCGAACGAAGCTTCTTTGACAACGGTCGGCAACCCACGGCCGAAGAGTTGGCAATTACCGAGAGTATTCGAGTAGCCGTCCGTTCCTCTGCCGCATACCTTGCGATGACGGAGCCCTTCCAAGTCCAGATCACGGCCGCCCATGCCCAGCTCATGGCGGCTGTCGGATTTCGGGTTCCGGCAAAACCCTTAAGGTTCGAACACTTGAGTGCATGTGAAGATCTCTCCCTCACCGATCACGCCCTCAAGCACTTCGCGATCTCAAAGGCTAGCTCCACGAACTCGCAACACAAGAGACACAAGATTTATACCGGTTCGGGCCACCGTTGCGGTGTAATACCCTACTCTAGTGTGGTGTGGTGGATTGCCTCTTGGGCTAAGGATGAATAGTACAAGGGGAAGAACCGCCTCCTGAGGACAGGTGTTCTTGTGATTGGTGGATGTGAGGATGGGTCGGGTCCCCCCTACTGTTGTGGCTAATTCTATTTATAGAGGCCCTGGTCCTCTCCCCAAATATTGAGCGGGAAGGAGCCAACATGGCTAATTTGAAAGGGGACAACTAGTACAAGCTATCCTGACAAAAGCGGTCTGCGCCTGCCAAAGGCTCTGGTGGTGACGCCGTCTTGTGCTCCACAGTGACCTCCATCCTGTCGTCTTGCTGGTCTTGGTCTCATTTCACCGATATGGAAACCTTTTCTTGACGCCACGGTACTCTTCGTCTGCACTTGCCTCCTTAACACCAAAGAGGAAACAAGGACACTATGAGCGCTGGCGCCCGCCTCGCACCCTCATGGCCTCGATCTTCATGGCTCATGCCATTGGAACCTCACGAGGTTTGCCTAGCCTGGATCTCTACGCCCCTCGCGAGCCAGCCTGGTGAGGCCGCTCATGAGGAGGTCTTGTGTCGTCCGCCTCGCGAGGCTTGGCCCCTCGCGAGGGTCTTGAATGTTTGTTGGTGAAGTTGGGTTGTACTGGCCCGCTTGCAGAGCCACACCATGGTTCGCAGGCAGGCAAGTCTGGGACCCCCGTTCCCAGAACGCCGACAGTAGCCCCCGGGCCCAAGGTGCGCTCTGGCTTGGCTTCGAGGCGAAGCCGAAGGGCAAGTGTGGAGTGCCGCGGGCCCCATTAGCCGGCGGCCTTGGTCGACACATGGCGATTGACAGGACATGGGAGTCTCCGCTTCCCCATGTCGCCTCAGCAACTGCCCGATTTGACGAGTCCCTGCTGCATGCAAGGAAAAACCATCATTACCTGTGATCGTTGGGGGCATTGGTTAGCATTCTTCTGCTATAAATGGGGAGGGGGGCAGAGCTCCCGTCGCCCATCTCTTCCCATTCCGCTCGCTTCTCCCCCTTTGCTCCATCGCCAGTTGCGACACCAATGGCACCGTCGAAGAGGTTCTCCGCCACGGAGAAGGGGAAGGCCCCACGCGAGGGGCCTGACTCTCCGGTGCCCAAGCGTGGTCACGGCCGTCCCCGCAAGCACACCACGACCCCCACCGCGTCCCCGCGTGGCCGTGGTGGTGCTGCTTCATGTGGCAGGGGTCGCTCCGGTCGTGGCAGTCTTGTTGATGAGGGGAGACGTGCCGTGGTCGCGTGGCCTCCCCGGCCGTGCTTCCACTCGGTGGAGGTGCTGCCGGAGTTTGTCGTCTGGTCGGAGAACCCGGCCAGCAACTGGCTTCAACTCCCGCGCTTCTTCGCCGATGAGCTGTCGGCCCCATGTCCAGGCGGGCTCTGGCTACAGGCGGACAGCTGCTGCAACCGGGCTTCTTGGGTCGCGGTTGAGGTCTCCATTGCGGGCAACATAGCCCTGGCCCGAGGCTAGCAGAAGTTTGCCCACACGTGCGGCTTGGGCAGACGGTGAACCCTCCATTTCAAGTATGATGGTGAGGCGACCCTCTACGTGAGGGTGTTTGGGGAAGATGGTCGCCGCACCGGGTGCTGCCGCAAGGTCAATGACGGCAAGGAGATGCTCGGCCATGGCGATGGTCATGATGAGGATGAGGGCGAACCCGCCCTTGGGGCCGACCACGTCTCGTCCAGCTCCGGTGGCTCTTCCTCCGGCGACAGCTCCAGCAGCGGTGGTTACGACCAGCCGCCACGCCACCGCGACCGCTTCGAAGGCGGCAGTGGGTCGTCTCGTTGCCGCACCTCCATGAAGAGCGAGGAGGGGTCTGGCTGAGCTCGGGACAACGCTAAGAGCCCACCCTTGCAGATCGTTGTAGGGGCACGCGCCGCTTTTATTTTGTTCTTCCTTTCCTTCCTGCATCAAGAAAGAAACCAGTATGGGCCCCGGACGAGTGTGCAACGAACTGTGATTTCTCAATTATTATGCTATGTTTATCGTTTCTATGTTGTGCCGCAATATCGTCGTTTTATGTAGAGATAACTTAGCTTGACTTGCTCGGGGTAGTCTCCTCCTCGCGAGGCGCTTGCTCCCTGGTGCCTGCCGAGGCCTCCTTGGCCTAGTAGGTGCTTAGGAACTGCAGACAATTTGTTAAGAGGCTTATCGTTCACCCGAGCCTTGGTCACAGGCGCCGCTGGCCTTGGTCACAGGCGCCACTAGCAACGTCCCTTGCATCAGGTATTCCTTGAATTCCTTGGTCTAGCACCCCTCCTGGGGCTCGAGCACCAAGAGTAGACACGCTCCCGAAGTCGGGCCACAGGCTAGGGCTCCCGTGGCAGGTGGCTGCGGGAGCTCCTCCCGAGGCTGTGCTGTCCTTGAAAGTGGTGGTGTCGCCGACGGCTTGAAGAGCCGCTCCTCGAAGATGCCAAGCTCTTGGGGTTGTCACTTGGATGCCCTTCTGGCAATGTCATTGGCATCCTTTTTGGTTCCTCGGGGCACGTGCTGCAACCCCAAGCCCATGAACTGCTTCTCCATCTTGCGTACCTCCGTGAGATATGCCTCCATGTGTTCATCCTTCGGCTTGTATACCTTGTTGGAGAAGTTGATGACGAGTTGCGAATCGCCCCTGATGGTGAGACGCTTCACCCCCAGTGCCGCCGCAGCCTTCAGGCCGACTATGAGGCCCTCGTACTCTGCAATGTTGTTGGAGACCTTCTCGCCCTGCTGGAAGCAGAGCTGCACGACGTTGTAGAGCTTGTCCTGAGTGGGCGAGATGAGCACTACTCCAGCCCCCGTGCCTTGGCGCGCGAAGGCACCATCGAAATACATGACCCAGCCGTCGGGCGCCTCACTTCCCAGCCAGAGAGACCCGTCCTCGCCTATTTCAAGCACTAGGGCGTCCATCCATTCTGCCACAAAATCGGCGAGCGCGGCCCCCTTGATGACCCTGGTGGTGCTGAACTCCAACGGGAATGCCTGTAGCTCGATGTTCCACTCGGCTACCCTCCCAGCGGAGTTGGGGCTCCTGAGCACCCTCTCCAGTGGGTAGGCCGAGACGACCTTGATGGGGTGGCCTTGAAAGTAGTGTCGCAACTTTGTGAGGCCACCAGGAGTGCGAGTAAGAGCTTATGCGGCATGGGGTACCGTGATCTTGCATCCTGCAGCACCGTGCTGACGAAGTATACCGAGTGCTCGATGAGGGTAGGCACGCTGATGAGGTTTCCGTCTTCCCGGAGTTGGGGTGCCTCCTGAGGCGGTGGAGCCCCCAACGCTTGATTGCTTGCCGGGGCCTTTGCGGGTTCAGGAGCGTCGTCCTGCTGAGCTTGACTCACTGCTGTTTGTTGTTGCAGCCCTTGTGGTGCCCTCCTGGTCTTGCGTCATCTCTGCTGGGGGTGTAGCTTGGCGTGATGCGCCATTGGCTTGGTGTTCTTCCCAAACCGACACTAGCACCACGCTGGCGGAGTAGGGAGTGGAAGCAAGATAAAGCACTAGGGGCTCAACAGGTCATGGCGCCACCATCATTGGAGGGCTGGTCAGGTATCTCTTGAAGTCTCGAAATGCTCGGTTGGCCTCCCGGGTCCACTCAAATGGGCCCTTCTTCTTCATCAGCTTGAAGAAGGGTAGGTCACGCTCTCCCAATGCAGTCACCCGTCCAGCAAGCTTCTGCATTTCCTTGAGAGTTTGCGGTGGACTCATGTCTTCAATGGCCTTAACCTTGTCTGGGTTGGCCTCGATCCCCTTGTGGGACACAAGGAAGTCCAGAAGCTTGCCGGAAGGGACGCCAAACACGCACTTCTCCGGGTTGAGCCGCAAGTCCACCTGGCGGAGGCTTTCAAATGTTTCTTCCAGGTCTTGGATCAAGGTCCTCGCCTGCCGAGACTTCACCATGATGCCGTCGACATAGGCTTCAGTGTTCCTCCCGAGCTGCCGACCCAAGGCGATGTGGATGAGCCGCTGGAAGGTTGCGCCTGCGTTGCGCAGTCTGAAAGGCATGCAAGGGTAGCAGTACACCCCACACGGGGTCAGGAAGGCTATCTTCTCCACATCTTCCACCGCCATCTTGATCTGATGATATCCTAAGAACGCGTCCATGAAGCACAAGAAGTCACATTCTGCAGTGGAGTCGGCGATCTGGTCGATACGTGGAAGGGGGAACAGATCTTGGGGGAAGGCCTTGTTGAGGTTGGTGAAGTCAATGCACATCCGCTCCTTCCCGCCTTTCTTGGGGACGACGACGGGGTTCGCCAGCCACTCGGGGTACCGAACATCGCGAATGACACCCGCAGCCTCCAACTTGCGGGTCTCTTGGACGATGACAGCTTGCTTCTCCGTGGATTGTCGCCTCGCCTTCTGCTTTATGGGGCGTATGTTGGGGCACACCTTCAGGTGGTGCTCTATCACCCCTCTTGGGACACCTACCAGCTGATCGGGGTCCCAAGCCAACACTTCCTTATTTGTGTGCAAGAACTTCACCAGCGCCTCCTCTGGACCAGGTTTGAGGTTGGCGCCTATGGTAAAGGTTGCCCCCGAGGACCCGTCCTCCTCGACTGGCACTTGCTTGGTTTCTGCATTGTCCTGAGTGAAAAACTTCTTCTTCTTGGTTGGTGCGGCTCCCTTGGCCTTGGAGGTATCCGCGTCGGCGGGCTGCGCTGTTGCGGCGGTCTTGAGGGCGAGCTTGAGCGTCATCAAGGATTCCTTGGTGTCCCTAACTACTGTGAGGACACTCTTGCCCCCGGGCATCTTCATGAGATTGTAGGCCGGATGTGTCACTGCCATGAACTGAGCCAGGGCCGGGTACCCGAGGATGGCATTATACAGGAGGCCGATGTGGGCGATGTCGAAGTCGATGAGCTCGGTGCAGTAGTTGTCGTGCATGCCAAAGGTCACGGGGAGGCGTATCTTCCCCAGGGAGCGGGCGGAGCCTCCACCAACCCTTGAGAAAGGCTTGCTAGGGCGGAGCGGCTCGAGCGGTACATGAAGAAGGATGAAGGCCTCGACGGAGAGCGTGTTGAGGCCGGCGCCGCCGTTGATGAGCGTCTTGGTGATGGACACGTGGCAGATGGTTGGCGTGCAAAGCATTGGGAGCGCACCCGAGCCGACGGTGGAGGCGGGATGATCCCCTGAGTTGAAGGTGAGGTCGGCCTCGGGCGCGGCCCAGCCCGGTTGTAACACCCCAGATGTAAAACTTCCCATTTTGACAATATATCCATCTTGTTCTTCATCTATTCTATGTGGTTTTCCTCTTTGTGGGTTTCTTTTTGGGTCTGTTTTGTTTGTCTTTGCTTTTTCTTATTTTGCTTTGTCGTATCTCTTTTGTCATCCATTGTTGCACTATGCCCTCAACATATGTTTGCATCATGTGCATATCTATGTTGTGTTGGGCTTTATGTCAACTTGATTTTCCATGACATTCATGCATGATATGTTGTTGCATGTTCTATGTGTGATCCATGCATTACCTCCTCTCCTTCCCTTTTCCTTTCTTTTCTTGCAAGTGCCATCTTGCCTTACTCCATAAATGTTCACCTTCTCCCTTTAATCTGAAACCTTGCCTACATCCTCTCTGCCAATTTTCAACTCATTTGAATATGTTTTGGTTAGGGTGAATTTAGTTCAAACTTGATTTAATTTTATTCCTTTAAAAATCCCCAAAGCAATTTATTCAAATGGCCCATAATTCCAGGAGTCTGAGTATATCTCAACTTCCTCCATATTCTTCCCCAAACCTCCTGGACTTTTCCTTTGGTGACTAGTTATTTACTAAACAGAAAGTTAGGTGAGGAATATACCTGGGCCGGCCTCCCAGCGCCTGTAGCCCAATCCCCGCAGCAGCAGCCCATCCAGCCTGCTAGCGACAGGAGCATCGTCTCCCCTGTACGGCAGATCATCCAGACGCGCCACGTCGACGACCGGTCGATTTGACGGCCGGAGAAGCTCCCTAGAACCCCTATAAAGTTGTCCCCGGTGCCCTAGGGTCTCGCCTCGACCGATCCCCTGCCTCTCCTTCGTTTGCCGCCGCCAGGTAAGGCTAGCCACGCCTCGCCCTCGCCTTGCCTGCCATGACCCGGTCGAGCTCGAGCTTCAGCTCGGGATAGACGCTCGTCGCGCCTCCCATCACCTCGGACGCCACAAAGAAGACCGACAGGTTCCCCTACGGATCCTACTTCAACGCACGCACCTATACGGCCTCTGGATCTTCCTCCCCGTCGTCCCCTTCCTCCCCTGCTTCTCGGGCCCGAAGCCTCGCCAAGTTCAGAGCTCGTCCGCGTCGCCGCAGGTTCGACTCCATCGCCGTATTCTTGTCCTTGGGTAAGGAGGTATACCCAACTTCCTTCCTATTTCTTCCTGTCGTCAATAGGTCACCGTAGGAGCTGCTTCGATTCAATCTTTCCCGTGCTCTCGGTGCTCCAGCGATCTCTGTAGTTTTAGTTGCGCTTGTTTTGCTGCTGCACGTGCACATGCCGCAGAGAAGACCGACAAGTTCCCCTACGGATCCTACTTCGACACACGCACCTATACGGCCTCTAGATCTTCCTCCCCGTCGTCCTCTTCCTCCCCTGCTTCTCGGGCCCGAAGCCTCGCCAAGTTCAGCGCTCGTCCGCGTCGCCACAGGCTCGACTCCATCGTCGTATTCTTGTCCTTGGGTAAGGAGGTATACCCAACTTCCTCCCTATTTCTTCCTATCGTCAATAGATCACCGTAGGCGCTGCTTCGATTCAATCTTTCCTGTGCTCTCGGTGCTCCGGCAATCTCTGTAGTTTTAGTTGTGCTTGTTTTGCTGCTGCACGTGCACACGCGCACTCCCCTGTTCCCGCATGCGCGCACAGCTCCGCATGCATGCACCGCACCCGCACGCTTTTCCCGCATGCCACAGCCACCCTGGCAGCACGCGAGCTCGTGCATCGCCTCTGCCCGCTCTCGTCCATGTTCACATGCCGCTTGTGTTCCGCGAGCTCGTGCTCGAGCGTTTGCATGCGCACCCCCACACATGCACTCCCTTGCACATCCCGCATGCCCGCCGCCGCAACCCAGGCCCCGCCGTCGCCGTTGCTGCCGCCGATGTCGTCGTCATTTTCTTCTCTGTTTTGGAGAAGAAGAAGTCAGGGCAATGAGGCTTGTTCAAGTAGGCCAGAGCCCCTTCCTAACCAACATCATGTCCTAGCCGAGCTGGTTTGCACCCCGCACACCCACTGCAGCGACTTGGGTTCGAATCCCAGGCGCTCCCCTTTTTTATTTCCCTCTGTTGGGGTTTTAACAGATGTCTCTATGACAGTAGGGTCCCACCAGTCAGCCTATCAGCACCCTCCTCCTATATTTTTTTTCTCCTTATCCCCACGCTTTCCATTTCTGGAAAGCCCTCTTTCTCCATTTCAGTCAAGTCCAGATCTGGACATTCCAAATATGGAAATTGCCAATTCTGTCTTTTTCCATTTAGGGCAGCTTCTTACTTAATGTGCTTGTGAGGATTTTTCTACAACATCCCCAACATATTATATATGTTTTTGGGGTAGAAAAATCCCACCAACCAAGTGGTGGCATTAGTTTCTGCATTTGAGAAAGTTCATAAGCATATCATTTTACATCATGATTGTGTTTTGGCATTTTTGTGTGTTTTATTTCAAACATGCTATGAGGTGGTTTGGCACATGGTTAGCTTCATTTTCATGTATACTTCATGCTAGAACTTGTTCCATGCCATGACATGCCTTGTAGTGAGTTAATCAAGCTTGTAAAGATGCCATGTTGAATCTGTTTTTGTCATGTCCTGGAATTTCACCAAGTCTGAGATCTGATTATGTTTTTGCCATGTTCACATGCTTGCAATTGTATTTTCTGATCCCTTTTGGCTCAAGGTCACTAAGGGACTTTTGTTAAGCTCTTTGAGTAGCTTCATGTCATGCCTTGCTTTGCCATGTTAAGTTCCTGTAGCATATAGTTTTCATGCTCCAAAGTGGGCTACCTGATCTGAAATTCCAGACTAGTGTTAATTTCACTAAGTCTGAAACTCGTTTATCATTTGCACTTTTTCCATGCTTGTTTGAACTTGTTAATGGATGAATTGGCCGTAGCTCAGTGTTCATATTTTGTCAAGCATCATGAGTGGATCCCTGCCATGTACTTTGTTGACATGTTTGAGTGCTATAGCATATTTATCTTGATGCATTTAGATGACTACTTGCTGTTTATCGCAGACCGGGGCCATATTTGTTTTGCTTGCCATTTCCAAACCGTGCATCCGATTCCGGTGTTCTTTATATCGATTTCAACCGAAATCACCTCACCTTTCCAGTGGCACACTTGTATTTCCAAGTTGAGGCCAGGTTCATTCATTCCTTGTCAAATCTTTCATATGCATCACATATCGCATCCCGCATAGCATTCCATGTTTGCATCATGTTGTTTGAGCTTTGCACGTGGTTGATTGTATTCCTTTTGCTTGTTTGTCTTGTTTGGGTAGAGCCGGGAGACGAGTTCGCTAACGAGGAGCCCGTTGAGTTTGCTTTCAAGGATCCAGTCAACTCTGACAACTTTGCAGGCAAGATGATCATACCCTCGAAATCACTTCTATCTTTGCATTGCTAGATGCTCGCTCTTTTGCTATGCCTATGCTATGATGCCTACCACTTTCTTATCTTGCCTCCCAAATTGCCATGTCAAACCTCTAACCCAACATGTCCTAGCAAACTGTTGATTGGCTATATTACCGCTTTGCTCAGCCCCTCTTATAGTGTTGCTAGTTGCAGGTGAAGATTGGAGACCGTTCCTTGTTGGAACATTATTTTCTTGTTGGGATATCATTATATTATCTTGTTATGTTAATGCATCTATATAGTTGGTAAAGGGGGGAAGGCTCGACCTTTTTCCTAGTGTTTTGTTCCACTCTTGCTGCCCTAGTTTCCGTCATATCGGTGATATGTTCCCGGATTTTGCGTTCCTTATGCGGTTGGGTGATAATGGGAACCCCTTGATATTCTCCTTGAATAAAACTCTTCCAGCAATGCCCAACCTTGGTTTTACCATTTGCCACCTAGCCTCTTTTTCCCTTGGGTTTCCGGAGCCCGAGGGTCATCTTATTTTAAACCCCCCCCCCGGGCCAGTGCTCCTCTGAGTGTTTGTCCAACCTGTCAGCTGCCGGTGGCCACCAGGGGCAACTCTGGGCTGGCCTACCCGTACCTTGGACAATCTGAGTGTGCCCTGAGAACGATATATGTGCAGCTCCTATCGGGATTTGTCGGCACATTCGGGCAGTGTTGCTGGATTTGTTTTAACTTGTCGAAGTGTCTTGTAGAACCGGGATACCGAGTCTGATCGGAATGTCTCGGGAGAAGGTATATCCTTCGTTGACCGTGAGAGCTTGTCATGGGCTAAGTTGGGACTCCCCTGCAAGGATTTGAAATTTCGTAAGCCATGCCCACGGTTATGGGCAGATGGGAATTTGTTAATGTCCGTTGTAGATAACTTGAACCTTAACTTAATTAAAATGAATCAACTGTGTGAGTTACCGTGATGGTCTCTTCTCGGCAGAGTCCGGAAAGTGAACACGGTGTTGGAGTAATGCTTGTTGCAGGATGTTCTCTAGTTCTTTATTCGCGCTTTGCCTTCTCTTCTCGCTCTCTTTTGCGAACAGGTTAGCCACCATATATGCTAGTCGCTTGCTGCAGCTCCACATATTACCTTGCCTTACCTATAAGGTTAAATAGTCTTGATCGCGAGGGTGCGAGATTGCTGAGTCCCTGTGGCTCACAGATTACTTCCAAACCAGATGCAGGGCCTGATGACTCCGCTCCAGATGATGCGCTTGAGCTCAAGTGGGAGTTCGACGAGGACGCACGCCGTTACTATGTGTCTTTCCCTGATGATCAGTAGTGGTGCCCAGTTGGGGCGATCGGGACCATGTCACATGTTGGGTTGATCTTTTATTTTTGGCACCATAGTCGGGCCATGAGTGATTGGATGATGTAATGCTATCTATGTACTTTGTTTGACGTGGCGAGTGTAAGCCAACTATGTACCTTTCCCTTTTTATTATCTATTTTACATGGGATGTTGTGAAGATTGCCTTACTTGTGACATTGCTTTCAATGCGGTTATGCCTCTAAGTCGTGCTTCGACACGTAGGAGATATAGCCGCATCGAGGGCGTTACAAGTTGGTAATCAGAGCCTTCCCTGACCTTAGGAGCCCCCACTGCTTGATCATTTTTTAGCAGCCGTTGTTGAGTCTAGAAAAATGTTTTGAGTCATTTAGGAATTATATATCGGAGAGTTTAGGAATTCTTTTTACTCCCCAGTCCCTTCATCGCTCTGGTAAGGCATCCTGACGTAGAGTTTTGACTCTTCTCTTCTCAAATTTCACTAAAAAAAATTTAGGATCACGCGGGTATCTTGGAATCGTTCCGATCGATTTGTGACGAGAACATTGTTCTTGGTGCCTCCTGTCATTTAGGGGTTGTGGCAGTGTCCCTGGGAGTTGAGCTCCGAGGTGTTGTCGTCACAATTTTATCGTTGCAGTTCTGGAATACCTGAGTTTAGTTCGCCAACATCGAAAATCTCTTTTATGCAGTTGTTGGTGAGATAACCTCGACGCCACCCAGTATTCGGCGGGAGTTCGGGAGTATTGCCATAACTTGTATAACGGATGCTTTTGGAAGGTTGAGGTAGATGGTTTCCGAAGTTTTTCTCGGTTATGTGTTGAAGGATGGATACAGCTGGATGTAGGATTTGCTAGATTTGGGTGAGATATTATGCTTCCCCTGTATCCCCAACACCTGATTGCATAACCGAAAAGGTTCGGGAGTTTCATAGGTGGGAATTCTTATAGATCTAGCTCTTCTTCCACGGATATTTGGTTTGAGATTGGGATTTCTTACCGAGTATTCATTCTTGATTCGTACCTTGTTGATTTATTCCTCTACCTAAATTCTAAGTGGCTTCTCAATTTATGGATATGTGACCATTTCAAGTGGAATGCATTCGTTCTTATGTTCGGATGTGAAGACTATTTGTTGCAATTTCAACCCGCTTGATTCAGCTTCAATTTTATCTGTCAATGTGCTAACGGATGTCACCCTCTTCAGGATGGCTCCTGCTAAGAGCAGCAATCAGAATTAGAATCAGGATCCGCCACCACCTCCCCCTCCTCCGGAGGCATGGCAAGCTGTGATGGCCGCAACCAATGCAAACACGCAGTTGATCATGCAAATTCTTCAAGAGCGCAATCAAGCGAACCAAGGCAAAAATCAGAATCACTTTGCTACACTAAACCAGTTCCTTGCTAACCAGCCAAAGACCTTCAGCAATTGTGTTGAGGCAACTGATGCTGACGATTGGCTTGTGGACTTGTGCAAGCATTTCGAGTGCAGTAATGTCAGGCCTGAGGACTTTGTCAAGTTCGCTTCCTTCCAACTCAAAGACCAAGCTGCAGAATGGTTCCAGCAGTACAAAGATTCCAGAGGAGGCCGTGCGATTACCTGGGATGAATTCCGTCAAGACTTCAAACCTCATCATATTCCTCAGAGCGTGGTTGAAAGCAAGCGTGAGGAATTCCGCAACCTGAAGCAAGGCTCTATGTCTATCTATGACTAAAACAAGTTGTTTCAGAAGCTCGCCCGCTTTGCTAAGCAGGACGTCCCTGACGAGAAGAGCATGATATACCAGTTCAGAGGTGGTCTCAGAGAAGAAATCCAACTAGCTCTTGTTCTCTTTGAGCCCTTGAGGTACGATGAGTTCTACAACATGGCATTGAAGCAAGAGGCTGCTCAACTAAAGTGTGATGCTTCCAAGAAGCGAGTCAGAGATGCTACTACTTCTTCCTCTACTCAAGTGGCCAAGCAGCAGAAGTATTGGCTTCCTCCTCCTCCGTTCTGTCAGCCGTATCAGAAGAGCAAAGGTGGCAGTGGATCTTCCCACCCACCCAACCCTGGCTTTCAGAACAAGACTTCGTCTCAAGCTCCAAGATCGAGTGCTCCGTACCACCGTCCGCTTTTATAGGTCACGTGCAACAAGTGCCAACAGAAGGGTCACTATGCCAACAAGTGCTTCAATCAGAGGCGTCTCCCTCCTCCTCCTCCTGTGAGATCGGCAAGTACAGCTATGGTCAAGCATAACCCCAAGCACGCCAAGGTCAATTTGATGAATGCAGCTCAGGAAGAGGACTCGTCAGATGTCATCATGGGTAACCTTCCTGTTAATGATATTCCAGCTAAAGTTCTTTTTGACACTGGTGCATTTCATTGTTTCATCTCAAGACCGTTTGCATCTAGGCATGAATTGGTTTTGCAAGTTTTGCCTAGACCGTTAGCAGTCTCTCCCGGTAAGCGCATGCATGCTAACTCCATCATTCTGGATGTTACTATCACCTTGTGACTACAAGTTTCTGGCTTCTCCAACGGTTCTTGGTGATTCGGATATTGATCTTATTCTCGGAATGGATTGGCTTTCTATGCACAAGGCGCATCTTGATTGTGCAGCCAGGCAGATTCAATTGACTCATTCGTCTGAGGATGTAATTGTCTTTGCCGCTCGCGATGATACAATCTGTCTGTTTTCTCTCAATGAGAAGGGTGAACTGGATGCCATCTCACAAATTCCAGTCGTTTGCGAATATCAAGACGTCTTTCTAGAAGAGCTTCTAGGAATGCTCCGCACCGGCCAGTTGAATTCATCATCGATCTTGAGCCTGGCACGGAACCGGTGTGCAAACGTCCTTACAAGCTCGGACCTGAAGAGTTGAAGGAGCTGAAAAAGCAACTCGATATTCAAGAGTGAATGGGTCTCATCCGACCTAGTTCCTCTCCATGGGGTTGTGGAGTACTCTTTGTGAAGAAGAAGGATGGAACGGACCGACTTTGTGTTGACTACCGTCCATTGAACAAGAAGACTATCAAGAACAAATACCCACTTCCCAACATCAACAAGTTGTTTGAACAACTCAAAGGTGCCCAAGTATTCCCCAAGCTTGATCTCCATATGGGTTATCACCAGATTCGAATCCGTGAGCAAGATATTCCCAAGACAGCTTTCAGGACAAGTTATGGTTCATATGAATACACTGTCATGTCTTTTGGCCTCGTAAATGCTCCTCCGACTTTCTCTCGCATGATGAACTTCATCTTCAACGCCTACACAAATGACTTCGTTTTGGTCTATCTCGACGACATTCTGGTCTTTTCGAAGAACAAGGAACATCATGCCAAGCATTTGCGTTTCGTACTCGATAAGCTTAGGGAACACCAGTTCTACGCCAAGTTCTCCAAGTGCGAATTTTGGCTCAATGAGGTTCTTTATCTTGGGCATATCATCTCTGCCAAGGGCATTGCGGTGAATCCTAAGAAGGTGTCTCCAATTGTGAATTGGGAACCACCTCAGAACGTGAAGCAACTCCGTAGCTTCCTCGGTCTCGCAAGCTACTCTCGAAGGTTCGTGGAGAACTTTTCAAAGATTGCGAAGCCTCTTTCAAACCTTCTCCAGAAGCACGTCAAGTACGTTTGGTCTCCGGAATGTGACATCGCTTTCAACAATTTGAAAGAGAAATTGGTCAATGCTCCAGTTCTGACTCCTCCTGATGAATCCAAACCGTTCGAGGTCTTCTGCGATGCCTCTCTCCAAGGTCTTGGTGCAGTGTTGATGCAAGAGAAGAAAGTTGTGGCTTATACCTCTCACCAGTTGAAGCCCAACGAGAAGAACTACCCCACTCATGACCTTGAGTTGGCGGCAGTTGTGCATGCTCTTTTGACTTGGAGACATCTCTTATTGGGAAGAAAAGTGGACATCTTCACTGGCCACAAGAGTCTCAAGTACATCTTCACTCAACCTAATCTCAACCTCAGGCAGACTCGTTGGGTCGAAATGATTCAAGAGTATAATCCAAGTATCGAGTATACTCCAGGCAAGGCCAATGTGATTGCTGACGCTTTGAGCAGGAAGGCGTACTGCAACAGTCTGATTCTCAAGCCTTATCAACCTGAGCTTTGTGAAGCTTTCCGCAAACTTAATCTGCAAGTTATTCCTCAAGGTTTCCTCGCCAACCTTCAAGTCTCTCCTACCTTGGAAGAGCAGATTTGCGAGGCTCAACTTCTTGATGCTATGGTGAAGAAGGTGAAGATTGGGATTGCCAAGAGCCAACCCAAGTACAAGTGATACCGCCTTGATGACAAGGATACTCTCTTCTTCGAGGATCGTATTGTTGTTCCCAAAGGTGATCTTCGTAAGGTTATCATGAACGAGGCTCACAATTCACTCCTCTCCATCCACCCTGGGAGCACGAAGATGTATCAGGACCTCAAGCAGGCTTATTGGTGGACTCGAATGAAGCGCGAGATTGCTCAGTTCGTGAATGAGTGTGATGTTTGCAGAAGAGTGAAGGCAGAACACCAAAGGCCAGCTGGTCTCCTCCAACCTCTTGCCATTCCAGAATGGAAGTTTGACCGCATTGAGATGGACTTCGTGACTGGGTTTCCATAGTCCAAGCGTGGCAATGATGCTATATTCGTTGTCATCGACAAACTCACTAAAGTGGCTCACTTTCTGCCTATCAAAGAGTCAATCACTGCAGCTCAATTGGCGGAGCTCTATACCTCTCGAATTGTCTCTCTGCACGGTATTCCACAGGTGATCTCTTCAGACCGTGGCAGCATCTTTACCTCCAAGTTTTGGGATTCTTTTCAGAAGGCCATGTGCACCAACATCCGCTTCAGCACAGCTTTCCATCCTCAAACTAGCGGTCAAGTCGAGCGTGTCAACCAGATTCTTGAAGATATGCTCAGGGCTTGTGTGATCTCCTTCGGCATGAAGTGGGAGGATTGTCTTCCATATGCTGAATTCTCCTACAACAACAGTTTTCAAGCAAGTTCGGGCAAGGCCCCATTCGAAATTCTCTATGGCAGGAAGTGTCGTACCCCACTCAACTGGTCTAAAACCGGTGAACGTCAACTTCTGGGAAATGACTTAATCACAGAGGCAGAGGAGATGTGCAAAGTCATTCGAGATAACCTCAAAGCAGCGCAATCGCGTCAGAAGAGCTACTATGATAGTAAGCACCGTGATTTGGATTTCGAGATCGGAGATCATGTTTACCTCTGCGTCTCTCCAATGAAAGGTACTCGTTGCTTCGGTATCAAAGGGAAGCTTGCCCCTAGATACGTGGGTCCCTTCAAGATCGTCAACAAGAGAGGCGATCTCGCCTATCAACTCGAGCTTCCTTCAAACTTTGCAAATGTGCATGACGTGTTCCATGTCTCTCAGCTCCGCAAGTGCTTCAAGACTCCTGAACGCACCGTCAACTTCAAAGATATAGATCTCCAAGAAGACATTTCTTATCGTGAGCACCCAGTTGCTATTCTCGAAGATTCTGAATGCAAGACTCGCAATAAGTCAATCAAATTCCTCAAAGTCAAGTGGTCACACCATTTCGACCGTGAAGCTACCTGGCAACGCGAGGATCACCTCCGTTCTGAGTACCCAGTGTTCTTCCAGTCCTAGATCTCGGGACGAGATCCTTTCGTAGTGGTGGAGTGGAGTGTTGTAACACCCCAGATGTAAAACTTCCCATTTTGACAATATATCCATTTTGTTCTTCATCTATTCTAAGTGGTTTTCCTCTTTGTGGGTTTCTTTTTCGGTTTGTTTTGTTTGTCTTTTCTTTGTTCTTCATCCATTGTTGCACTATGCCCTCATCATATGTTTGCATCATGTGCATATCTATGTTGTGTTGGGCTTATGTCAACTTGCTTTTCCATGACATTCATGCATGATATGTTGTTGCATGTTCTATGCGTGATCCATGCATCACCTCCTCTCCTTCCCTTTTCTTTTCTTTTCTTGCAAGTGCCATCTTGCCTTACACCATAAATGTTATCCTTCTACCTTTAATCTGAAACATTGCCTACATCCTCTCTGCCAATTTTCAACTCATTTGAATATGTTTTGGTTAGGGTAAAAATTGACTCAAGTTTGAATTTAATTCAAACTTGATTTAATTTTCTTCCTTTAAAAATCCCCAAAGCAATTTATTCAAATGGCCCATAATTCCAGGAGCCTGAGTATATCTCTACTTCTTCCATATTCTTCCCCAAACCTCCTGGACTTTTCCTTTGGTGACTGTTTATTTATTAAACAGAAAGTTAGGTGAGGAATATACCTGGGCCGGCCTCCCAGCGCCTGTATCCCAATCCCCGCAGCAGCAGCCCATCCAGCCTGCTAGCGACAGGAGCATCGTCTCCCCTGTACGGCAGATCATCCAGACGTTCCACGTCGACGTCCAGTCGATTTGACGGCCGGAGAAGCTCCCTAGAACCCCTATAAAGTTGTCCCCGGTGCCCTAGGGTCTCACCTCCACCGATCCCCCGCCTCTCCTTCCTTTGTCGCCGCCAGGTAAGGCTAGCCACACCTCGCCCTCGCCCTGCCCGCCATGACCCGGTCGAGCTCGAGCTTCAGCTCGGGATAGACGCTCGTCGCGCCTCCCATCAACTCGGACGCTGCAGAGAAGACCGACAAGTTCCCCTACGCATCCTACTTCGACGCACGCACCTATACGGCCTCTGGATCTTCCTCCCCTACTTCTCGGGCCCGAAGCCTCGCCAAGTTCAGAGCTCATCCGCGTCGCCGCAGGCTCGACTCCGTCGCCGTATTCTTGTCCTTGGGTAAGGAGGTATACCCAACTTCCTCCCTATTTCTTCCTATCGTCAATAGATCACCGTAGGCGCTGCTTCGATTCAATCTTTCCCGTGCTCTCGGTGCTCCGGCGATCTCTGTAGTTTTAGTTGTGCTTGTTTTGCTGCTACACGTGCACACGTGCTCTCCCCTGTTCTCGCATGCATGCACAGCTCCGCATGCACGCACCGCACCCGCATGCTTTTCCTGCATGCCACAGCCATCCTGGCAGCACGCGAGCTCATGCATCGCCTCTGCCCGCTCTTGTCCACGTGCACATGCCGCTTGTGTTCCGTGAGCTCGTGCTCAAGCGTTGGCTCGCGCACCCCCACACATGCACTCCCTTGCACATCCCGCATGCCTGCCGCCGCAACCCAGGCCCCGCCGTCGCTGTTGCTGCAGCCGACGTCGTCGTTGTTTTCTTCTCTGTTTTGGAGAAGAAGTCAGGGCAATGGGGCTTGTTCAAGTAGGCCAGAGCCCCTTCCTAACCAACAGCCTCTCCTAGCCGAGCTGGTTTGCACCCCGCACACCCACTACAGCGACCTAGGTTCGAATCCCAGGCTCTCCCCTTTTTTATTTCCCTCCGTTGGGGTTTTAACAGATGGCTCTATGACAGTAGGGTCCCACCAGTCAGCCTCTCAGCGCCCTCCTCCTATTTTTTTCTCCTTATCCCCACGCTTTCCATTTCTGGAAAGCCCTCTTTCTCCATTTCAGGCAAGTCCAGATCTGGACATTCCAAATATGGAAATTGCCAATTCTGTCTTTTTCCATTTAGGGCAGCTTCTAACTTAATGTGCTTGTGAGGATTTTTCTACAGCAACCCCAACATATTATATATGTTTTTGGGGTAGAAAAATCCCACCAACCCAGTGGTGTCATTAGTTTCTGCATTTGAGCAAGTTCGTAAGCGTGCCATTTTACATCATGATGGTGTTTTGGCATTTTTGTGTGTTTTATTTCAAACATGCTATGAGGTGGTTTGGCACATGGTTAGCTTCATTTTCATGTACACTTCATGATAGAACTTGTTTGATGCCATGACATGGCTTTTAGTGAGTTAATCAAGCTTGTAAAGATGCCATGTTGAATCTGTTTTTGTCATGTCCTGGAATTTCACAAAGTCTGAGATCTGATTATGTTTTTGCCATGTTCACATGCTTGCTATTGTATTTTCTGATCCCTTTTGGCTCAAGGTCACTAAGGGACTTTTGTTAAGCTCCTTGAGTAGCTTCATGTCATGCCTTGCTTTGCCATGTTAAGTTCCTGTAGCATATAGTTTTCATGCTCCAAAGTGGGCTACCTAATCTGAAATTCCAGACTAGTGTTAATTTCACTAAGTCTGAAACCCGTTTATCATTTGCACTTTTGCCATGCTTGTTTGAACCTGTTAATGGATGAATTGGCCATAGCTCAGTGTTCATCTTTTGTCAAGCATCATGAGTGGATCCCTGCCATGTACTTTGTTGACATGTTTGAGTGCTATAGCATATTTATCTTGATGCATTTAGATGACTACTTGCTGTTTATCGCAGACTGGGGCCATATTTGTTTTGCTTGCCATTTCCAAACCGTGCATCCCATTCCGATGTTCTTTATATCAATTTCAACCGAAATCACCTCACCTTTCTAGTGGCACACTTGTATTTCCATGTTGAGGCCAGGTTCATTCATTCCTTGTCAAATCTTGCGTATGCATCACATATCACATCCCGCATAGCATTCCATGTTTGCATCATGTTGTTTGAGCTTTGTACGTGGTTGATTGTATTCCTTTTGCTTGTTTGTCTTGTTTGGGTAGAGCCGGGAGACGAGTTCGCTAATGAGGAGCCCGTTGAGTTTGCTTTCGAGGATCCAGTCAACTCTGACAACTTTGCAGGCAAGATGATCATACCCTCGAAATCACTTCTATCTTTGCTTTGCTAGATGCTCGCTCTTTTGCTATGTCTATGCTACGGTGCCTACCACTTGCTTATCTTGCCTCCCAAATTGCCATGTCAAACCTCTAACCCACCATGTCCTAGCAAACCGTTGATTGGCTATGTTACCGCTTTGCTCAGCCCCTCTTATAGCGTTGCTAGTTGCAGGTGAAGATTGGAGACCGTTCCTTGTTGGAACATTATTTTCTTGTTGGGATATCATTATATTATCTTGTTATGTTAATGCATCTATATACTTGGTAAAGGGTGGAACGCTCGACCTTTTTCCTAGTGTTTTGTTACACTCTTGCCGCCCTAGTTTCCGTCATATCGGTGTTATGTTCCCGGATTTTGTGTTCCTTATGCGGTTGGGTGATAATGGGAACCCCTTGATAGTTTGCCTTGAATAAAACTCTTCCAGCAATGCCCAACCTTGGTTTTACCATTTGCCACCTAGACTCTTTTTCCCTTGGGTTTCCGGAGCCCGAGGTTCA
>NC_041386.1:385349094-385426160 GCF_002162155.2 Triticum dicoccoides | reverse complement strand
CCCCCGGGCCAGTGCTCCTCTGAGTGTTGGTCCAACCTGTCAGCTGTCGGTGGCCACTAGGGGCAAATTTGGGCTGGCCTACCCGTACCTTGGACAATCTAAGTGTGCCCTAAGAACGAGATATGTGCAGCTCCTATAGGGATTTGTTGGCACATTCGGGCGGTGTTGCTGGATTTGTTTTAACTTGTCGAAGTGTCTTGTAGAACCGGGATACCGAGTCTGATCGGAATGTCTCTGGAGAAGGTATATCCTTCGTTGATCATGAGAGCTTGTCATGGGCTAAGTTGGGACTCCCCTGGAGGGATTTGAACTTTCGAAAGTCGTGCCCGCGGTTATGGGCAGATGGGAATTTGTTAATGTCCGATTGTAGATAACTTGAACCTTAACTTAATTAAAATGAATCAACTATGTGAGTTACCGTGATGGTCTCTTCTCGGCGGAGTCCGGAAAGTGAACACGGTGTTGGAGTAATGCTTGTCGCAGGATGTTCTCTAGTTCTTCGTTCGCGCTTTGCCTTCTCTTCTCGCTCTCTTTTGCGAACAGGTTAGCCACCATATATGCTAGTCACTTGCTGCAGCTCCACATATTACCTTGCCTTGCCTATAAGCTTAAATAGTCTTGATCGCGAGGGCGCGAGATTGCTGAGTCCCGGTGGCTCACAGATTACTTCCAAACCATATGCAGGGCCTGATGACTCCGTTCCAGATGATGCGCTTGAGCTCAAGTGGGAGTTCGACGAGGACTCATGCCGTTACTATGTGTCTTTCCCTGATGATCAGTAGTGGTGCCCAGTTGGGGCGATCGGGACCGTGTCGCATGTTGGGTTGATCTATTATTTTTGGCACCGTAGTCGGGCCATGAGTGATTGGATGATGTAATGCTATCTATGTACTTTGTTTGACGTGGCGAGTGTAAGACAACTATGTGCCTTCCCCTTTTTATTATCTATTTTACATGGGATGTTGTGAAGATTGCCTTACTTGCGACATTGCTTTCAATGCGGTTATGCCTCTAAGTTGTGCTTTGACACGTAGGAGATATAGCCGCATCGAGGGTGTTACACCGGCGGAGCCCCCGAGCGCTTGAAAGTGGCGCCGATGTGGCGAAAGAACGGCTTGTCGTGACGATTCGAGGGTAGCGCTTGTGAGCCGCCGAGGAGGGCGCAACCGCATGGTGCGCCGGCGCTGCCTAACATGCAACGAAGAGGCTGCGCAACTCCTCCCAGGACGCCACCATGGACCCGGGGAGGTTGAGCAGCCAGGTGCGCGATGCGCCAGAGAGGGCCATGGGAAGCCAGTTGGCCATGACCTTGTCGTCGCCCCCGTCCTTAAGGACGACCTCCTCATACGCCAGTAGGAAAGCCGACAGGTCCGCCGCGCCGTCATAGCGGGGCGGCATATCCGCTTGAACTTGGGTGTCCATTGCACCTGCCGCAGGGCGGGAGCAAGGGCTCGGAGCCCTCGTGCGTCACTGTGGGCACCCGTAGATCCAGCTGGAAGGGCGGCGCTAGCCAGGAGAATGGGCATGAGGATGGTGGGACGCGAATCGATGGAAGGAAAACTCCGGCGCACCCCTAACTGGCGCGCCACATGTCAGGTTTCGGGTTCTGGCAAAACCCTTAAGGTTCGAACACTGGGGTGCACGCGAAGATCTCTCCCTCACCGATCACGCCCTCAAGCACTTCGGGATCTCAAGGGCTAGCTCTATGAACTCGCAACACAAGAGACACAAGATTTATACTGGTTCAGGCCACCGTTGCGGTGTAATACTCTACTCGAGTGTGGTGTGGTGGATTGCCTCTTGGGCTGAGGATGAACAGTACAAGGGGAAGAACCGCCTCTTGAGGCGACGTGTTCTTGTGCTTGGTGGATGTGAGGATGGGTCGGGTCCCCCCTACTGTGGTGGATAATCCTATTTATAGAGGCCCTGGTCCTCTCTCCAAATATTGAGCGGGAAGGGAGCCAACAACGGCCAATTTGAAAGGGGACAACTAGTATAAGCTATCCTGACAAAAGCGATCTTCGCCTGCCAAAGGCTCTCGTGGTGACGCTGTCTTGGGCTCCACGGTGACCTCCGTCCTGCCGTCCCGATGGTCTTGGTCTCGTTGGACCAATATGGAAACCTTTGCTTGACGCCACGGTATTCTTCATCTGCGCTTGCCTCCTTAACACCAAAGAGGAAACAAGGACTCTATGAGCGCTGGCACCCGCCTGGCCTCGATCGTCATAGCTCACGTCATTGGAACCTCGCGAGGTTTGCTTGGCCTTGATCTCTCTGCCCCTCGTGAGCTAGCCTGGTGAGGCCGCTTCTGAGGTGGTCTTGTGTCGTCCGCCTCGCGAGGCTTGGCCCCTCGCGAGGGTCTTGAATGTTTGTTGGTGAAGTTGGGCCGTACGGGCCCGCTTGCAGAGAGACACCGTGGGCCGCATGCAGGCAAGTCTGGGGACCCCCGTTCCCAGAACGCTGATAGCTGCCTTTTCTAAAGAGATGGCGGGCACGGATGGCGAGATGCTTGCAGAGTATGGTGCGATGGATGCCATGGAGCCCCTTTCCTAGGATACCGTCTGGCGCGAGCTGGACATGGACGAGGCCGCGAAGATCGACAAGCACCAGCCGTAGTATTACTCTTTGTTTTGTTTAATTAAGAGTGCCGATCTTTAATTTATTAGACTAATTTTTAGGCCAACTAGCTCTGTTTGATTGTTGAACTTGCTTGATTAAGAAGTGTGGGTTTGCTGTGTACCCAAATTATGCAATGACGTGGATGACCACTGTAACCAGGGAAATTGGAACTAAAACTTTTGACATTCAAACTCATCACACACGGGTTAAGCTATCTAAATCGTTTGTGATGTTCACATATCATACACAGTTCTGAATAAGGTACTGTGTCTGATGACACTTTGGGCGCCAGTTTTTCACTGCACTGATTCAAAATTTTCAGCTTCCGCGGAAATATCTACCTCCTCGCCCCCTCCCCCTTACCAAAAGACACATTTACCCTATTTCCGCCTTCCTTTCCAAGAAACCTTCACTCCTTGCTTGAACCACCGCCTCCTTGCCGACGACCCTCCTTCACGCTGCTCGGCCTCGTCTATCTAGGAAGGTAATCCACACCAGGCCCCATACTCCTCCTCCTTCCACATCCCACATGCCCCGACCGCTGGCGCGACACCTTCCACCCAAATCACTGACCCCTCCACCAAATAAGCACCGCCCTAAGCCATGGTGCACACAGTATAGCTAGGAGCTCAAGGAGCATTTGGCAGCGGAGAAGAAAATCACGGCCGCAGACGCGGCTGAGGTCGTGATGATTGCCATTCGTGCCGACCCTAGATCTTGGAGGAGTACCTTGCCATTTGCTAGCTACACCGGTTAAGCATGCTCGGTTTACCCGTTGTGTGTGCTGCTCCTACCTTTCCTTAACAAATTCTAGTGATTTGTGCTATCTAATTTTACCATGCAATCTGTTGCTGTAGTGTATATGTTCTATACGCCGTGTAGTGTGGTGCTCACTTATTAACTATTTTGTTAATTACTTGCCATCTTCAGTTAACTATTTGGTTCAATTTTGAAAATGTGATGTTCAATTCTCCAAGCTGCAATTTTGTATTGTCTTCCATGTGAGAAATAAATCGAATTTATCTTTACAAAATACATGAGAAACGAATACAATTGCTATATTTCCAAGTTGTCAACCATGCTTGGTTTGGTTATACATTGTGCAATGTGGTGCTCAGTTAACATTTGGTTCATTTGTGTTGTGGTGTTTAGTTAACTGTTTGGTTCAATTCTGCAATGCGATGTTCAATAGTTGTGGGTGCATTATGGTATTGTATACCATGTGAGAAGTAAATCGAATTTGGATGTACTAAATACATGAGAAACAAATACAATTGTTGTATTCCAAGTTGTTAAGCATGCTTGGTTTGGTTAACTATCTGATCTTCTATTAGGAGTATGTTATATTGTGCAATGTGTTGCTCAGTTAACGTTTGGTTCATTTGTTGTGGTGTTTAGTTAACTGTTTGGTTCAATTCTGCTATGCGATGTTTAATTGTTGTGGGTGGGTTCTGTTATTGTATACCATGTGAGGAATAAATTGAATTTTCCTGTAGTAAATACATGAGAAACAAATACAATTGCTATATTTCCAAGTTGTTAAGCATGCTTGGTTCGGTTAACTGTCTGATCTTCTATTAGGAGTATGTTATATTGTGCAATGTGGTGCTTAGTTAATGTTTGGTTCATTTGTTGTGGTGTTTAGTTAACTGCTTGGTTCAATTCTGCAATGCGATGTCCAATTGTCATGGGTTGAATTTTGTATTGTTATGCATGTGAGCAATAAATCGAATTTGGCTGCATTTAATACATGAGGAACATATACAAGTGCTATATTTCCTAGTTCTTAATCATGCTTGGTTTGGATAAATGGTTTTTCCATGTGGCTTGAATTAATCTGATGAATCTGCAATGTGCTTATTTTTCATCAACATATTTTACTCATAGCAGGCGAACCCTTACTTAACCTGCTGACTAACTACTTTATATGTGTTGCAAGGAAACATTGGGAAGCTCCAAGGTTTACAATCGAGGTTGGCACGTGCATGGTCCGTTGTCTAATACCACATTATTGTGCAATTGCAGGAACCATTCTAATATTTAGGTTTTTAACAATTTGGTCTTGCAGATGTAGGTCCTTCGGTCAAAGGTTTTGACCCACTGTTCGATGCTTTTTGCATATGGGGAAATGAGTTGTCCATGAATATCAATCAACTCAAGAAACTCAGAAAGATTGTTAGGATAAAGACCAAATGTGCAAGATAAGTGTGAGTGCTATGGGTGGCCTTCTCGTATGGAGACGGGGACGGATCCATAGTTGAGTATTGTTGTGGTGATTAGCTAGTGGACTCGTGTGCGCTTTCTCACCTCAAAGAAGTTACCAGTAGTCGTAGTACAGAAGAGCCACTGAGTAAAAGCTGGCTTGCTGCCGCGAAAACCCACAACCCCCTTGTTGAAACTGATGCATACTAGATAGTTCTAATGTAAGTCTTGCTGAGTACCTTTGTACTCATGTTTTCTTAATATATGTTTTGTAGAGGAGACTTCGGTCTCACTAGTAGTTCCACATGGACTTCGACGAGTAGCTTGTTACCTCAGCTATGATCTTGTACCCTTGGTTGGGTTGTAGATAGTCAGGCCTACTAGCTTTCTATATTTTCAGTTGTCTGTGCTCAGACAAGTTTCATGCTTCCGCTTGGCTTGCATGACTTTGTGTGAAGGGTCATGAGACCCGCTGTTTGTAATAAATGCTATGATGGTTCTTCTGGGCTTTTATCTATAAGAGTTGTTGAGTTATTTGAGATGCCATGTTGTACAACACATACTTGCATGTTATGCGTACGTGTAATGTGTGGGATCCGACACCTAGTTGTTTATTCTTGGTAGCCTTCCTTACGGGGAAATGTCTCCTAGTGCTTCCACTGAGCCATGGTAGTTCGCTACTGCTCCGGAACACTTAGGTTGGCTGGCATGTATCCTTCTTTGTTCCTATTTTTGTCCCTTCGGGTAACTGTCATGCGTTGTCCCTTTAAGTCCTTATAGCTTGCTATGATTTGGGTTCATATGTTGATCACCAACACGTTCATTGTTGGGTTACTTATGCCTGTATCTGTAAGTCTGTGCCACCTTGGGTTTACGATTAGTCATGTCGGCCCGGGTTCTCTATCATATGGATGCCAAGGACACAATCATATATGTGAGCCAAAAGGTGCAAACTGTCTCGGCCAAGGTAAGGCTGCAGCCGTGGGAATACCGTGTGTGAGGACGCAAAGTGATATGAGGTGTTATAGGCTAGACATGTGTGGCTTAGGATCAGGGTCCCGACAGCTTTGGTATCAGAGCCTGACTGCCTGTTGGATTACCAAGCCAAACTGGTCAAAGTTGAGTCCAGAAATTCTTTAGTTATATAAGGGAATTGATTGTGGAAGGGAACATAAGGCTCTTTTTAATTGTTATACCTTATGTACTTCTGATATGAGTCATATTATCTTTCCTACGGGGTTAAGGAACTAGGCTTTCTCTTCTATCTATTAGGATCACGAGATACTATTCCATAGACTCACATGATTGGTTAATGATAGTCATATTCCCGTTTTCGAGTACTTCCTGCATAGTTTGTTTAGTACTATCACAGAAGCTTGAGTGATGATGTCGAGTATGGTACTACCCCATATTTTGCAGAATGTCCCATTTTGAGCTTTTTACTACTGTGATGCTGCCAAAATTGTCCTAGGGATTTGAGAGATTCTAATGCTTTTGCATTACATTCCACATCCTTATGTTGATGCTGAATCCATCCTTGTTTTCCATGGTTTTGTTCTTCAGGATGTTGCCGGTTACCCATGGTTCTGTTGCTCGTAGTCAGAAACACGGAGATGGTAGGGATGAGGATCCTCCCGACCAGCCTTCGATGGCAGAGTTCATGTTAGAGGTTCAGAGAAACAAGCATGAGACTAACCGCTTGTCGGTGCGGATTGAGCAGAACACCGCACATCAGTATGATAAGTTGGTTTCCATCACCTACTTCATTGGCTTGAACCCACCTACCTTCCATCATTCTGTTGAGCCACTCGATGCAGACGTTTGGCTCCGTAGCATCACTCATAAGCTACGTTCCACGAACATATTTGAAGGTGACAAGGTCACCTATGCTACATATAACCTGGAAGGTCCTGCTAGTCTTTGGTGGTAGAACTATGAGGCTATGCTTCTAGCTGGCCAGATTCCTACCTGGAGAGATTTCACCGAGGCTTTCCGCGAGCATCACATTCCCTAGGCTCTCATTGACTGCAAGAGAGAGGAGTTCTATAGTTTCACCCAGGGTAAGATGGCTGTTGATGCTTACAGTAGAGAGTTTGTGAACCTTGCCCGCTATGCTACAGAGGAGCAAGGTTCCGTAAGGGTCTCAACCCTAAGTTGCGCCGTGATCTTCATTTGCACCATTGCGATACAGTCCAGGCTCTTGTGAACAAGGCCATTAATGTAGAGACCGCTCAAGTCACTTACGAGGAGTCCCGTAAGCGCACCCGTGACTTGATTTCTTCCCCCGTCTCTAGTTCTTAGAAGCGCCAAATTTGGGTTCCGAACTCTGCTCTTCCACCCGGATATGCACCGAGACCATGTTATGCGGCCCCTCACCCAGTATAGCCGTATGTTTCACCCAAGCCTATTGGTGGACCGCCTACTAATGCGGGTTCATGTTCCTCTTCAGGGACATGTTTTACATGCGAAGAGCCAGGCCACTATGCAAGTGATTGCTCTCTGGTCAGTTATGCTCCACCCCTGTCTAAGAAGTCTATTAACCATGGTAAGCCATCACGCAAGATGATCAGTGCCAATCCAGCTCCCATCGTATGTGGACATGTACATCACGTCTCAGTTGAAGAAGCTCATGATGATCCGTATGTCGTTCTTGGTACACACCTTATCAATAGTCATCCAGCATCGGTTCTCTTTGACACTGGAGCATATCATTCCTTCATTTCTGAAAGCTATGGTAGATTGCACAACATGTCATTTTGTGATATGCTCTCTCCACTAGGCATTCAAACTCCTAGTTCTAAGTGGCAAACTTCTAGCATTTGCCATGGAAATGAAATTCTTGTCGATAGACTTGTATTCCTTGCATCACTTATAGCTCTCAAGTCTGTAGATATTAACATCATCTTGGGTATGGACTGGATGTCATCTCATTATGAAAAGATTGATTGTTGCACTAGGTCTATTCAGCTTACCCATCCATATGGCAAGGTTGTGATTGTTTCTACTAGAGTTGCAAAGCACCAGCTCTATTCACTTAATGCCAGTCCTCTCCTAGACCTGGAAGATATTCCTGTAGTCTGTGACTTTTCGGATGTCTTCCCAGAGGAACTACTAGGCATTCCGCATGATAGATATGTAGAGTTTGCTATAGACCTTATCCTAAACAACCCCGATCTCTAGGAGACTTTATAAGATGGCACCCTTAGAGCTAGCTGAGCTCAAGAAGCACCTTGATGAGTCCAAGCAAAAGTGTTTCATCCGTCCGAGTTCTTCTCCTTGGGCTTGCCCCGTCATCTTCATCAAGAAGGATGGAACAGATCGGATGGTTGTAGATTATTATCCCGTTAATTTAGTCACGATAAAGAACAAGTATCCGCTCCCAAGGATCAACGACCTGTATGATCAGCTCGCTGGATTCTCAGTCTTTTCTAAGATGGATTTGAGGTTAGGCTACCATCAAATCAAAATCAAAAGTGGGGATATTCCCAAGACGGCTTTTGCCACCCATTATGGCCAATACGAGTACACAGTCATGTCCTTCATTTTAACTAATACTCCAGCTACATTCTCCCGCTTGATGAACTCGATCTTCATGGAGTACGTAGATAAATTCATCGTGGTTTACCTCGATGATATTCTTATTTACTCGAAAAACAAGGAAGAGCATGCCGAACATCTTAGACTTGTGCTAGAAAAACTCCGAGAGCACCGCCTTTATGCCAAGTTCTCCAAGTGTGAATTTTGGTTGCCAGAAGTGACCTATCTAGGACATGTGATCTCTGGTAAGGGCATTGCTTTCAACGCCGAAAGATTCCAGGACGTTCTTCACTGGACTCCACCTGAATCAGTTAAACAAGTTGGAGTTTCCTTGGTCTAGCAAGTTACTATCGTCTCTTTGTTGAGAACTTCTCGAATGTGGCCTAACCTCTCACGGAACTTCTCCAGAAAGATAAAAAGTTTGAGTGGTCCCCTTAGTGTGAGCATAGTTTTCAGGATCTGAAAAGATGCCTCGCTTCTGCTCCCATACTTGTGCCACCGGATTTCTCCTAGGACTTTGTTATCTACTGTGATGCCTCACGACAGGGACTAGGTTGCTTTCTCATGCAAGATCGCCATTTGATTGCCTATGCATCTCGACAGTTGCATCCACATGAGGAGAATTATCATCGACATGATCAAGAGCTTGCGACCGTAGTCCATGCACTTAAGACATGGCGACATTACCTTCTTGGTAATCGTTGCAAGATTTAAACTGAAAACCAGAGTATCAAGAATATCTTCACCCAGACGGATCTAAATCTCAAGCAGAGACGTTGGGTAGAGTTGATCACAGATTACGATGTAGGCATAATCTACACTGTAGGCAAGGCCAGGGTCATGGCTGATGCGTTGAGTCGTAAGTCATATTGCAACAACCTCATGTTGCAACAAGGCCAACCACTTCCCCATGAGGAATTCCGTCAACTTAATCTTCACATTATTCCTCATGGCTAACTTTCTACACTAGTGGCGAAACCTACCCTTGAGGATCATATCATAGTTGTCCAACTGTATGATTCGGGTATTAACCAGATCAAGAAGAACATTAAGAAGGGAGTTGCTAGTAGCTATTCTATAGATGAAAGAGGTCCTGTCCTCTTTGAGAATCACTTGGTGGTTCCCAAGAGTTGACATCTTCGAGAGTTGATCCTTAAGGAGACTCATGAATCTGCTCTCACGCTTCGTCCCGGTAGTACTAAGATGTATCAGGACCTACGCCAGAGGTTTTGGTGGACTAGGATGAAGAAAGAAGTTGCCGAGTTCATTGCCAACTGTGATGTTTGTTGTCGCGTTAAGGCAGAGCATCAGAGGCCTGCTGGCACCCTTCAACCTTTAGCTATTCCTGAATAGAAATGGGACAAAGTTGGTATGGATTTCATCACTGGATTTCCCAGGACCAAGAAAGGGAATAATGCTATCCTCGTAGTCATTGATCATCTTTCCAAAGTGGCTCACTTCTTACCTGTTCGGGAGAGTATCACCGCTAGTCTGCTCGCTGACTTGTATATTTCCCGAATTGTGTCACTTCATGGTGTTCCACTAGAGATAAATTATGACCGTGGTAGTCACTTCACTTCTCATTTCTGGGAGAGTTTCCAGACTACCATGGGAACCCACCTTTCTTTCAGTATCGCTTTCCACCCTCAGTCAAGTGGTCAGGTGGACATGGTCAATCAAATTCTCGAAGACATGCTCAGAGCTTGTGTTATCTCTTTCGTTATGGATTGAGAGAAATGCCTTCCTTTCGCCAAGTTTTCTTATAACAATAGCTACCAATCCAGTCTTAAGAAAGCACCTTTTGAGATTCTTTATGGACAAATATATCGAACACCTTTGAACTAGTTTGAAACCGGTGAAATACAATTCTTTGGACCGAATAGGATCCAAGAAGTAGAAGATCAAGTTTGCACTATTCATGAGAATTCGAAAATAGCCTAGTCTCATCAAAAGAGCCAGTATGACCGTCGTCATAAGGAAGTGGCTTATGAAGTTGGCGAAGAGGCTTACCTTTGGGTTACTCCTTTAAAGGGTACCCATCATTTTGGTATCAAGGGCAAGTTCACTCCTCGTTACATTGGTCCTTTTCTCATTCTCGCTAAATGAGGAGAGGTTGCCTACCAATTGGAACTACCCCCACATCTTTATTGAGTACATGATGTCTTCCACGTCTCTCAACTCAGGCATTGATCCTCGGATCCCATTTACGGAGTGGACCACGAAATGCTTGATCTCCAAGATAACCTCACTTATCAAGAGTACCCTGTTCACATTCTTGATCAAGCAGAGCGTGTCACTCGATGTTAGAACATAAAGTTCCTCAAAGTTCAGTGGTCTCATTATTCTGAAAGAGAAGCTACCTGGGAGCAAGAAGATCATCTTCGACTGGAGTACCCCACTCTTTTTCTACCAACTCCTGAATCTCGGGACAAGGTTCTTTTGTGTGGGGCGAGTTGTCACATCCCTTGTTCTGGTATGCTCTAGGCTAGCTATTGGTGTTTTCATCATGTTTAAATCTCATGTAACTTTGAAATGGGGATGATCAAACCCTAGCATCAAAACAAATTCAAATAGATCCAACAAAAATATTTTCAGTGATCCCAAATGGCCTTATAAAATATTCATCATTTTTGGAAAATGCTGGAAACAGTAACTAGAGATGTTGCACATTTTTCCATGACATTTTGGATTTTTGAGTTAATTCAAACATATTTGAATTGGAGCTATTTAAATGCTATATATACACACACATATATATATTAGATGCTCCAAAATTGTTGGAAATTGTTAGGGTCACTGGAATAATTCAGAAAGCACCCATAATTATTTCTAGTATTTTATAAAATGGTTTAGCACCTTTCTCGCCATTCTGGGAACGGGGGTCCCAGACTTGCCTGCCTGCGGCCCACGACGTGGCTCTGCGAGTGGGCCCGTATGGCCCATCGTCACCAGCAAGGACTCAAGACCCTCACGAGGGGCCAAGCTTCGCGAGGCGGATGACACAAGACCTCCTCAGGAGCGGCCTCACCAGGACGGCTTGCGAGGGGCGGAGAGATCAAGGCAAGGCAAACCTCGCGACGTTCTGATGACGTGAGCCATGACGATTGAGACCAGGCGGGCATAGGGCGGGCGCGAGGGAGGCGCCAGCGCTCACAGTGTCCTTGTTTTCTCTTTGGTGCTAAGGAAGCAAGCGCAGGCTAGAGTACCAAGTTCTCATGCAAAGGTTTCCATATCGGTGGAGACCAAGACCAGCAGGACGGCAAGACGGAGGTCATCGTGGAGCCCCAAGATGGCGTCACCACCAGAGCCTTTGGCAGGCGAAGACCACTTTTGTCACGATAAGCTGTACTAGCTGTCCCCTTTCGAATTGGCCGTTGTTGGCTCCCTTCTTGCTCAATATTTGGGGAGAGGACTAGGGCCTCTACAAATAGGACTAGCCACCACCAGAGAGAGGGGGGATCAATCGGATAGATCAAGAGAGACCAGAAACCACCACGAGTTCACCGAGCACAAGAACACCTCTACTCAGGAGGTTGTTCTTCCCCTTATACTGTTCATCCTCAGCCCTAGAGGCAATCCACCACCACACACTGGAGTAGGGTATTACACCACAACAGTGGCCCGAACCAGTATAAATCTTGTGTCCCTTGAGTTACGAGTGTGTTGAGTTAGCCCGTAAGATCTTAGCAAAGCTAGGATGTGGATCGGTAGGGGGAAATCCTCGCATGCACCCCAGTGTTCGAACCTTAAGGGTTTTGCCAGAACCCGGGATCCAACATTTGGCGCGCCAGGTAGGGGTGCATCGCAGCCTCGCTTCCATCGCTCTGCGTCCCGTTGTCTCATCGTCTCCATGTCAGATGCTCACTACTAGGGAAAACCCTATACACAGAATCTTAGCAGCAGCGCGGCTCAAAAAGGAGCGATGCTGCTAATTAGCAATAGCGCGGGTGTGGAAAACCCGCTACTAACAAGTGCTTAGCAGTAGCGCGCTTGGCGTAACCCGCGATGCTACAAATATGGACCAACAGTGCCTACCCAACTCCATTTAGCAGCAGCGCGGTGCCGCGAGCTGCGCTACTGCTATAGCTTTAGTAGTAGCGCGGTTTTTCTGCAGTCGCTGCTGCTAATTTTCAAATCGGGCACACTTTTGGTCCCGGTTAGTAGTAGCGCTTGTACTAAAAATGCGCTGCTGCTACTTTCTTAGCAGCAGCGCGTTTTACGTCCCGCGCTACTGCTAATCCGCACCCACCACCTTTTCCCCACCCACCCTCCCCCCCTCCTTCTCCCCCTCCCCCTCCTCTCCCTTTCCCCTACCTCTCCCACTGTCACTCTTCTTCTTCCTCAATACTTCTCCCCCATTACTCTCCCTCTTCTACCGGTGTGCAATGCTTCTCGATACAAGAAGGCCGGGAAGAAATGTCCCTAGAAAATGGTATGGTACTTACCGATCACTCCCCGTCTCTAGAGGTATTTTGTAGATCCCAAGGAAGCAAAGCTAATGCGCTGGCCCGCGGAGAGGAAGAAGCCCGATGATGGAGATGATCCGAAGCTTAGACACGTCAAGGATGGAAGCCAGTAGAGAGAGTTGAACAACTTCTATCGGTATTTTGAATGTGATGCAAGGAACATCGTGCTCGGCGCGTGTACCGATGGCATGAACCCGTTTGGCAACCAGAACACCAACCATAGCACATGGCCCGTGTTTGTATGGATGTACAACCTCCCCCCTGGTTGTGCATGAAATTGAAGTACATTCACATGAGCATGCTTATTCAAGGGCCGAAACAACCAGGAAATAATATTAATTTGTATCTGGGGCTACTTCAAGAGGAGTTAGACACGTTATGGAAAACACCGGCCAAGACATGGGATGCCAGCAAAGGTGAGTGTTTTAACATGAGAGCCGCGCTGATCACGACAGTGCAGGACTATCTCGGTTATGGATATGTGGCAGGCTAAGTGTGCCATGGATATTGCGGATGCACACGGTGCATGGATGATACGATGTCTCAGCAGCTAACGTCAAGGAAAGATGGCGGGTCTGGGAAAATCGTGTACATGGGGCATCGAAGATGGCTCGAACAGGACGACCCGTGGAGAAACCATGGAGATCTATTCAAAGGTCATGTTGAGCATCAAGGACCTCCACGTAAGCGGAGCGGTGCTGAAATCGATGAGCTGTTGAAAAACTGGAAGGAGTGCCCTGCGCTGGGAAAGGCGATGAGAAAGGCGCCGGAGCCGCTGCTGAAGGTATGGAAGACGAGGTCTGTGTTCTGGGACTTGGAGTACTGGCACAAACTCGATACACCTCATTGCCTTGATCAAATGCATATCTGTAAGAATGTCCTTGAGAGCTTGCTCGCAACACTAATGAACATGCCGGATAAGACCAAGGATGGGCCGAAGGCAAGAAAAGACTTGCAAGATTTGAAAATCAGGGAAGATCTGCACATGCTACCCCGTAAAATGTCAGACGAGACGGAGACGGAGACAGAGGCACAGGAGAAGAAGGGCAAGAAAATAAAGAAAGAGGATTATTTCCCCCCTTCTTGCTTCACCTTAAGTTAGGCTGAGATCCATCAATTTTTAAGTGCCTTACCAGAGAAAAAGTTAGTTCTGGTTAGAGTGGCAAGATAAACAGATATCTAGACATGGACAAGAAAAGGTTCAGCGGGATGAAGTCCCATGACTGTCATGTGATGATGACGCAGATACTACCTGTTGCCCTTAGAGGGATAATGGACAAGCACGTCCGTGACACGCTTATTGGTCTCTGCAACTTTCTCGACGTCATCTCTCGAAAGTCTATTAGTGTGAAGCAGCTCCGAAGGCTACAGGAAGAGATCATTGTGATACTGAATGAGCTTCAGATGTACTTCCCGCCCGCGTTCTTTGACGTGATGGTGCATCTGTGTGTCCATATTGTGGATGACATAATAGACCTAGGGCCGTCATTCCTACACAACATGATGCCATTTGAGAGGATGAATGGGATCATCAAAGGATTCGTTCGTAACATGTCCCGTCCGGATGGAAGCATCGTACAGGGCTATGTGACACAAGAGTGCATCTCTTTCTGTGAGAATTTCCTATATAGCGCAGACCAGCCGCCTGGTGTTAGTGTTGTTTTGCCCGTTAACAAGCACGATGGGAGGCTCGAAGGAGAAGGTCACTGCAACGGTCGCAGGGAACTGCATGTGGCATGCTCAGATCGACGCAGCGACTTTGACAGAGCAAATTTGGTAGTGCTACAACACCTAGACAAGGTAGATCCTTTCGTGGCACTGCACAAAGAAATTATCGCAAAGAAGTATCATGACCGGGGGTATGCAGGACGGACGCCGAAGTTACTAGAGAGCACAACTCCACTTTCCTGCATTTGTTCGAAGAGCATATTATTGCTAATCCCTCGGAGGAGGGCTCTAAGGACGGATTGCTCATATATGCCTTAGCACATGGCCCCTCGCCCAACCTCGTAACCTATCAGGCATATGATATCAACGGATACACGTTCTACACGGAGGCCAAAGATATGGACAATGATGATCAGAACTCAGGGGTGACGATGGAATGCATGACCGGCAGCGACAACGATGCAACTGAACGATTTTATGGAAGGGTCGAGGAGATCTGGGAGCTTGACTACTCTGGACTGCACAACACGATGATGTTCCGTGTCAGATGGGCTAAGAATGTCGAAAGAGAAAACCGGATTTTCACTCCAAGAGCGCTACCGTGAACGCTATCACCAAAAATGAGCCATGGGTACACGCTAAGCACGTGAAAAATGCTTCTTCATAACCGACCAATGCAATCCCAGTCGTGTTGTCGTGAGGAGAGGCAAAAGGAACATCATTGGAATGGATGGTGTCGCCAACGAGGAAGACTATGATCAGTACGACAACCCAATGAGGGAAGATGATGATGATGATGATGATGATGAAGTATACGTCAAAAGAAGAATCAATACTACATTACCTAAGAAAAATCATACTCCATGGAAAAGGCAAAGTCACAATGAGGGGCTCAATTATTATTCGACGAACAAGAAGGGAAAGAAGTTGACTCAAAAACGAAAATGTCAGCGCTGAGGAAATGTATGTTATCGGTCAAATGATGTAATATATATGTTCCTATTTTGTATACATATTTAACCGTCAAATGATGCAATATATATCGCCTTCCCTTCGTTCACTGCTTCCGGGAAATAAAAGTGGGAGAAAATAAAGGAAAAGAAAAAGGAAAACTGGCAGTAGCGATTTCCTTATAAAACAGCTACAGTCAAGCTAGCAGTAGCGATTTCCTTATAAAACTGCTACAGCTACTGAAGGTAGTAGCAGTGCATTTTATCTAAACCGCTGCAGCGAGTGAAGGTAGTATCAGCGCGTTTTATCTAAACCGCTATAGCTAGTGAAGGTAGTAGCAGCACGTTTTGTCTAAACGCGCTACTGCACGCTACGTCCACTTAACCCAAAATTCTCACTCTCCCTACTCCATCCCGCCTCTTTTCCCCCCAAATCCCCACTCTCTCCCCCGTCGCACCGCCGTGTCCCGACGCTCGCCCCCGACCCTGGCCGGCGCTCGCCCCCGACCCGGCCCCGGCGCTCGCCCCCGACCCCGGCGCTCGCCTCCGACCCCGGCGCGCTCGCCCCTGACCCGTCAGCCCTCGCCTCCCTCCTCTGCTTCCTCCCGTCCCAACCTCGGCCGTCGTCGGGCCTACCTCCTCGCCCCTGCACCCTCTGTAAACCCCCCTCTCTCTTTGCTAACTAGGGTTCTTTGGTTAATTTACTTAGGTTTTAGTTAGGGCAGTAGGTTAATTAGGTTATCTATTTAGTTATGAATTTAGCTAGGTTTTAAAATAGGACAGAAATTTAGGGTTAAGCAATTGTAGTTAAAAGAAAAGGTAGCATTTAAGTAATTGTCCAAATCAACATCCCTTGTTAAAGCAAATTTATGTAGGCTAAATTTATATGCAAATTTGAACTGGAGATGTGATATGCGGATATGTCATGTTTTGGACATGTCATGTTTGGAATTTGAACATGTCATTTGGACATGTGATGTTTTGGTTCAATTTTGGTAAATGATCCGAGTGGCCTATGTTACGCCGGAATGTTGATTCATTTCCGTGCCGGTGAATTTCATGCGCTCGATATGTCCATTTTTTAGCAAAGGTCATGCCGAAATTTGCCGTGAATAAAGGCATGATTTGTGCTTCATAGTTGGCATATCGAGTGCTGACACATAGATTTCTTTTTATGTCATTTCTCATTTATTCATACTTTTAGAAATAAACGAGGACACTTAATCATAGTAAACATGTGGAACAACGAAGAAACTGGGACTTCTGACCAAGATGCAGACGAGATGGATTATGAGGGTGAACAAGAGTACCTCGACTATTTGACTGCTAAGCAAGGTTTGCAGGTCGGCCTCGATGATGGTACTGACGCCGACATCGACACCGCCGGCGCCGGCACCGATGGCGGCGCCGAGACCAGCAGGGAAGATACCAGCGGGGAAGGTACCGGCGCCGATGCCGCTATCGAAAAGAGGAAGCATAAGAAGCAGAGGATACGAAAACCTAACAAACTAGGGATTGGACGACTTGTGATCACAAAGATGGCACCTAGCAAGTTTGAGCCATTAGAGCCGGAAGAACCTCGCAAGTGCTATGGGAACCAGTTAGGATGCATCCTACGAGAATGCGCGAGCATCAATGACGATGACTTAAGGAGTAAAGAACAATTGACGCAGTTGCTCCTAACGAAGTTGCATAAGAGATTCAAGTTCCCCGACCGGGATGATAACATAGAACAACCGTGGGATGATCCGAAGATGAAAAATATTAACAATCACGCCATGGGCATGTTTAGCAATGATTTGGCCTCCTGGAAAGGGAGGATGAAACAAGCTATTGAGGCTGACGAACCCCTGTCCAAGATTCTGGAGGAAAATCTGACACTTACGGAACAGGAGTTCGAAAAGTTCAAGGACACTTGCGCTACCGAGGCAGCCAAGGCTAAGGTTGTGAAATTCAAGAGCCTTCAACAAAGGAACATGGGGAAGCATCGCCTCGGAAGCCGTGGTTACCTCGGTAAAAGGCGCATATGGGATAAGGAGGACGCGAAACGTGAAGCTGCGGGTCTCCCAGACCCCTTCATGAAGTTCACCAACCCCTTGGAGCGTGACTTCATCAAGGCCCGCTAAAAGTGGGACAAGGAGAAAAAGGTTTTTTGCACGGACCAGATCACGAGGAAATTGATTAGACTATCGGAGAAGCATCACCAGCTTGCAGCCGAAAGCCCTACTTCTCCGACGAGGCCCAAGTGGGACACCCCTCTCAACCGGGCCTTGAACGAACTTAAGGGACTCCCTTTGGGCCAGCGGCCGCAATATGGTCATGTGCACGGCGCTGGAGACGGCGCCACGTGGAAGGTGTTTTACAACGAGGGCCCGGAGGCCAAGAAGCAAAAAAAGAAGTTTAGTCAGGCGGACATCGACGCAAAGGTGAAGCTTGCGATCGAGAAAAAAGCAGCCGAGGACGCGGAAAAAACAGCTGAGGAGAAAAATGAGTTGCTACAGTAGGCAGTCAATGCAGCTGTAACTGCCTGCAAAAATGATTTTGCTACTAACTTGGTTCCAGCTATCATCAACTGGACGAAGGAAAATCCAGACAAGATGGTACATGATTTCCCGATGCCCAGTTTCGTCGGGAGCAACTCCATGAACAACAACAACACCGCACCATCACTTGCTCACGCAACCGGGCCTCCTCTCGCAGTCGCTCTCGCTCATAGCAGCCCGTCCTCAGTCTCTGGCGCGCTAGGTGGGCCTTCGTCTTTGGCTGAGCTCGACGCCGTCACGGTAATTACATGTCGCACCAATATATATATATATATATATATATATATATATATAGAATATTCCATTTTCGTTGCCTTTCGGATGTTTTACGCCACGGACAATTGTATTTGCAGGGCGAAGAAACCCCGTGCACCATACTCTAATTGATCAAAGGCCAGAAGGTGGACGTGGGAAAGGGGATGATAATGAACCCCATGCAACCCACGTTCCACAACCAGCCGATCCCCGCTGGGAACTTCAGGGTTAACTTGTCCTGTGTGAAATCAGGGCACGAGCATTTGCCTCCTCCGGTATATCCCGTGGGAGAGGATGAAGAGACCTCGCCACGGATTGGAAACTGCAAGGGTTGGGTGCTACTATGGCCAAAGAATGTTATTCGTCTGGAGCCGGCCGAGAGCACACCAATAACCACACATCAATAAGCATGTGCGGAGACCACCACCCCGCCTACGCAATTACCAGCTCCTGTAGTGCCGAGCGAGAGCAGCGGACGACGTGATGAAGGGGGTGCAATAGTACTGGCTGATGTAATCAGTCCTGTAGAACAGAGAATGGATGATGAGACGGAGGTCGACCCTATGGGTTTCCTCAATACAAACGTGTATGACTGTGACATAGATATGATGAGCCAACCATATGACGAATAGGGCTATCAGCATGGTAATGATGATATGGTTGATATGCACGGGCAGGAAGGTCGTCGGAAGGATTGCAAAAAGTCTCTCTTCATGAATTCCTCATAGGACACGCCTAAAGATGTTGCGTCAACACATGCTCAACTAGCCGGGGGTCGTATAGTGCTTAGCCCGGGAACCCTGGGGCAGGGGTTAAGGAAGGGTCTGGAAGGTGTGCCCAAGAAAAAGGAGAGGAAGAGATCAGGGAAGATAACTGCCTCCAAACAAGCCAGAGCACAAAGCAGCCAAACGATGCATTCTGAAGAGCATGTACCCGTGAAAGGTGCGGCCATGTTCCATCTCACGAGCGAGCCGATGCTACCGACGAAACCGCTGGAGGCACTATCAGGGGATCTCAGGAGATTGCACGACCATGTGCAATCTACTAAGAAAAGCCTACTAGCCTCAAAGGATCAAGGATATCCGAAATACGCGGCTCGTGTGCCTGAGGGGAAGTGCTACATCGACACACGGCCCGCGGAGGTGTTCTTCCTGCGGTTTGACCATATCTTCGAGATGTTTCTGACAAGGCGGCTCGATTTTACAATCGTCCGCCTTTTTGCGCTACATATGAGCTCCGTCATGAAGAGTGAAGAAGTCTTGAAAATCCGTGTGGCGGATCCGTACTACATGCACGAATCTTTCTTGAGTCTCGGCGACTTTGAGCGTGAAACTGCTAGGGAGTACCTCCAAAACTTCATGGTACAGAATAAGGACCGGGAAATTGTCCTCGTGCCTTATCATCCAAAGTAAGTCAGTTTCGGACAACCCTTTCGTACATTTCAATCATTCCTTCTCTCTCATACGGGGAATAATTTGAGGTGTCTTTCCCCGTAGCAACGGGAGCGCCGTCCTTATCGTTCTTTACCCGCAAGTCTCCCACACCGTGTATTTTGACCCTTCCAGAGACTACGAGAAAAAAGACTACACCCACATAATGAATATTCTAGATGATGCTCTCCAAGGCTTCAACATTAGAGGTGGCCACATGCAGATTAGGAAACAAAGGAACAATAAGATGGGTTTCATGCATAAAACTAACTTCTCCTGCATCCATGTCCCAAAACCAAGAAAGAAGGATGGATTCTACATCGTCCATCTCATGATTCAGTTCAACACGGATCACCAAAAGCTTCGCATGAGAAGCAGAAATGATGATCATATCCACAAGTGGCTAGAATCTCAGGGAGAAGCGGATTATAAACTTAGAGATGACTTCTTTCGCATCCAAAGCGACATTGCGCCGATCATCATGAAAGAAGTTGTCGATGAGAAGGGGATGTTCCACCATGGCCCTATATCATGAGCTGATGTCCAAACTCGCATAGGCATGCAACGTCTAGGCCTCACGCTATTCAAGAAGCTAGGGTCCATCCTCGATGATATGGAAGGATGGAACTTCTAGTGATTTATGATGCCGATGATGATGATATGTGTCGGTTAAACTTGTATACTTTTTGTAGCGATGAAACTTTGTGATGTCGACGGTCCCTGCCGAACTTACGTAACGCTACTTTGTTAGTTTGCGTACGATGACCTGCGTACCTCTAGTTAATTAATTTTCATATTGTATGTTGCATCTAGTTGCTAACCCTTTCTTTTTTGGTGTTTCTCTAGTATATTTTGTTGCATATATATGATTGTACATCCTCTTCATGAACATGCATCTCTAACAGGTACCTAGTTTCTTGATGGCGAGATGGAAGTGCTATGTCGTGTACAAAGGGAAGGTTCTGGGGGTGTACAATGAGTGGCATGAGTGTCAGGCGCAAGTGAATGGGTTCTCGGGCGCCAGCCATAAAGGCTTCAAAAGAAGACAAGAAGGAGAAGCTAGTTACTTGAGGTTCACGCTAGCGCGAGAGAGGACTCGTAACCGCCACCTCATGTACTGCATAGTTCCGCTCTCACTCATAGTGATAGCTCTTCTCATGTATACCTTTGTTTAGATGGATGACGTTTTAGTTGCAAGTATTCGAGACTTGCATGTATTGCTATTTTCGAGATGATGACAAGATACCACTTTGTGTTGGATGATGATTATGATGAGACTATTTGTATGTATATGCTATGATTACATTGGTGGTCTCGCAGGTATTTGTATGTGTATCATGATCACATTTGTATGTGCTAAAGATTCTTCTATAAAGCCTGTTCAAATACAAAACAAATATGCCAAAAAAACAAAAAACTACTAAAATTAGTAGTAGCGAGTGGACAAAAGTTAGCAGTAGCACGGTAGTAGCAGCAGCGCGGTAGTAGCAGTAGCGAGCTTCCATTAAGCGCGCTGCTGCTACACTTGTGTAGCAGTAGCGCTGATGAGCACGCGCTACTGCTACGAGTTAGCTGTAGCGCCTTATTAGTAGCGCCGGTCCCCGCGCTACTGATACACCTAAAACCTGTGCTGCTGCTAGCCTTTTCCCTAGTAGTGGCTCGCCGCGCTCGCGCTGAGCGCCGGGCTGCCCTCGCCGCCCGTGTTGCTCAGACGGCTCTCGTCAGCGGGCCACCGCATCGTTCTCCGTCGCCTGCCGCCAACGCCGCCACCGGCCCGGTGCGGAACGAGCAGCAAGCATCCTCGCTCCACCCCTCGGTGCGGCGGGACGGCCTCACCGCCACTCCATCGCTGACCCCGCCCGGTTCATCATCCCACGCTCGTCGTGCTCCCGTGGACGCGTAGGCTGCTCTATGCATGGCGCGCGAGCTCCTGCGCTACCGCCCAATCGACGACCTCTACGAGGACTGGCTCGACCGCATCATCGAGCTTGTCAGCGCCGCAGGGGGCTCCCCTGCGTTGTCCCTATCGCCACCTCGCCCTTCGCTAGCCATGGGCGGAGTGGCCCATGGAGCGCCTCCACCACCTCTGCCCCAAGATGGAGTCTTGGCGGCCAGGCGCGCAGCCTCACGGCGCGACCTGCCACATCCGGCGCCCGTGCAAGGAGAAAGAAGCTGCCAAGAAGTCCCTCTGTCGCGAGAAAACACCCCCGTGCTCCCTGTACCACCACAGCAAGACCGCGTGCCGCCTGCGACGGTGGTGCGCGAACCGCATCAAGGACAAGTTCTCCACTAGCGCAGAGTCCCGGTGACCACGGCAGGCTGTCGTGCCTTCACCCCTGAGCTGCGTAGAAACGCTTGGTCGGGCAAGTTCAAGCCGGACCTGCCATCTCGCTACGACGGCACCCCCGACCCTGTGGAGTTCCTGCAGCTCTACGAGCTGAGCATCGAGGCGGCCAATGGCGACGAGAAAGTCATGGTGAACTGGTTTCCCATGGCTCTCAAGGATGGTGCCCGCTCCTGGCTCCTGAACCTGCCTCCAGGCTCGATCTCCTCCTAGGACGAGATATGCGACCGTTTTGTCGCCAACTTCCAGGGCACTTGTGACCGCCCACCAACTGTGGGTGACCTACACTGTGTCAGGCAACAACCAGGAGAGACCCTCCAAAAGTACATCCAGCACTTCAACAATGTTCCCCTCAAGATCCCCAAGGTGACGGACGAGGCCATCATCTCCGCATTCTCCGATGGCATCCGCGACGTCAAGATGAAGGAGGAGCTCGCCATCCACGAGGAGTTGTGCATGTTTCTGGAGCTATTCAACCTAGCGACCAAGTGCGCAAGAGCTGAGGAGGGGCGCCTCTCCCTCCTTGAGCTCCCGGCTGCGGACCCGGAGGAGAAGAAAGCCAAGGCCAAAGACGTGAAGCGCAAGGGAGCAACCGTGATCGCGGCGGAGCCGGACACAAAGCACGGCAGGGACCAACCCGAGTCATCCAAGAGCATCCGACCGTTCTGCGCCTTCCATAACCTGCACTGCCACAACACCAGCGTCTGTCAAGAGCTCAGAGCAATTCAAGGAGGACGCTTCGGTCGACGCCCCGAGCGCAACGACCAGGGATACGGCCGAGGAGGAGGATTTGGTGGCGGACGCTGGGATGACTATGGCCCGCGTTAGGAGTGGCACGACCAGCCTTGTGAGGACAACTGGCAGGACCAGCCTCGCGAAGGTGCCTGGAGGGATCAGCCTCACGAGGATCGTCCTCAGGGTAATGCTCGGCTTCCTCCACTGCCGCCACCAAGAAGGAACGACGACCACCACCAAGACGAGGGGGCTGGGGGCTTCCAGGAGCCACGTGCCATCGCCTATATCTTGGGCGGAGCTCAAGCCCTAGCCTCACAGCATATCTTCAAGCAGTTTGCTCGTGAAGTGAATGCAGTCCTCCCCAAGCTCGAGGCCACGTGCCCGCTCAGGTGGTCCCAGTGCGCCATCACATTCAGCTCAACAGACCAGCTCCAGTGTGCGGCTACCGCCGACGTCCTCCCTATGCTTTGTTCACCCGTCATTAGCAACATGCAAGTCGCCAAGACCGTCATCGACGGCGGCGCAGGGCTCAACGTCCTGTCCGTCGAGACGTTCGACAGCCTCCAAGTGTCGTATGATCAGCTTCATCCCACCAAGCCTTTCTCACGAGTGACTGATAACCCACAAGTATAGGGGATCAATTGTAGCCTCTTTTGATAAGTAAGAGTGTCAAACCCAACGAGGAGCTAAAGGTAGAACAAATATTACCTCAAGTTCCATCGACCACCGATACAACTCTACGCACGCTTGACATTCGCTTTACCTAGAACAAGAATAAAACTAGAAGTAGTTTGTACGTGCTTTTGGGTAAGCTTGCAAGAAAGTAAAGAGCACGTAAATAAAGTGAAAGTGCAACTATCCCTAGGTGGTTTTGGTAATTCATAACAACATATAGCTCATTGAGCTAATGCTATTCCAAGATGACTATTTCAGGAAAGCTCAATGATTGGCATGGCATGGATGTGAAAGTGGAACCCTCAAAATGCTAAGGACAAAGGATTGGCTCAACCTCAAAAGCTCAAGACTCTTCATTTTATATTTTAGTGATCCAAGATCACATTGAGTCTTTAGGAAAAGCCAATACTATCAAGGAGGGATGAGGTGTTGCTTAATGAGCCTTTTGCTTCATGTGCTTAGTGATATGCTCCAAAACCCTCAACTACTTTCCCATATCCACATATGACCTAAACCCTAAGCCAAACTTGGTCCTACCGATTCTTTCTATCCGGCGCCACCGAGTTTCACTTGTCATAAGCCACTGCCAAACCCTAGCAATTCGGTTCTACCGATAGGGATCTCGGTCTCACCGAGATGGGATTGCAAACTCTCTGTTTCCCTTTCATAACTTTTTGGTCTCACCGAAAGAGTGAATCGGTCCCACCGAGGTTGCAATGTAAACTCTTTGTTTCCCTTTTGTAACTTTTCGGTCTCACCGAAAGAGCAAATCGGTCCCACCGAGTTTGCCTGACCAACTCTCTGGTTAGCTTATTACCAAACTCGGTATCACCGAGTTTGTGTAATCGGTCTCACCGAGATTACGTTATGCCCAAACCCTAACCATATCGGTCCTACCGAGTTGCATGTCAGTCCCACCGAAAATCTCTAACGGTCACTAGGTTTACCCTTTCGGTCCGACCGAGTTTGTTGATTCGGTCCCACCGAGATTGGAAAACTGTGTGTAACGGTTGGATTTTGTGTGGAGGCTATATATACCCCTCCACCTCCTCTTCATTCATGGAGAGAGCCATTAGAACACATACACAATTCCAACTCATATGTTCTAAGAGAGAACCACCTACTCATGTGTTGAGACCAAGATATTCCATTCCTACCATATGAATCTTGATCTCTAGCCTTCCCCAAGTTGCTTTCCACTCAAATCTTCTTTCCACGAAATCCAAATCCTATGAGAGAGAGTTGAGTGTTGGGGAGACTATCATTTGAAGCACAAGAGCAAGGATTTCATCATCAACACACCATTTGTTACTTCTTGGAGAGTGGTGTCTCCTAGATTGGCTAGGTGTCACTTGGGAGCCTCCGACAAGATTGTGGAGTTGAACCAAGGAGTTTGTAAGGGCAAAGAGATCGCCTACTTCGTGAAGATCTACCGCTAGTGAGGCAAGTCCTTCGTGGGCGATGGCCATGGTGGGATAGACAAGGTTGCTTCTTCGTGGACCCTTCGTGGGTGGTTGCTTCTTCGTGGACCCTTCATGGGTGGAGCCCTCCGTGGACTCGCGCAACCATTACCCTTCGTGGGTGGAGCCCTCCGTGGACTCGCGCAACCATTACCCTTCATGGGTGGAGCCCTCCGTGGACTCACGCAACCGTTACCCTTCGCGGGTTGAAGTCTCCATCAACGTGGATGTAGGATAGCACCACCTATCCGAACCACAGGAAAAACATCCGTGTCTCCAATTGTGTTTGAATTCTCCAAACCCTTCCCTTTACATTCTTGCAAGTTGCATGCTTTACTTTCCGCTGCCAATATACTCTTTGCATGCTTGCTTGAATTGTGTGATGATTGCTTGACTTGTCCTACAATAGCTAAAATCTGCCAAGAACTAAAATTGGGAAAAGGTTAAGTTTTTATTTGGTCAAGTAGTCTAATCACCCCCCTCTAGACATACTTTCGATCCTACAAGTGGTATCAGAGCTTTGGTCTCCATTTGCTTTGATCTCCATAGCTTTTGGTGGCCATAGCCTTGGTTTCACAACCTAGGAGAGTATGGCGTCTAGCAAGGGAAATTATCACCGTAGAGGTCCTTACTTTGATGGTACTAATTTTCCTAGTTGGAAGCATAAAATGAAAATGCATACTCTTGGACATAACCCCGCCGTTTGGGCTATTGTGTGTGTTGGTTTGCAAGTTGACTTCTTTGATGGGAAAGAACCAAACCATGAAGCTACCGCGGATGAGTTGAAGATGTTGCAATACAATGCTCAAGCTTGTGATATTCTCTTCAACGGATTGTGCCCCGAAGAATTCAACAAAATCAGCCGTCTTGAGAATGCAAAGGAAATTTGGGACACTTTGATTGATATGCACGAAGGTACCGACTCCGTCAAGGAATCCAAGTTGGATGTGCTTCAAAGTCAACTTGACAAGTTCAAAATGAAGGATGGTGAAGGTGTCGCTGAAATGTACTCTAGGCTTGCTCTCATCACAAATGAGATTGCCGGCTTAGGAAGTGAAGAGATGACCGATAGATTCATCATCAAGAATATTCTAAGAGCCTTGGATGGAAAATATGATACCGTGTGCACTTTGATCCAAATGATGCCCAACTACAAAGATCTCAAGCCAACGGAGGTGATTGGAAGAATTGTTGCTCATGAGATGTCACTTAAGGATAAAGAGGAACTTCACAACAAATCAAGTGGTGCCTACAAAGCCTCATGTGAATCCCCTACATCATCAAGTGAGAAACAAAACTTCAATGAAGAATTGAGATTAATGGTGAAGAACTTCAACAAGTTCTACAAGAGTAGAAGCAAAGATAGAAGCTTCAAGTCAAGGTCCTACAATGACAAAAGATCTTCTAGTCGAGAGCAAAACTGCTATAGTTGTGGAAGACCCGGACACTATTCCAATGAGTGTACGGCTCCCTACAAGAGAAGAGAAGATTCTCCAAAAAGAATAAGCAAAGAATCACCAAGAGAGAGAAGGAGTAGAGATGATCGTTATGAACGAAGATACTCACGGAGAAGCAAGGATTCGGAAAGGAAGGAAAAATCATCAAGGAGCTACACAAAATGAAGACATCAAGCTCATGTTGGTGAATGGGTATCCGGCTCCGACTCCGATAGCCACTCCGAGAGAAGTTATCACTCCGACTCCGAAGATACTCAAGATGAAGGTGTTGCCGGTCTAGCACTTGTGTCAACCAACTCCTACGACATATTTGACTCACCAAATGAAGGAATTGGAAGATGCTTCATGGTCAAAGGTCCTAAGGTAACACACCCCGAGTATGTTGATTTCAATAGTGATGAAGATGACTTGTTAGGTGATGATTTGCTTGTTAACAACTCTAGTGATGAATACTATGATGAAACGTCAATTAATCATGCTAATCAAGATAAAACGAATGACAATGATAAGGAGAAGATTGAGGCTCTAACTAAAGAACTAAACACTCTTAAGTTAGCTCATGAAACTATCTTCGAAGATCATAGAGAACTTTTAAGAGCTCATGAGAAATTACGCTTTGAAAAGCTCAATCTTGAGCAAGAGCATGAGTTCTTAAAAGCAATCAATGATGATCTCTGCAAGAAAATTTCTTCTTACATTGCCAAGCGTTGACTCTTACGCACTTACATGCCTCAAGTCAAGTCTAGTAACAAGAACAAGAAAGATTCTTCCTCTAGCAGTAACAATGATCATGCTAAATCCAATATTGTTGCTTCTAGTAGTTCTCTTGATTCCACTAATGATTAACTTAGCCAAGTTACACTTGAGCAAGAAAATAGCTTATTGAAGGGAATTATAGATAAAGGAGTGTACAAAAGCCTTGCCGGGAGTAAGCAATTCGAGGAAATTATGCGCAAGCAAGGAATGCACCGGAAGAATCAAGGTGTTGGTTTTGAACGAAAGTTCAATGCAAATGGAGTTGAGTGGGAAGAAGATCAATATCCCAAGACAAAGTTTGTTCCTCAACAAGAGAAGTATGATACTTCTTTCAAGGGGACACAAGCTCAAGATGATCTTCCACCACAAGACTACAAGCAAAAAGGCAAGGACAAGCTTCAAGAGGAAATTGATGCATTTGAAGAAGCTCCTAAGACCTTAGTGAAGTGGATTCCCAAGACTACTTCAAGTTCCACTTTGTCAAGTACGACTACAACTCCAAGGATTCCCATCAAGATGGTGTGGATCCAAAAGAAGAAGAACTAGAGAGTTCTTGAGGGTGACTCCACCAACATACTTCACTCTTATCATTTTGGCAAGAACAAGTGCATTCAACTTCCACATCTTGCACTAGTTCAAGGAGTCACAAACCCTCTTGTTGGTAAGACAAGGGACAAGGTAACCTAAAAGTTTTCATGGACATCATCTTGTGTGTGCATCACTCTATGTCTATGGATATCCTTGTTTGTTCCTTGTGGGACTAACCCATGTAGGTATTGAAAGTGCAATTCACTCAAATGGATAGCTCCAAGTGATCTACATCAACATTGAGCATCCACATCTTCAACATCTACATGAAGTCATCATCGACAAAACCCGAGGTTAGTTCATCCCTCTAAGGGGGGATATCACATCTAGGGGGAGCTTTACTCTAAGACTTGAGCTAAAGCAACTCTAAAGATGTGAACACAACAATGCTTTATGTAAAAGTGGTAACCCCACTTGAGCTTAAACGATGAGTATGACCTATGATCAAGTGTTCTCACTTGACTCCTAAGTCAATATACTCATATATAGATGACCTTGTCATCGCAAATTTCTTGATAGATGCTAGAATTGGTTGTGCATGCCTTGTCACATATTTCATTTGCCATCTTATTGTGTGAGCATGCTGGTTGCATATTTTACTCATTCGAGGACATCCACTTGTTGTTTTGATTGTTCGGTTTTATTTCCTTTTGCCAAGTGGATGGACAAGAATGCCTAAGAACCTCCTCTAGCTATCTATGCTTTTCTCATCTCAAACTCTATTCATGCTACATCACAAAATTTGATCAAGTCAGATTCGAACCACTCTGTGTGAGGAGCGCTCGGAGTCCCCGATTCGTCATAGACTTAAACTTCCAAAACCTCTTTATGATTCTCGGTCTGACCGATACCCTACTTTCGGTCATACCGAGATCATTAAGTTGATCTAGGTTTTCGATCTCGGTGCAACCGATTTGAACCATTCGGTCACACCGAGTTGCAACAACTGTATACAGTTTTGCATCTCGGTACCACCAAGTTGTTCCACTCGGTCACACCGACAGGGTCGGGCTATATATAGTCACGGGCAAAAATTTTGGAAATTTCTCCGAACCCCTTTGCCCGCGCGATAGCCTGCTCTGCCAACTTGGTCACCGGATCGTCTCCTCGCCGCCAGCCGCCTCCAGTCGCTGGTCTCCGTCGCCGTCAAAGGAAATTCAACCCCGCCGTTGCCGCCGTAGCGAGTCTCCGCCGAACTAGGGTATGGACTCGATCTTTGTGCTATTCCCCAATCCGATTCCTAGCACATTGTGTTCTTAATGATTCTTCCCACGATTGAAACACTCCTATCCGGTCAATGCGTTCGTAGAATAGTTTTGATTCGAAAATTTTAGGGTTAGGTTTCTGCCGAAACCATCTCAGACCCACCGAGTTGAAAAACTCGGTCCATTGCACAAGTGAGACTCGGTCTGACCGAGAATTACTTATCGGTGTGACCGATTTTGGAACTTTGTGAAACCCAAGCAGTCTCGGTGCCACCGAACTGTGACTCGGTCTGACCGAGTTCACTAGTTTAGGCTCCAAAACTGCTTCGGTATCACCGTGTTTAAAAATCGGTAGATCCGAGATGATTTCAGTGGGAAACTAAAACTAAGATTTTGAATCATTCTTTTGCAAAAATCTCTGATTTTGTGATGCTCATCCACTCTACCTCATCTATAAACTATTCACAGGGTCAGCAGTCAGCTTGTTCATCATGTCAGATCAGAGTGACAGCCAGAATGTGTCAGAACAACCAGTGCAGATGAGTGAGGGCACTAGTCCCTCAAGTTCTTCAGATGAAGGCAGCAGGAGCACCCCTAGCAATCTGCCAAAAGCTGCCACAAGACAAAGGAAGAAGAGAACCTCAGAATCAGAGGATGAGGACTATGTGGCAGAAGAGGAAGCAACTTCAAAGAGAGTAGTGCTCACGAAGGAACATGGCTCAGCTCAAGGAACAAAGCCAGGATTGAAAATCAAAAGGCCAGCAGGTAGGCAGTCTATGCCAGAGCCTCAACTCAGATTCCTGAAAATCCTGCAACCATAGAGCCAGTTGCTGCTGAAGGAAAGAAAAGGAAGGAAAGGTTCAAGAAGACCGTAGCCAGAGTGCTTGGAAAGGCTTCTAGCATGGAAGATGAGGAGGAAGAAGAAGAGGTAGCTGCACCAGCACCTAAGGCACCCAAGCTGATGGGTGATGCCATAAGAACAGGGGCGGCTGCTTCCAAGGCCAAGCCAGCTCCAAAGCCAAAGCCAAAGAGGAACACAAGAAGCATCCCAGCTACTGAGAAGAACAAGGCCCCAGTGCCTGAAGCTGCAGAAGAAGAAGAAGAGAATGTTCTTAGAAAGCTCAAGCCCAAGATCCCAGACCACAACGATGCTCATCCTGTGGCTGAGGATATGAAACTCAGGAGAGATTCAGGGCTCCGGAAGTGGAGAGAAGCAGACCCGTATGCCTCAAGGAGAAGGACTGCAGTTGACTACAGGTTTCACACCAAGGAGCAGCAAGGCTTTTATGAGACAGTGTGTAACACCCTCGATGCGACTATAGATCCCACGTGTCGAGGCACGATTTAGAGACATAATTGCATTGAAGGCATATGTCGCAAGTTAGGCAATCTTCACAACATCCCATGTAATATGAATAATGAAGGGAAGAACATAGTTGGCTTACACTCGCCACGTCACATCAAAGTACAAAAATAACATTACATCATCCAAAACACTCATGGCCCGACTACGGCGCCAAAATAGAAGAAAACATGCGACAACGGTCCCAATCACCCCCAACTGGGCACCACTACTGATCATCGGGAAAGGAAACGTAGTAACGCTGAGAGTCCTCGTCGAACTCCCACTTGAGCTCGTACTCGTCACCTGGAGCGGAATCACCTGGACCTGCATCTGGAGTTATAGTATCTGTGAGCCACAGGGACTCAGCAATCTCGCACCCTCACGATCAAGACTATTTAAGCTTATAGGAATGGTAAGGCAAAATATATGTGGAGCTACAGCAAGCGACTAGCATATATGGTGGCTATCTTATTCGCAAAAGAGAGCGAGAAGAGGAGGCAAAGCACGAGCGAGAAACTAGAGAGCAACCTGCGCAAGCATAACTCCAACACCGTGTCCACTTCCCGGACTCCGCCGAGAAGAGGCCATCACGGTAACACACTCAGTTGATTCGTTTTAATTAATTAAGGTTCAAGTTATCTACAACCGGACATTAACAAATTCCCATCTACCCATAACCGCGGGCACGGCTTTCGAAAGTTCAATCCCTGCAGGGGAGTCCCAACTTAGCCCATGACAAGCTCTCACGGTCAACGAAGGAATAGACCTCCTCCCAAGACGTTCCGATCAGACTCGGTATCTCGGTAACTCAAGACACTTCGACAGGTTAAAACAAGACCATCAACACCGCCCGAATGTGCCGACAAATCCCGATAGGAGCTGCACATATCTCTTTCTCAGGGCACACTCATATGAGACTAGCTACGAGTAAAACCAACCCTCAAGTTTCCCCGAGGTGGCCCCGCAGGCAGCTCAGTTCGGACCAACACTCAGAGGGAGCACTGGCCCGGGGGGGTTAAAATTAAGATGACCCTTGAGTCTGCAGAACCCAAGGGAAAGAAAAGGCTAGGTGGCAAATGGTAAAACCAAGGTTGGGCATTGCTGGAAAAGCTTTAATCAAGGCGAACTATCAAGGGGTTCCCATTATAACCCAACCGCGTAAGGAACGCAAAATCCGGGAACATAACACCGATATGACGGAAACTAGGGCGGCAAGAGTGGAACAAAACACTAGGCGAGAGGCCGAGCCTTCCTCCCTTTACCAAGTATATAGATGCATTAAGATAACATAGCAATATAATGATAGGCCAACAAGTAGGTAAATGTTCCAACAAGGAACGGCCTCCAATCTTCACCTGCAACTAGCAACGCTATAAGAGGGGCTGAGCAAAGCGGTAACATAGCCAATCAACGGTTTGCTAGGACAAGGTGGGTTAGAGGTTTGACATGGCAATTGGGAGGCTGACAAGCAAATGGTAGGCATCGTAGCATTGGCATAGCAAAGAGCGAGCAAACTAGCATAGCAAAGATAGTAGTGATTTCGAGGGTATGATCATCTTGCCTGCACAGTTGTCAGAGTTGATTGGATCCTCAAAAGCAAACTCAACGGGCTCCTCGGTAGCGAACTCGTCTCCCGGCTCTACCCAACAAGACAAACAAGCAACAAGGATACAATCAACCACGTGCAAGACCAAGCAATATGATGAAATGACGATATGCTATGCGGGATGCGACGCGGGATGCAAAATGCAAGATATAACAGGAAATGCATGAACCTGGCCTCAACTTGGAATTCCAAGTGTGCCACTGGAGAGATGAGATGAAATCGCTTGAAAACGATGTAAAGATCATTGGAATCGGAGTTACGGTTTGGAAATGGCAAGCGTTTCAAAAATGACACCGGTCTGCGATTTACAGCAAGTAGGCATCTAAACGCAATGAAATGAACATGCTACAGCCACCAAAAATGACAACAAAATACATGGAAGGGATGCACACAAGATGCTTAACAAAAGACTAGCACTGAGCCACAGCCAATTCATCCATTATGAGGTTCAAACAAGCATGAAAAAAACGCAAATGCAAAACAGATTCCAGACTTAGTGAAATTAACACTTGTCTGAAATTTCAGATCACGAAGCCCTCTTCGGAGCAGCAAAACAACATGATACATTACCTGATTAAGACAAGTAAGAACATGGCATGGAGCTACTCAACAAGCTTAACAAAAGTCCCAAAGTGACCTGGGGCCAAAAGGGTTCATAAAATATACTAACGGGCACACGAACATAGCAAAAACATAATCAGTTTTCAGACTCGGTGAAAACTGAGACATGCTGAAACATAACTCACGAAGGCATGTAAACGAGCTCGATGCACTCACCACGGTGCAAGTCATGGCAAAGCAAGCATACATCCATTAAGAAGGCACAAAATGCAAGCTATACATGGCAAGAACAATGGCATAGCATGCACGGATCAACTACAACAGCATCGAAAAAATCGCAAACGAGTTGACGATCTGCCCAGATTCACCACGAAGCAAAAGTAGAGCTCGATTGACTCAAGCTAGGGTGCTCCATAATTGCAAACAAAGAAATGGATGGATATAGCATAACATGATTAACAAAACTCCCTTATTGATCATCCTCAAAAGAGGCACGGATCACTAGGAAACAAGCTGAATATATGGCATCATGAACTAAATAATACCAGACTTAGTGAAAACTACTAAGTCTCTGAAAACAGATTTACCGGGTGCCTCACTTTGCAAGCTTGCACAAGTCACCACACACATCCTAAAAATGCATGGGTTGCACCTCTTGAAAGAAGACAAAATCCTTAACAAAACATATGAAGGACTCACAGGCATATCATGTACACAATAATGATGGCAAAAATGACAAAAGTCTAAGATGAACTAGCAGATCTGACAATTAACTCACGAGGCCTCCTTCTAACAGCATTTTGGGCATCAAGATGAACTCAAATTAAAATGATCCAATTGAATGAAATGATGTACTCGTCTAGGCGAACATTATGATATACTATATGTCCAAATCGGAGCTACAGATGTGGAGATACGGCAGGTCAAAGTAGGCATAAAAAATTAGGGGAGAGGGAGAAAAAGTCAACCGGCTAGGGTTCCTCGCGGCGCGCGAACCGAGGCCAGAGCTGATCTCGCCGGAGTTCGTGCTCCTGTTCACCGGAATCGGACGAAGCTCGCCGGAGAGAGGGGGCCGAGGCCGGGGCGCGGCGGCGGGGAGGAACGGCGGCGAGGCGGCGAGGTGGGCGCCGGCCTCCGGGCGGCGCGGCGAGCCGGGCGGCCGCGGCGGAGTTCGCCGGAGCCGAGGAATGCGGCGGCGCGGCGAAGGATGGCGGCGAGCGGCGCGGGAGGCGCGGCTGGTCGGTGCGGGCGGCGGGAGGAGCCGGGCGGTGGGGCGAGCCGGCTGGGCCGCGGGGGCCCCGCGTGGGCTCGGGCGGGCCTCGGGCGGCGGCGGCGAAGTGGGGCTCGCCCGGGCCACGTGGCAGCGGCTGGTAGGCTGAGGGGGCGCGGCGGACGTGTCCGGCTAGGCTCGGACATGTCCGTCGATGCGGGGATCTATTTTTTTACTAGGGTTTCTGAGAGGGAGAGAGATCCGAAAACGGAGGGGTATATATATAGGCATAAGTGGAGCTAGGAGAGTCCAAATGAGGTGTGGTTTTCGGCCACGCGATCGTGATCGAACGCTCTAGGACATGGAGCAGAGTTTGGTGGGTTTTGGGCCAAATTGGAGGGGTGTTGGGCTGCAACACACACGAGGCCTTTTCGGTCCCTCGGTTAACCATTGGAGTATCAAACGAAGTCCAAATGATACGAAACTTGACAGGCGGTCTACCGGTAGTAAACCAAGGCCGCATGACAAGTCTCGGTCCAATCCGGAAATGTTTAATCCCCACACACGAAAGAAAGCTAGAATTGACCACCGGAGAAGACCGAAGCACCAGAATGCAAAACGGACAACGGGGAAAATGCTCGGGTGCATGAGACGAACACGTATGCAAATGCAATGCACATGATGACATGATATGAGATGCATGAAAATGAAAACAACACACGGAGACAAAACCCGAACCCGAGAAAATAAAATAACTTAACGCCGGAAACGGCAAGAGTTGGGGTACAAATTGGGAAAGTTATCTGGGGCGTTACATAGTGCTGCTAGACAAGAAGCCAATTGTCTGTGATATGAGATGGGTTGATTGGCAATACATCAAGGACAACAAAGAGTACTACCCTGGAGTGCAGGACAGCTTCAAGGCGTGTGGAGTAGAGGACTTTGTTGGGCAGAAGCTCACAAAGTGGAACGAGGAACTCATCATGCAGTTCTACTCCACAGCCCATTTCTATCCAGATGGCAGGATTGTATGGATGTCAGAGGGTACGAGGTACCAGTCTACAGTTGCTGAATGGGCTCAGCTGATTAATGCCCCAGAAGAGCATGACGATGACTTGGACATTTATGCCAAGAAGAAGATGGACCACAACTCAATGTCAAACATGTACAAGGAGATTCCAAATGAAGCACTTGATACGTTCAAGTTTGGCTCAGTACACTATCTTCTGTCAGGGCTGCCAACCATCAACTAGATTCTTAGGCAGACCCTATTGCCCAAGTCTGGAGATCACAAGATGATCAAGGGCCACGCGATCAACTTGCTTCATATCTTTGATGTGCCACAGAAATTCAAAGTCATGAGCCTTATGATTGAAACAATCAAGAGGACAGCAGCAGACCAGAAGAGGAGCTGTGGATATGCCCCACAGATTCAGGAGCTCATCAACTCTAAGATGGGCACGGGCATATACTTATTGGACAAGGAACACCTGCCCATCCGTCCAGACTTTGAAGAAAATCAAGTGGTCATGACTGAGAATGAGCCATCATCTGCCCAAGCACAAGCCAAGAAGGAGAAGGCGAGGAAGGAGAAAGCTTGGTTACTTGATTGCATCCACCCTGCGGATTGAGCAAGGACTAGCCACCCTAACTCAGAACCAGGCAAGCTTAGAGAGGATCATGGAACAAAAGTTCTATGACTTGGATGTCAAAGTGACAGAGATTCAGACTGTAGTGGAGCAGCTCCAGGATGACATGCAGGAGAGGAGAGGCAAGACTACAACTGATGCCTTTGCCAGAGTGCCACGAGGTCCGAGGTCGTCTGCAGTGCCAGTTGCTGACCCCAGAGCCACCACGTCTGCACCAGCTACAGCCTCAGTTCCACCAGCTCCAGCGTCCACTTCAGCCTCGACTCCGACCACGTCTACAGAAGGCTTCGTCCTTGGAGTGCTCCGAACTCCACCACCACCTGAAGAGCAAGCCTGAGTGTCGACTTAGCACTATGCATTTTCTAGGAACTTTTTGGTAACTTGTTGCCAAAGGGGGAGAAAATATATAGATCATAGGCTTCGAGAGAGAGTGTTGCTTTTAGTGATGCTTTTATTCTCTCTTGTTTTATTTGGTGGTTTTTCGAACTTTGTTTGCTTTTGTGTGAGATACTATGTCATTGCTCGTGAGACATTGATGATCATGTGTTTGATCATAAGCTACACTTAATGTTTGCTTAATATTATCATCTTATCTATCTTATGTGATCATTCACTATTCTTGGTGATGAGTGCATGTATTTCATTCTTATCATTTTAAGCGCTCCACCAAGATGTATGTGACATGGAAGAGTAACCCATGACTCTAACTCTTTGTGCATTTGCAGTCCAAAGCAAATTTTAAATATGCACAAATTTAGGGGGAGCTCTTACTTGTCACATACTTCTCAAAGCGACGATATATTTCATGCTTATTATCATTTGTCGAAGCTTTGATCTATATGTTGTCATCAATTACCAAAAAGGGGAAGATTGAAAGTGCAACTATCCCTAGGTGGTTTTGGCAATTCATAACAACATATAGCTCATTGAGCTAATGCTATTCCAAGATGACTATTTCAGGAAAACTCAATGATTGGCATGGCATGGATGTGAAAGTGGAACCCTCAAAATGCTAAGGACAAAGGATTGGCTCAAGCTCAAAAGCTCAAGACTCTTCATTTTATATTTTAGTGATCCAAGATCACATTGAGTCTTTAGGAAAAGCCAATACTATCAAGGAGGGATGAGGTGTTGCTTAATGAGCCTTTTGTTTCATGTGCCTAGTGATATGCTCCAAAACCCTCAACTACTTTCCCATATCCACATATGACCTAAACCCTAAGCCAAACTCGGTCCTACCGATTCTTTCTATCCGGCGCCACCGAGTTTCACTTGTCATCAGCCACTGCCAAACCCTAGCAATTCGGTTCTACCGATAGGGATCTCGGTCTCACCGAGATGGGATTGCAAACTCTCTGTTTACCTTTCGTAACTTTTCGGTCTCACCGAAAGAGCAAATCAGTAACACCGAGATTGCAATGTAAACTCTTTGTTTCCCTTTTGTAACTTTTCGGTCTCACCGAAAGAGCAAATCGGTCCCACCGAGTTTGCCTGACCAACTCTCTGGTTAGCTTATTACCAAACTCGGTATCACCGAGTTTGTGTAATCGGTCTCACCGAGATTACGTTATGCCCAAACCCTAACCATATCGGTCCTACCGAGTTGCATGTCAGTCCCACCGAAAATCTCTAACGGTCACTAGGTTTACCCTTTCGGTCCGACCGAGTTTGTTGATTCGGTCCCACCGAGATTGGAAAACTGTGTGTAACGGTTGGATTTTGTGTGGAGGCTATATATACCCCTCCACCTCCTCTTCATTCGTGGAGAGAGCCATCAGAACACATACACAATTCCAACTCATATGTTCTGAGAGAGAACCACCTACTCATGTGTTGAGACCAAGATATTCCATTCCTACCATATGAATCTTGATCTCTAGCCTTCCCCAAGTTGCTTTCCACTCAAATCTTCTTTCCACGAAATCCAAATCCTATGAGAGAGAGTTGAGTGTTGGGGAGACTATCATTTGAAGCACAAGAGCAAGGAGTTCATCATCAACACACCATTTGTTACTTCTTGGAGAGTGGTGTCTCCTAGATTGGCTAGGTGTCACTTGGGAGCCTCCGACAAGATTGTGGAGTTGAACCAAGGAGTTTGTAAGGGCAAGGAGATTGCCTACTTCGTGAAGATCTACCGCTAGTGAGGCAAGTCCTTCGTGGGCGATGGCCATGGTGGGATAGACAAGGTTGCTTCTTCGTGGACCCTTCGTGGGTAGAGCCCTCCGTGGACTCGCGCAACCATTACCCTTCGTGGGTGGAGCCCTCCGTGGACTCGTGCAACCATTACCCTTCGTGGGTGGAGCCCTCCGTGGACTCGCGCAACCATTACCCTTCATGGGTTAAAGTCTCCATCAACGTGGATGTAGGATAGCACCACCTGTCCGAACCACGAGAAAAACATCTGTGTCTCCAATTGCGTTTGAATTCTCCAAATCCTTCCCTTTACATTCTTGCAAGTTGCATGCTTTACTTTCCGCTGCCAATATACTCTTTGCATGCTTGCTTGAATTGTGTGATGATTGCTTGACTTGTCCTACAATAGCTAAAATCTGCCAAGAACTAAAATTGGGAAAAGGTTAAGTTTTTATTTGGTCAAGTAGTCTAATCACCCCCCCTCTAGACATACTTTCGAGCCTACATAAAGACTAGGGGCTTTTTAGGCAAATACACAACTAAATTAGTTTTAGTAGAGAGCTTGTTGTTACGAGAAAGTTATTTGTCCCTTGGCAATCGATAACTAGACTGGTAATCATTATTGCAATTTTATTTGAGGGAGAGGCATAAGCTAACATACTTTCTCTACTTGGATCATATGCACTTATGATTGCAACTTTAGCAAGCATCCGCAACTACTAAAGATTCATTAAGGTAAAACCCAACCATTGCATTAAAGTATCAAGTCCCCTTTATCCCATACGCAAATAACCTAGTTACTCGGGTCTGTGCCTCTGTCACTCACGCCACCCACCATAAGCAAATCATAAGCATATTGCAAACCCTACAACGGGAATCCCTCACGCTTGCATGACACGGAGAGCACCATAGGACAGCACCAATAATAAAACATACAACTCAAACCAATCACGATCATCAAATAGCCATTAGGAAAAAACAGATCTACTCAAACATCATAGGATAGCCATACATCATTGGGAAATAATATATAGCGTTGAGCACCATGTTTAAGTAGAGATTACAGTGGGTAAGAGAGAGGTTACACCACTGCATAGAGGGGGGGAATAGTTGGTGATGATGGCGGTGAAGTTGTTGGTGAAGATCGCGGTGATGATGATGGCCCCTAGTGGCACTCCGGTGCGACCGGAAGCGAGGGGGAGAGGCCCCCCCTCCTTCTTCTTCTTCCTTGACCTCCTCCCTAGATGGGAGAAGGGTTTCCCCTCTGGTCCATGGCCTCCATGGCGTGGGAGGGGCGAGAGCCCCTCCGAGAATCGATCTGTCTCTCTGTCTCTTCCTGTTTCTGCGTTCTCAGATTCTTCCCTTTCACCGTTTCTTATATTCCTGGAGATCCGTAACTCCGATTGGGCTGAAATTTTAACACGATCTCTATCCGGATATTAGCTTTCTTGCGGCGAAAGAAGGGCTCCAACCGGGTGGCCACGAGGGTCAGGGGCGCGCCTAACACCCTGGGGGGCGCCCCCCTACCTCATGCCCCCCTCGGGCACCGTCTCGCGATGATTCTTCCCAAAATTCATAAATATTCCAAAATAAATCTCCGTCAGTTTTTATTCCATTTGGACTCCGGTTGGTATGGGTTTTCTGCGAAATGAAAAACAAGCAACAAACACGAACTGGCACTGGGCACTGGATCAATATGTTAGTCCCAAAAATAATATAAAAAGTTGCCAAAAAATATATGAAAGTTGAATAATATTGGCATGGAACAATCAAAAGTTATAGATACAACAGAGACGTATCAGCATCCCCAAGCTTAATTCCTGCTCGTCCTCGAGTAGGTAAATGATGAAAAAGATATTTTTTGATGTGGAATGCTACCTAGCATAATCTTGATCATATGTCTAATCATGGCATGAATATTAAGACACGAGTGATTCAAAGAAATAATCTATCCTTTGACATAAAAATAATGATAGTTCAAGCATACCAACCAAGCAATTATGTCTTATTGAAATAACATAGCCAAAGAAAACTCATCCCTACAAAATCATATAATCTGGCTATGCTCCATCTTCACTACACAAAGCATTCACATCATGCAAAACCCCGATGACAAGCCAAGCAATTGTTTCATACTTTTGACGTTCTCAAACCTTTTCAACTTTCATGCAATACATGAGCGTGAGCCATGAACATAGCACTATAGGTGGAATAGAATATAATGGTGGGGGTGATGTGGAGAAGACAAAAAAGGAGAAAGTCTCACATCAACTAGGCGTATCAACGGGCTATGGAGATGCCCATTAATAGATATCAATGTGAGGAGTAGGGATTGCCATGCAACGGATGCACTAGAGCTATAAGTATATGAAAGCTCAAACTGAAACTAAGTGGGTGTGCATCCAACTTGCTTGCTCTAAAGCCAAGTTCTATAATGAAAATTCCCACTAGTATATGAAAGTAATAACTCAAGAGACTCTCTATATGAAGAACATGTTGCTACTTTGAAGCACAAGTGTGGTAAAAGGATAGTAACATTGCCCCTTTTTCTTTTCTTTTTCTTCTTTTGCGGGCTTCTTTGGCCCCCCCTTTTTTATTTAGGCTTCTTTGGCCTCTTTTTGGGGAAATGCTCTAATAATGATGATCATCACACTTTTATTTTCTTACAACTCAATATTACAACTCGATCTAGAACAAACATAGGACTCTATATGAATGCCTCCGGCGGTGTACAGGGATGTGCAATGATCTAGCCTAGCAATGACATCAAAAGACGGACAAGCCATGAAAACATCATGCTAGCTTTCTTACGATCATGCAAAGCAATATGACACTGATACTCAAGTCATGTATATGATGATTATGGAAGTTGCATGGCAATATATCTCGGAATTGCTATGGAAATGCCATAATAGGTAGGTATGGTGGCTGTTTTGAGGAAGGTATATGGTGGGTTTATGGTACCGGCGATAGTTGCGCGGTACTACACAAGCTAGCAATGATGGAAGGGTGAGAGTGCGTATAATCCATGGACTCAACATTAGTCATAAAGAACTCACATACTTATTACAAAAATCTATTAGTCATCGAAACAAAGTACTACGCGCATGCTCCTAGGGGGATAGATTGGTAGGAAAAGACCATCGCTCGTCCCCAACCGCCACTCATAAGGAAGACAATCAATAAACACCTCATGCTCCGACTTCGTTACATAACGGTTCACCATACGTGCATGCTACGGGACTTGCAAACCTCAACACAAGTATTTCTCAATTTCACAATTACTCGACTAGCATGACTCTAATATCACCGCCTTCATATCGCAAAACTATTGCAAGGAATCAAACATATCATATTCAGTGATCTACAAGTTTATGTAGGATTTCATGACTAACCATGTGAATGACCAGTTCCTGTCATCTCTCTAAATAGATATAAGTGAAGCAAGAGAGTTTAATTCTTTCTACAAAATATGTGCCCGTGCTCTAACAAATATAAGTGAAGCAAAAGTTCATTCTACAAATGGCGGTTGTCTAAGTGAAGAGAAACAGGAAATCCAAACTTCAAATGATATAAGTGAAGCACATGAAGCATTCTATAAATCCATACTCAAAAGATATAAATGAAGTGCAATGAGCATTCTATAAATCAACCAAGGAACATCTCATACCAGCATGGTGCATAAAAGAAAAATGAAAACCTAAATGCAAAAGACGCTCCAAGATTGCACATATCGCATGAACGAAACGAATCTGAAAACATACCGATACTTATTGAAGAAAGAGGGGATGCCTCCCCAGCATCCCCAAGCTTAGACGGTTGAGTCTCCTTGAATATTTACTTGGGGTGCCTCGGGCATCCCCAATCTTGAGCTATTGCCTCTCTTCCTTCTTCTCACATCGAAACCTTCTCAATCATCGAACATTTCATCCACACAAAACTTCAACAGAAAACTCGGTAAGATCCCTTAATATAATAAAGAAAATCATTACTCTAAGTACTGTTGCAAACCAATTCATATTTTGTTTTTGCATTGTGTCTACTGTAATATAACTTTTTTGTGGCTTAATCCACTAATATAAATTGATAGTTTCATCAAAACAAGCAAACTATGCATCAAAAACAGAATCTGTCTAAAACAGAACAGTCTGTAATAATCTGAACATTAACCATACTTATGATACTTGAAAAATTCTACCAAAACTAGGAAAAATTAAAAAATTCTATGCGAAGACAGTGCAAAAATAATCAGAACCATTTGACGTTCCAGATAAAAATGTAAAATCGCGCACTACAGCCAAAGCTTCTGTCCTGCACCGTACAAACCATCAAGCAAATGTAAACATCCTAAAGGCAAACCTTGGCACATTATTTTTATAATACAATGGAATTTTACAAGGGGATAATTATTTTTGTTGAAATGTTTCTGTAATTAAGATTCACAAAGTTCCCATGGGCATGAACAACACTTTCACAATGCTCGTCTCTCTCACTTTCACTTTTCTTTTAGAAAAAGTTTTGGGTTCCCCTCTTTATTTTTGTTGTTTTTAAACTATATGAAAGCACTCAACAAAAATAAATGACTCTCTAAAACTTCCAGGTTGTCTCCCTGGCAGTGCTTTCTTTAAAGCCATTAAGCTAGGCATATAGTGCTCAAGTAATGAATCCACCCGGATCCCAAGGTATATCAAAGCCAATTTTAAATAACAATGATTTAGAATTTAGTAGTGAGCACAAAGTAACATATATCATGTGAAAATGAAGTCTAACTCTCTTCCTATGCATCGGCGTGTCATAAAAGAAGAATTCATGCACACGTAGTAAAGGCCAATGCATAGTATAAATAGCTTCTTGCAATTTTATCATATTGGAAACATAGAGAGGTGGAGATATAGTTCCTCTCTCATAATAATTGCAAGTAGGAGCAGCAAGCACATGCATATTATATCTATGAAAATCATCATGTGCAACGGCAGAAGGCAACCCATCAATGTAATCCTTAATAAGTGCAAACTTCTCCGATATAGTGTAATCGGGAGAATTCAAAAAGATAATAGGACTATCATGCATGGGTGCAATAGCAATGATTTCATGTTTAACATAAGGAACTATAGCAAGTTCATCTCCATAAGCATCATTCATATTGGCATCTTGGCCACAAGCATAGCAAGCATCATCAAAAAGGGATATTTCAAGAGAATCAATGGGATCATAACAGTCATCATAACAATCATCCTTCGGTAAGCAAGAAGGGAATTTAAACAATGTATGAGTTGAAGAGTTACTCTCATTAGAAGGTGGGCACGGGTAGCTAATCTGCTCTTCCTCCTTTTGTTCTTCGCTCCCCCCATCATCTTTTTCATCCAATGAGCTCACAGTTTCATCAATTTCTTCTTCCATAGACTCCTGCAAAATATTAGTTTCTTCTTGGGCAGCGGAGTACTCCTCAATATATTGTTTAACATAGGCATTAGAAGCATAATTCTCAAACAATATTCAAGTATGGCAAAATTTTCAGATTTGTAAAGAGTAGCATCATACTTTTCAATCAACGAAGCAATTTCATAAGCACCCTTCAAAGCAACAAATTCTTCAATTTGTTGAACATCATAGTAACTATTAGCACCTTTAGCATACGAAGATACGATTCCATTATCACTAAACTCACATTGGTAGGGAAGGTGTTTCTTAGGGTTTTCAGAACAACAAGTAAAATCATAATAATAGCATAAATTCCAAGCATAGCATTGCATAGTATTAATTTGATGTTGTAAAAGTTTCTCTTTTTGAGATATACGGTGTCGCACATAACAAGCATGCTCATCTAAAGATTTTCCCTCAACTAAGCTAGTTGGGGTTTTAGCACGAGCACATAGGGATCGAAGGTGATCCAAGTAATAAGCTTCAGCAGTGTGATAGATTTTGATTGGTTCTTCAACCATTGGTTCAGTAGGTACAACTAATTTTTTTGGTATTTTGCGTTTCCTACCCATAACTAAAGATAGGAAACAACTAAGAACAGAAAATAAAAATTACTTAGTGATAAAGCAAACAAGCACACACGAGAATATTCACCCCACGCTATTGCTCCCCGGCAACGGCGCTAGAAAAAGGTCTTGATAACCCAAAAGTATAGAGGATCAATTGTAGCCTCTTCCGATAAGTAAGAGTGTAGAACCCAACGAGGAGCTAAAGGTAGAACAAATATTCCCTCAAGTTCTATCGACCACCGATACAACTCTACGCACGCTTGACGTTCGCTTTACCTAGAACAAGAATAAAACTAGAAGTACTTTGTAGGTGCTTTTGGGTAAGCTTGCAAGAAAGTAAAGAGCATGTAAATAAAGACTAGGGGCTGTTTAGGTAAAGACACAACTAAATTAGTTTTAGTAGAGAGCTTGTTGTTACGAGAAAGTTATTTGTCCCTAGGCAATCGATAACTAGACCGGTAATCATTATTGCAATTTTATTTGAGGGAGAGGCATAAGCTAACATACTTTATCTACTTGGATCATATGCACTTATGATTGGAACTCTAGCAAGCATCCGCAACTACTAAAGATTCATTAAGGTAAAACCCAACCATAGCATTAAAGCATCAAGTCCCCTTTATCCCATACGCAAACAACCTACTTACTCGGGTCTGTGCTTCAGTCACTCACGCCACCCACCATAAGCAAATCATAAGCATATTGCAAACCCTGCAGCGAGAATCCCTCACACTTGCGCGACACAGAGAGCACCATAGGACAGAACCAATAATAAAACATACAACTCAAACCAATCACGATCATCAAATAGCCATTAGGACAAAACAGATCTACTCAAACATCATAGGATAGCCATACATCATTGGGAAATAATATATAGCGTTGAGCACCATGTTTAAGTAGATATTACAGCGGCTAAGAGAGAGGTTACACCGCTGCATAGAGGGGGGAAGAGTTGGTGATGATGGTGGTGAACTTGTTGGTGAAGATCGCGGTGATGATGATGGCCCCCTGTGGCACTCCAGTGCCACCGGAAGCGAGGGGGAGAGGGCCCCCATCCTTCTTCTTCTACCTTGACCTCCTCCCTAAATGGGAGAAGGGTTTCCCCTCTGGTCCATGGCCTCCATGGAGTGGGAGGGGCGAGAGCCCGTCCGAGATTGGATCTGTCTCTCTGTCTCTCCCTGTTTCTGCGTTCTCAGATTCTTCCCTTTCACCGTTTCTTATATTCCCGGAGATCCGTAACTCCGACCGGGCTGAAATTTTAACACGATCTCTATCCGGATATTAGCTTTCCTGCGGCGAAAGAAGGGCTCTGACCGCCTTTCGGGGTGGCCACGAGGGTTAGGGGCACGCCTGACACCCTGGGCGCGCCCCCATACCTCGTGCCCCCCTCGGGCACCGTCTCGCGATGATTCCACTTCCCAAAATTCATAAATATTCCAAAATGAATATCCGTTAGTTTTTATTCCGTTTGGACTCTGTTTGGTATGGGTTTTCTGTGAAACAAAAAACATGCAACAAACAGGAACTGGCACTAGGTACTGGATCAATATGTTAGTCCCAAAAATAATATAAAAAGTTGCCAAAAAATATACGAAAGTTGAATAATATTGGCATGGAACAATCAAAAATTATAGATATGACGGAGATGTATCAGCGACCGACGGCTCCACCACGCAGATCGGTCAGGTCCACCTCCCAGTCACCTTCGGACAGCGCAACAACTACCACACCGAGCTCATCGACTTCGACGTCGCCCACATCCGTATGCCATACAATGCCATCCTTGCGTATCCGGCCCTGGCCAAGTTCATGTCCGTGACGCACCACGGCTACAACGTCCTCAAGATGCCAGGAAGCGGCGGGATCATCACAGTCCCCTGTGAAGAAAGAGATGCGGTGTGCTCCCTCGAGCGCGCCTTCCAAGCAGCGTCAATCAAAGACCCCGGCAACAATGCCGCTCGGTACCCTCCTGAGGTCGTCCCCAAGAAGAAGAAGCAACAACTCTGTGTCGGACCTCAGGAGGGCAGCACCGCAAGTGGCACCTCTTCAGGATCAGCGCCCGGTGCCCTCCTCGGGCAGGGCTCGGGGGCTCTCTTCTGGAGGGCCTCAGACCCCGCCAACGTCACGAGGGAGGCACTCGGGCACCACTTGGAGGCGTGTTTCGCGGAACATCTCCTTCAGGAGGACACTGGGCAAGGAGCGCCCAGCGCTCAGAATTTCATCACCAAGGTATCTCAGGAGCTTCAGGAAAGGAAGAGCAATACGCGGCGACCGCCGCCCACCTGGCGTTGCTCCCCACCCAGGCGAGGGTGGTGAGTTGTGTGTTTGCATCCACATCCCAGGGCTCCAACGAGCCGCATCTCGGGAGCGCTTCTGGCCTTCGCGTGTTGGGCGCTGCAAAGGTCCACCTCACAGTTACGTTCGCATGCCGTTTGGCCTGCCGAGCGTGGCCGCTGCCTTCAAGCGCAACCTGCGGAGCATCATGGCGGGTCAGGAGGCCAGGCATCACGTGGTCCTGGCGGAGATGGCGACGGTCCTCAAGGAACCACCTGGACCCCCAGAGCCTCCCGAGGCTCAGGGCCCCGGTGGCTCATGAGGAGCAACCCCTTCGCCGCGTACCTTTAGCTGCCTCGACACCCCTTCATCAACAGAACCAGGTGACATTTTCCAAGTTCGTTTAGCTGGGAGAGCCCCCAGGGCTGCATCATTCCCAGGCCGCGTGGGTCCACCCCTGTGGCATGTATCCCTTCCTTTTTATGTCTTTAGCTTACTTCGCTAGGGGCGCCCTTCGGGCTGCATCATCCCCAAGCCACTCGGGCCGGACCTAGTGGCGCGTATCGTTTATGCATTTACCTGAGCTAGGTTGCCTTTGATGCTTAATCTATCTATGACTATCACCTGCTTGATTGTCGCCCATCACGGGAGCCGCGCGCTGTCATCTTTCTTCAGGACCCTTCGCGTGAGAAGGTTAGGCACGACGTCTGTGCTCGGGCCCGTCCCTGTAGTGTCGATAAGTCCAGCGGCTGAGCTCTATCTAGTGGGTCGGCCCCGTTCGTGTCACCTCCTGGGGCTGTTGGTGCTTGGCTTTCTCACGCGATAACCTCAGGAGATTCGTTCGACGTAGGTTGTCTAACCACCTCGCAGGGCCAAGACAGCGAGCAAGAATCAAGACCAGGCGCAACCCGCCTTGAGGTAGGGTCTTGTGAGTCCCGTGCCAGCTCACAAGTGCCTAGACACACCTCGTCTAGCCCTACCATGCAAGCCACATGTCAGGGCGAGGATGTACACGCCTGGGGGCTCTCCGCAGGAGGGAGACCCCTCCACGTACTAGAGGCAGATCGGCAATCACCACAACAATTGGTGCCCTTCCTCGCGCTAACTTGCAGGAACCCCCTAAATGCTACAACAGGCGGTACCGGGGACTCTCCCTCTTCTCTCAAGTGATTCTCTTGCGTGTTAAAAGGTGGGCTCCTGAGCATCGTGTCTCAGGAGCTCTTACTGGCTCTCCAGCCCTCACCCCCTGGCCTTGACCACGGCACGCGACCTAGCATACCAACGACGGCTGAGCTCGCTCTAGGGCCGGGACCTGAGGATGTAGAGCACCAAGAAGAACATGGAGAGGAGGGGGAGGCCCGCACGGGCCTGACCTAGCTACCCAGCAGCAACCGACGCCCAGGCCTGGTGTGTCATTAGGGATCAACCCTAGATTGCCAAGATATGTTTCGCGCTTGGGTCAATAAACCGCTGCCGTGTAGAGCTGTCATTTGTGCTGCCCCGCTGCGGCGACGTAGTCTCCCTCTCCTACCTCTCGGCGGTTGCTTGCACGCCAAAGGGGACCTCCTGAGCATCGTGTCTCAGGGGCTCTGACTAGACCTCGGGCCGCTCACCGCCTGGCCTTGACCACGGCACGCGACCTGGCATACCAGCGACGGCTGAAGCCTGCCTAGGGACTGGGACCTGTTGACGTAGAGCACCATGCTGTCGCGAGGTTGGAAAGGGGGAAACCGAGCCGGAACGGAGCACACACATGCACAATTTCATAATAAGGATAATGTCAACAAAGGATACTATAGACGCCTTACATGCCCCAGCAGGGTCCATTTCTTGATTCCTCGCAGGGAACAAAAGACAAGAACTTAGGGAGTCCTAACTACACGTGCCCCTGTGGATGACGCTATCATCAACAGTGGGCTACCAGAGTTCGGCGCAAACCTCATCCAGATCAGTGCCGGCGGAGGCCTGACGCCGCAGCTCTGTTCCGGGCTCGGCGGGAGCTCGGGGGCACGTAGCTGGCGTCGCTTGTCTCCGGAGACTCCACGAGCTCGGGAGAGTCGCTGGACCACCAGGAGTCGCCGCTGTCGCTGGAGGAGCTGCAGGTGAGGCCTGCGACAGGCCCAATGCCCGCTGCAGCACCGTCCTGGCGACCTCCTTCAGGGCAGCACTCCAGGCGGTCGCCTTCCTCGTCGAAGACCTTGAACAACAGCACGCGGCGCCGTGGTACCCGAAGTGGATCACGATGGCTCCCTCCGCGTGGCAGACTCGGGCAATCTCGCCCCAGCCTCGTGTCATGAAGATCCTCTCGGAGGTAGCGGCTTCAATTTCAGCTCCAGTCGCCAAGGCGTCGCAGTCGGCGTGCTGCAGCCAGAGCTCAAGAGGTCCCCTCGGCGGCATTTCTGCAGAGAAAATGGAAGGGAAGGGAATCCAAGTGCTCGGGGGCATCGCCGCCCGGAGTGGTGGCCACGGCCCTGGCACGGGCGGCGACGCTCGTCGCTCCTTCCTCCAGAACCATCAGCGCAAGCATACAAGGGCAGCGGGTACCCAGGAGGCGGCCTTTCATACTAAGACTGCGACACCACTGGCCTCACTACCATCTCGCAGCGATGGGACCTCCTCTTTTTCGGCAGGAGCAGCTCGGCCCTGGTGAGGGGAGCCTTGCCCTTCTCTGCGGCCAAGAACCTCCGAATCGGCACCATGACTGCACTAGAGAGGAGTGGACCGAGGAAGGAGAAGAAGCGGGAGAGGAAGAGGAGGGACGGGTGATGGGGCTTCACCCCCACCTCCCATTTATAGCCAAAGGGAGGCCAACCGCCGGCCTCCACGATCTAAGGTAATAATGTTGGATTTTCCTTGCATGCAGAAGGGACTTGACGGTCGGGCAGTTGCTGAGGCAGCATGGGGAAGCGGAGACGCCCACGTTCAATCAACCGCCACACGGTCAACCAAGGCCGCAGGCTATTGGGGCCCGCGGCGCTCCGCACTTGGCTCTTGGCTTTGCCTCGAAGCCAAGCACGAGCGTGCCTTGGGCCCGGGGGCTACTGTCGGTGTTCTGGGAATGGGGGTCCCCAGACTTGCGTGCTTGCGGCCCACGGTGTGGCTCTGCGAGCGGGCCCATATGGCCCATCGTCACCATCAAGGACTCAAGACCCTCGTGAGGGGCCAAGCCTCACGAGGCGGACGACACAAGACCTCCTCAGGAGCGGCCTCACCAGGCCGGCTCACGAGGGGCGGAGAGATCAAGGCCAGGCAAACCTTGCGAGGTTCCGATGACTTGAGCCATGACGATCGAGACCAAGCGGGCGTCAGGCGGGTGCCAGCGTGCACAATGTCCTTGTTTCCTCTTTGGTGCTAAGGAAGCAAGCGCAGGCATGGAGCACCAAGGCGTCAAGCAAAGGTTTCCATATCGGTGCAACAAGATCAAGACCAGTAGGACGGCAAGACGGAGGTCACCATGGAGCCCAAGACGGCGTCACCACCAGAGCCTTCGGCAGGCGAAGAGCACTTTTGTCAGGATAAGCTGTACTAGCTGTCCCCTTTCGAATTGGCCGTTGTTGGCTCCCTTCCCGCTCAATATTTGGGGAGAGGACCTGGGCCTCTACAAATAGGACTAGCCACCAGCAGAGAGAGGGGGGATCAATCGGACAGATCGAGAAAGACTAGAACCACCACGAGTTCAGCGAGAACAAGAACACCTCTCCTCAGGAAGCTGTTCTTCCCCTTGTACTGTTCATCCTCAGCCCTAGAGGCAATCCACCACCACACGCTGGAGTAGGGTATTACGCCATAACGGTGGCCCGAACCAGTATAAATCTTGTGTCCCTTGTGTTACGAGTCTGTTGAGTTAGCCCGTAAGATCTTAGCAAAGCTAGGACGTGGATCGGTAGGGGGAGATCCTCGCACGCACCCTAGTGTTCGAACCTTGAGGGTTTTGCCGGAACCCGTGATCCAACAAATTTCGCTAAGACGAAACAGACATCACTAAAAAAATAAAACAGAAAAAATAACTAACCTAGACTTACTTGTGCAGCCTGGCACTTTGCCGCCCAGCCGGCTGAGCTGGCCCAGCTCAGCCCCACCATCTTCAACCTCGTGCTAGAAGGAACGAGGGTGTGTGCTCGCGGCACGCATGCAGGCGCCCGGGCACCTCCAGGCAGCCTGCCTACCCCCTCCTCTCCAGATGCCCTGGACGGTGCCACACATCTACCTGCACCTCTCTCACTCTCCCCTATCCCTATCCTCCACTCTGTCTCACTCCCCCGTGAGTGGCCGAGCGCTGCCGTCACCGCCTCTCCCTGCATGCGTAGTCACTGCACTTCTTATGCTGCCTCGAGTTGTCCCCAAGCTCCGCACCCTCACGCCACTTCGCCACGCCGAAGGAACCAAGCCGAAGCGCCTGGCAGCGCTGCCACCACCGCCGTCTTCAACCTTTGGCCTCTGAGATCGCTGGCAATGCCATGTCGCAATCCGACCATCCCCAGCCTCGCCGTTGTCGCTTCTGGACTCACCATGAGCCCCTACCTCATTCCCCTCTCTCCCCGCGTTCGTCTACATCCTCAAACCACCACGGCCATCGGAGCCGAGCTTACCGCCGATGCAACCCTGGTGACCTTTTGGCCCCCCTTACCCATCCAACACACTCGAGGCGTCGTGTAGCCTCCGCCCCGCTGCTTACCTCGCTCGCTTGCGTGCTGCAACGCCGAGCCTGCCCGAGCCCGAGCTCCGGCCGCCGCCACAAGCTAAGGTGTCCCCGCCGCCTTCCATCTTCCCTACTGGGTGCGGGAGAGCAGGGGACGTAGCACGTACACTGCCGCGACCAGAGGTCGCCGGCGACGACCTCGCCGGCCTGACCAGTGGCCCCGTCGGTCAGTGTTTTAGTTAGGCACTAACCACCCCACCCCATGACACTGACATGTGGGCCAGGCCCTGATTAATTATTAGTTTAGGTTTAATCCTAGTGTTAATTAACCCAGTTAACACTGTGTCACTGACGTGTGGGCCCTACGCGTCAGGTTTGACCTTGGTCAGCGTTGTTGACTTGGTGATGGAGTAATTAATTTTCTAGATTATTCATCTATATATATATATCAATATAAAAAGATCCAAAGGGGTAGATCCAATTAATCTCGGCCATCAAATCATGTGAATCCAACGACCTAGACCGGTTCAATGTCGAGCACTCAACACTTTTAGCGTGCAGTTACTTTCATGCCAAATATAGTGCTAATCACATAATAACACGCAAATAATATCCTACTTAATATCCACATGCACTTAATATACTTCCAAGTTAACGTACATTGCACGTACACATTGACTAGTACTACAGAAAGTTCCAAAAAATTGTTTAAACTTCAAAAATTCATAGAAAATCGTAGCTCAGATTGAAATAATTTATATATGAAAAATTATCAGAAATTCAATCTATCCATCTATACCAAGTACATGGATGACAAAGTAAGTTATATGTGCTATATATCTGAAATCACATAAATAGCATTTATAAATGTTTAATTTGGAGTTGCATTTGAACCCTTGGTTCAAATGGACTTCATTCTAATAGAATGCTAGTTACATTAGCTCAAACCACATCACATCTACACGTGATGTTCATGCATCATATTCTTGCATATGCATATGTATTGATTGCCGGAACTGTCCCTCTCGATAAGTCCTGCTCATGCGAGTGGCACCGAACCCTGTCGAAGGAGCAATACTACCCTGTTGATCCCCCAAGCAAGCAATACCCCTTGATCATTCCGATACAACCCCACTCTCTTGCCCCCCCTCTCTTTTATTGCATTAGGACAATAATGTTTCAACCGGTACTTTCTATTGCGGTAGTTGAACCCAATCCTTTGAATGACCTCACTTTGCCACAGTAAATAGTTGGAACCCACTAGCATGTGTAGGAGTTGCTTGAGCCCGTGATGTGTTCATATCCATGCCATGTTGCTATTGCTTAGAGCTGTGTCGGGTCTGATTCATTTGGGATGGATTGGAGTGGTATTATGTCCTGATGTTGAGAGTTAAGTGTGTGAACCCAATTTTGTAAAGGTAATGATGAGAGGCCATGTAGGAGTACATGGTGGGTTGTCTCACTGAGACTATCCTTAACAACTGAGTTCTGTGTCTGTGATCCAAGAACAGTTAATACCGCGCATTGGGATACTTAATCGAACATCTCGACTTATTAGCCGCCTTGATCTCTGTCCAGGAGTTGCAACTAGTTTCTGGTGTTTGTAGGTTGTGCTAGGGGCCGTGCATAGCGTCACCAAACAGGGTGAGCTTGTTGCGGCAGGCACGAGGCACGTTGTACCAAGTGTCACCCGATTGGTGTCACAGTTTAGTGTAACGGCCCAAAACACTTTTTATGAGAAATAAAAGCAAGGCCAAAACATTTCATAAAAAGATGGTGGCATTGATTCATTTTATCAATGGCAATAGATTGACAGGAGCATTACTTAACAACAACATCACATTAACAGTGGCATTGTTTATTTTACCTATGATGTTAGATTAACAGCAACAGTGAGGGCATAGGGATAGGGGAGGCACAAGCACGTTTTACATCCACCGAGGCATAAAGTGGTGAGGCAGAGGTGTTGCCGAGTGCGGCAAGCATGCAAAGCATGTTTGGATTTGTGCATTTTTTGTTCTCATCAGTGACCTTTCCTATGTGTCAACAAGAAATCTAGACGTGCTCATTCTCGGTTGCATTGTCGACCCAACACCCCCACTTTCTGTCCTTTTCCGGCCAAGAGACTGGTCAGGCCATCATCTTTATTTCCCTTTCCAACCAAGAGATCGGTTTGTTAGCCAGTATCTGCAGTACCTTTTTTCCTCTAATAGTAAAAATTTAGGTGGTGTTCGAGTGTTCGAAAAGCCGACAGAGCTAGCTACATGGGGAGGTTTGTAATACTAGAAGAATATCCACATGCAGGACGTAGCGACATGCAGAGAAATCCTAACTTGTTGAAAAAAGAGATGCAACAACATGGGGAGCTGGTCCATTAGAACAAGGACGGTTCTAAAATAAGTTACACCTCCGATCGGTGGGATGTGGTGAGGCAGGCGCCAGGATCTGCCAACTCGGCGATGGGGAGCAAGGGTGAGGAGGACCTCCCACGCCGACGCTAGGTCAGAGAAGACGTCACGTGTCGGCTTCCTCCCTCACCACCGGCGACCACCAACGGCAGGTATCTGGCCAGATCTATGTCAACCGGAGAGAAGAGAGACAAAGAGAGTGGATACCATCGTCTTGTTTAGATCTGGAGAGGGTGAGAGAGTGAGAAGAAGAGAGCAACCCTAGCAAGCAAGTCCCGAAGAGGACTAGTGGAGTAGTAATTGTTTTTCTGTCCGTAGAGGTCGTTTTAAATTGAATAGGCGCGGGGCCATCTTTTCATTTAACGTACCAGTAAAAAGAAACTCGATTAATAACCGTGCCAACGCATTCAGGTGCACTTGGTATGGCTGACATTTGGTCCCAGACCCTGCATTATGTGGACGACTAGATGCCTCAAATTGTCACATTACCTGCCTTTTCATGTGCAAATGTGCTCCACTATGAGTGTACCTAGGCGTGTGTGTGAGGGGAGAGTGAAGTCTGATTTATAAACCTTGAGGTTGTAGAGCTAGTCGTAAACAAACCCTCACTTTTAAATCCCTGAAGTTTGTACCTGACCTCTGTAATCCCGGTCATTTTTAACCTTAAGGGAATGTGCGGTTCAAGGTGTTTTAGTGGGGATTAACAAGGATTGTGGGGGATTAAATCGTGTACAAGCCAAATTCCCCTCCATTCCTCTCCAAACCCCTTGGGAGGAGGTTGAACAGAACAAGGCCTAAGACTAACCATAGTGGGAGTTACTTCAAGAGTTCAACTCAACAAATTCTCCTATGTGGCAACTAGTTTATGAGGAGAGAGGCAAATTGAGTAACTTATAGCTAGTTACTCATTCTATGAGTAACATCACACGTAGCAAAACAAAATGACTCTATAACCTAATAAATGAAGCTTTGCATGACAGTACACGTGCAATGACCACTGGAGCAATCCACTCAGGTTGTACATAAACATGTTTATACTCTTTATTCATGATTTTTAGTACAAATAGGACGATGTCATCTCATACATGCCACGATTGATGGATGGCCACACAGCGTTGCCGTGCTCACCTACAACTGCAACCCGAGTTGTGCATGTAGCAACTATGACTGCAATGGAGTACTAGATGCACAAGGCATGTTGTTGGTGCTACTTCATGAGCTACTGAGCCGCTTAGACGAGCGTGCGGTAATGGCCATCACATGAAGAATGAAGGACCTCGTTCTTTCGCCGCATCCTGGCCATCACGAAGGTGGTAACGCAATTTGCGCGGTTGTTAGGGACGGAGCTGTCGTCCCACTCCAGCGACGGACAACGCTTGCCCGGGAGCGCGAACATGGACGCTAAGGCATGCAAACATGGCTGGATTTCATATAAACATGACAAATTTCATTACATTTACATTAAATAAGTTGTGCTTGTCCGGAGCTAAATGTAGAATTAATATACTTAATCGAAATGGTCACCGGTCGATATCTTTGTCCTCTTGTAGCGCCTGCTAAAGAAGAATCATGCAAGACACCGGCTGTTTTCGCTAGTGTTGGCTTGGTGTTGGCCTTCATGGGATACAATCGGCGGCGGCCTCCCATGTTCTACTTCTTGCTGATGGCGGCGGGCAGGGACATGCATGCCGTCACCTCATGGACATCCGCGTAGCCGCGTCACCTCGTCGACATCCGCGGTGGCTTCTTTCTCTGCCTGCATGGCGCGGCTACGCACGCGTCAATGGCGGATGGCACAGTCGCAAGCACTAGAGGCATTGTATGACACTGTGGCATCCAGGGCAACGACGATGCCCGTGCTGCCGTGCTCCCCGACAAGCCGGCGTGGAGCAACTCGGTACTCTTCCTCGAGCTGGATTGGAGCGGCCAGCTGCGGGACCACACGCTGGCTTAGGGAGGCAACTGGCTCCGTCGGGCTAGGCGAGGTAGGTGGAGCAGCGAGCTGCCTCGCTCGTAACTGCCAGGCTCGGCGGGCCACCAGACAACTTTTATGCCGGAGAACTGCTCTTCCTGCTCGTTGGATGCCACCGAAAGAGTGGAGAAAATGATGGAATGAGGAGCTTGGCCGGCATCCTTCTCCTTAACGGACGTGTGGCTAGAGTGGGTTTCTGGCATTGCATGCGGGTTTAAATGTAGGTGCTTGAATGTGGCGAGGAGGTGGATATAGCTGGGAGTGCAGTGGGAGGCACCCTCGGCCGGCGTGCCGCTTTAATGGCAGACGCAGTGGAGGGAAACTTAGACTAGTAACATGCATATGTTAGTACTAGTTTATGTTACTACCTTCATAGTGGCTAGTGTCATATGTGTGGGAAGTGCTGCACGTCCACCGCTTGTATAAATCCCACTTATAATTGTAAGCAATAGCTTCTCCTCGTTCTACGATCCACCGCGAGCGCGTGGGCATGGGAGAGGGCATAGTAAGAAAGCTTCACGTCGTTCTGGGAGTTGACGGGACACATCAAAGTTATTTAGTACTCTCTCCAAAAAGGTCTGACCATGTCCATGGCTACAATCCCATGCTACGTCATTGAGTACGTGAACAATTCACGTGCCATCGAGGAGAAAAAATATTGTGTAGTAGGTTCCATCAAAGTGCATGACTCACTTACGGACTACACTTTGATGTCCCGTGTGTTGGCAAAAGGATGAACAAAGCTCACATAAAAAAAGAGTGGAAGAACAAAGATCCCCGACAACCGAGACGGAGCAAGGAACCTTGCGATGGAGCATCTGCACTCATAATATTTTATATTATTCAGTGATATAAAATCAACCAAATCTCTCCACATTCCTATACCATTCTATAGTGTGAGAATAACTTTGAATGTATGCCATTGATTTACTCTATCCAATGGTCAATAGTTGGAAAATCCAAATAAAACCAACCATTGGATCAAATCTTTAGCACTCAGATTGTTGCCACCTTGCACATCCTGCTGCAATGCAGAAACTACCGCGCTATCTGGTGAACCATCCCGAACATTCATGCGAAGCCGTGGAGACTTGCATGGCACGTGCTCATGCAACATGTGGGTTAACAACTTCACATGTTGTCGCAGTCAGCATCCCCATTTCTTTTCTTTACTTTTATCTAAGAAGTAATCCCTCCGTAAACTAATCTAGATCACTACTTTAGTGATCTAAACACTCTTATAGGGAGTACAAGCCTACCCTGTACGTGGATAAATCTTGCTTGCTGCACTTATGTACGTGGCAGGACATGGTGGCCAATCCTCATTTAGTTACTAATTTTGTGTTACCAAAGAAAACATGTGGTTCCTTTTTAAATTAAAGTAGTCAAAACCAGCATGAAGCTAATCAGTCACATTGAACATTCTTTTCTACCGGTAAAAAGAATGCATAGTCCAATGATAATTAAAATGAACAGTTTAATTAAAATATGTTGTAGTGGGTTAGTTTTGGACTTATCTTTGATAGCGCGATATTTCTAAATATTTGTTGAGACATATTGTTGGTAAGAGATCATCTATTAATCAAAGAGAAGACATGCATTTTCTTATGGTCTCTCTCTTCCACCTCATCATTTATCCTACATGGCAGTCCAATGATAATACCATTACAAACACGTAAAACTGATTACCATTATTTTAGTAAGTTGGTTGTAAAGTTACCTGCAAATAAATAATAAAGAAAGTGTAATAAGGTGTAACAACATCTCTATATCATTGGGGAAAAAATCTATAGGTTTGGCATGTGTATTTTAATTAGGTAATGTTTCTGTATGATAATTGACGTGCAACACTGAAACACATCATACATGGCCCACCTCACACATTCACCATATTCCTCGGCCTCCGGGGAACACCTAGTTATAGTATATCCAGCAGCCTGGATCTCTTCTCGCACCTCGACCTTATAGCCTGCTGATTGTACCTTATTATAATTGCTCTTTGAGCAAAGGGCCTCCCTAAGCCCGCATTAATTTCCTGGGCATGCTTCTTACTACTCAATGTTGCGTGCACTTTGAGCATTTTAGCAAGTCCACTACTAGCTTGCTGGATCATCCTGCAATTGACGCTGACGCATTGCATTAATCTTGCAAGGCCGATAGGTCAATTTGAGAATGAGTACATAGAGGTTAATTTGACATACAAGACTTATAAGTTGACAAAACTCATATCACTTTTTTGGAAACATGTTGTAAAGTAATGCGATAGACCTTCAATTCACATCTGTTGAAAAATGGCTCCTCTTGCAATTGACACTGACACATTGCAGCACTCCTGCAAGGCCCTAAGGTCAATTTGAGAACAAGTTCACAGAGGTTAATTTGACATACATGACTTATTAGTTGACAGAAATCATATCACTTTTTTGGAAAACATTTAATTGCCTTGAATGCATATAGTGCTCCGTCCTATTAGTTGAATTAACCTCAAGGTCCTTGTTTTGGGAACATGTTGTAAAGTAAGAGGATAGACCATCATTCAAGCCAATCAACATGTGTTCAGACTACAAAATTATCAAAAAGTAACGTGATAGACCTTCTTCAACCCAATTAACTTTGTTCAGAAAACAAAAAATGTCAACAATTACAAAACAAGGACCTCGAGGTTAATTCTACTAATAGGATGGAGCACTATATGCATTCAAATGCCTTGAATGTATATAGTGCTCCGTCCTATTAGATCAGTTGACCTCGAGGTCCTTGTTTTGGAAACATGTCATAAAGTAACGGGATAGACCTTCAATCAAGCCAATCAACATGTGTTCAACTTCAACCCAGTTAACATGTGTTAAAAAAACAAAAAATGACAAAAATAACAAAACAAGGACCTCGAGGTTAATTCGACTAATAGGACGGAGCACTATATACACTTAGAGCAGTTAATCTTTACAGTGATCCATCAAATCAGTTAATTTAACATCGAGGCCACTTCCCATCTGGTGATCCATCTGGTGACCCATATGATGACTACTCTAGTCTCAACACAAGTAACTTGGGAGTTCTGTTATATGAGCTATCGGTAGGGAAGATGGTCCTTGCTGTTGTAGGATGCCTGTTTGCATCCCTTATTGCATACCCGGATGTCCACCTATTGCCGCCCAATAGTTAATGCCACGTCCCCCACAAATGTAGAAGCTTCCCTCTCTCGTCTAGCTGGTTCGCGCGTTTTCCCTTTTTTGCTGCCTGCCCACCTATAGAACTGCCTCGCTGTAACACCCACAATGCGGATATATCTCCCATGTGTCGGGGCACGACTTAGAGGCATAGCCGCATGGTAGGCTTGTCGCAAGGGGGGTAATCTTCACACATCCCATGTACTGAATAAGAAAGGGATAAAGAGTTGGCTTACAATCGCCACTTCACACAAATACAAGTTAAACATACATCATCCAGAGTACAATCAAATGTCCGACTACGGAACCAAAATAAAAGAAGACAACCCCAAATGCTAGATCCTCGATCGTTCCAAATGGGCTCCACTACTAATCAAAAGGAAATGAAACGAAACAACAATCAAGATCTTCCTCGATCTCCCACTTGAGCACGGTTGCGTCATCTACACTGGTATCATCGGCACCTGCAACTTTTTGGAAGTATCTCTGAGTCACGAGGACTCAGCAATCTCACACCCGCGAGATCCAGACTATTTAAGCTTATGGCTAGGAAAAGGGTAGTGAGGTGGAGCTGCAGCAAGCACTAGCATATATGGTGGCTAACATACGCAAATAAGAGCGAGAAGAGAAGCAACGCAACGGTCGAGAAGCTAGAAGTGATCAAGAAGTGATCCTGAAGCTACTTATGTTCAAGTATAACACAAGACCATGTTCACTTCCCAGACTTCGCCGGAAATAGACCATCACGGCTACACACGCGGTTGATGCATTTTAATTAAGTTATGTGTCAAGTTCTCTACAACCGGATATTAAGAAATTCATATCTGCCACATAACCGCGGGCATGACTCTCGAAAGTTTATACCCTGAAGGGGTGTCCCAACTTAGCCCATCACAAGCTCTCATGGTCAACGAAGGATATTCCTTCTCCCGGGAAGACCCGATCAGTCTCGGAATCCCGGTTACAAGACATTTCGACAATGGTAAAACAAGACCAGCAAAGCCACCCGATGTGCCAACAAATCCCGATAGGAGTCACATGTATCTCGTTCTCAGGGCACACCGGATGGGTAAGACGCCGTGTTGGCATAGACCCTGGTTGCCCAGGTGGCGCCGGACATCGCCCAGTTTGGGCCAACACTCGGAGGACCACTGGCCTAGGGGTTTAAAATAAAGATGACCCTTGAGTCTGCAGAACCCAAGGGAAAAAGGCTTAGGTGGCAAATATTAAAACCAAGGTTGGGCCTTGCTGGAGGAGTTTTATTCAAAGCGAACTGTCAAGGGGTTCCCACAACACCCAACCGCGTAAGGAACACAAAATCAAGGAACATAACACCGGTATGACGGAAACTAGGGCGGCAAGAGTGGAACAAAACACCAGGCATAAGGCCGAGCCTTCCACCCTTTACCAAGTATATAGATGCATTAAAGTAAATGAGATATAATAATGATATCCCATCAAATCCATGTTCCAACATGGAACAAACTTCAACTACACCTGCAACTAGCAACACTATAAGAGGGGCTGAGCAAAAGCAGTAACATAGCCAAACAAGGATTTGCTAGGATGGTGGGTTAGAGGCTTGACATGGCAATATGGGAGGCATGATATAACAAGTGGTAGGTAGCGCGACATAACGATAGAGCAAACAAATAGCAAGAAAAGATAGAAGTGATTTCGAGGGTATGGTAATCTTGCCTGAGATCCCACAAGGAAGAAGAACAAGTCCATGAAGAAGACAAACGGACATAGTCGAATGGATCCTCACAAACGCGACGTTACCGGAACTAACAAGAAGAAGCAACACCAAAAATTTGCAAACAACATGGTGACCAACCATCACATAAACATGGCATGATGCACAATCAACTATGATGCATGTCCAGTTTAAACATTCATGGCATGGCAAAGTGCACAGACAAAACTACAAGTTAAGTGCAGCTCAATATGCAACGAGTTGCATATTGACGAAACACCACATTCACTCCCGATTATGTACTCAACTAAATTAAATGTTGGTTAACATGGCAAGAGGTGAAACATGAGTAAAATACATAGCTAGGCATTTTAACTGAGGCCAACAACATCAAACAAAAATTCCGTAAATACTCATGTGCATTAGCAATTTAATGCAACAACAATTTAAACATTTTAAAAGTTGTTATCATGATGAGGATGCCATGTGCAAGTTTTTATGCAAGTTTTATGAAAATGTTGACAAGCATATTATGAAGCATTTGTCATTGTGGCGGAAACGAAAGGGGTGCCACGACAACGAATCCAAAAATGATGCCACGACATACATCGGTTCCGGTAGATCATGGAGATAACGGTGCAAAAGGAAAAATGTGACGGGAGTGTGTCATGCAAGATGATGGGGTGCTCCCAGATACCAGGTTCCCACATGTCGACAACAAGGCAACGCGAAACTCGCAAAGAACAACTCGGAAACGGTGCAACCACGAGCATCTCATACATCACATGCATTCATCCACGGGCGTCGTTCCGGCGGTTATACCTTCCAAGGGTGCATTTTCGAGGCAGTTCGAGTTCGTTGAGGGAAGTAGTGGTTCACGTTCGGGAAGCAGTTTACGACGATGATAGTTGAACTTGCTGATCCGAGGGGGTATTTGACCGTCTTGTTCTTGCAAAGGTAGTCATTCACGTTCGTTCAGAGAGGTACTTGATGACTCCAAGCCCTTCGGGGTTGACGGTAGTTGTACTTGGTGAAATGCATGTCAACGGTAGTTGTACTCATATCATCGTGGAAGTAGTGGTACATGGGCCGTAGTCGTACATAGGTCTTCGGCGACGGTAGTGGTACACGTTTTTCTTAGATGTTCGGGGTCGTCGATAGAGGTACTTGTCGCATCACCGGGCGTATTCGTACATGTTCGGAGGGGAAACTTGGCATATCCATGTACTTGGCATTCTGGTGCGGTACTTGGCGAATCCAATCACGTAGGGGTATACTTGTTGAAGCGGAACTTGACGAAATCCATCTGGAGGTAGCCGTCCGTGGTCGTGTTCATGTTGACGTGCAACATGATGGTCTTGACGGATCGTAGTTGAACTTGGCAGCCCGTATGGTCATTGTAGATGAACTTGGCGACAGTGATTCTTATGCTCACGAAACGACAAAGAGACACAGCAGCGAAGCTAGTGCTCGGGGACGTCGTGGTCGGTCGAAGCAGAGGCCGGAGATGGCACAACGACAGCAAGCAGAGAAGGCCGACGGGAGGAAGCAGGCGAGGCGGGAGGTTGCTGGTGGCGCTGCGTATCGGCGTAGCTGCGACGGATAGTAGTTCGCAGTAGAGTAGCAGCTGGAAACGGCGGGCATGGGACGAGGTGCATAGCGGAAGGCGTGGTCACGGCTTGGCACTACAAAGGGAGGCGCGCGGGAGGGGCCGAGCGGTGCGGCTCCCGGCGAGGAAGCGGCGTTGGAGGAGGTCGGATGGCGGCTCCTACTGGCGCCAAGGCGGAGAGGTCCTGGCTAGCTTGCTGATGAAGCAGCCCTGGAGAGGAAGCTGGAGCAGAGGGGCGGCAGAGCAGCGGGGACGTGAGGGGAGGAGGCTGCTGTGGTCGGCCGGTGCTAGAGGACCTTCTCTCCTCGGCCGCACGACAGGGGGTCTCGCTCCTCACTCTTTCTCTCTCTCTCTCTGGGTGGCGGTGCAAGGGAGAGGACAAGAGGGAGAGGGGATCGGGAGGATGAGACAGGGGAGGCTGGCGGCGCTGGAAGGAGGTTCGAGCAGGGGAGCAAGAGGGGGTTTCGATCGGGCTAGGGTTGTAGAGGGTTTAGCTGGGCCTAGGGATAGGAAGGATGGGCCGCGAGGATGGTTGGGAGGCCCAGGTGGCCAGAGGCCTGGCTGGGCTCTCTCTCTCTCTTTCTCTCTTAGTATTTTTAAAAAAATGACAGGATCAAAGAGAAAAGAATTCGGGGGTTGGCAATAATATGGAAGATATAAAAAAATTCCCTGGGATCTTGGATTTAACTAGTATTTGAATCAAATGCCTTGGAAAATTTTAGAGGCTACAATTTTATGCAAGTTTGAAAATAACTCAAACTCGAATAAATCCTTAGCCCAACCAAAACACTTCCAAAAGACCTGCAAAATGGAGGAGGTGGTCTTGCCATCGTCTAGTATTTATAGGGAAAAGTTGAACATTTTATGAAAGAGGAGAAAGCCACTTGCCATAAATGGGTGAGAATTGAAAGAATGAAACTAGCGATGGGGGTGATGCACTTGATGAGGGATTGGTGGCAAGAGAAAGATGCTAGTGTGTTTTGGTTGATTCCATAAGAATGGAATATTTATTATAGCTCCCTAATAATATTGGGAGTATATGTTCTAAAGAGAAATCACCATTGTGAATATCCCTCGATTTAAAAGGACCGAAGATCCATACAGTTTATTTATTTGAGTTGCAAAGATTAATGACATGATGGCATGATGACATGATGCAATGCACATGATGCAAAGATGGATGCAACGGACAAAACAAATCACATGACGAAACTCAGAAACCATGGAAGGCATCTCAAGCTCCGGTCTTGGGGCGTTACAACAGTCCACCACTATAAGAGGATCTCGACACGAGATCTAGGATGGCACCGGGGAGAAACGGAAGAGGAAGATGTGAAACAAAATTGCTTCTTCGACAAACAAGTGAAACCACGAACCTTGAGAGGTTGAACAAATTGAATGAAAGAAAATGACTAAGATGAACAAAGTTGAAAACACTCCGTTTGAAAAGAGGAACAAGGAACATTACGAGAACCGTGTAGGTTGAAAGACATAAGAAAAGGGTTGCAATGGACAAGATGTACATGCAAGCACTCTGGTTGAAACAAGATGTACAAGGAACGAGAAAAATCAATTACGACAACACTCCGGTTGAAACAAGATAGAGAAGGAATAAGAATGATATAATTTGGATAGCACTCCGACTGTAAATGGAAGGAATTGAACATGATCTTGACAAAACAAGATGATGGGTCGAAGAGAGCAACATCACAATGCCTTCGGAACAAATGTAAGAATGGAATCAAAAGAACGGAGTAGAAGACCACATCTTCTACCTCAAATGAGCTTGGAAAAGCATCTTTAGGAGAAGGGTCGAATGGAGTTGTTGGAAATCCAACAAGGAAAAGAGTAAGCTTGTTGTGGGCTTATGGAAAACATCTCAAAAACTTGAGGTGAAATTCTGCCACTAACGAAAAACAGTGGATTGGATTGATATGAACAAGCAGACGAGAAACTTATTTCACCGACAGGATAAATGAAGAACTTAGGTCATTTATGAGCACCGTAAATAGCAACAATCCTTAGGGAAAGCTTTAGGTGAAATATAACCCAAGATAACTCCAACGAAGAGAATGATGGATTGAGAAGAGCTCGTGCTCGAAGAAATTGATGGGTTTAACTATCTCATTCTTGACAACTTGCGGATCATGACACACAAAGGGAAATTGTCAAGAGTGTCATAACACCATCTCAAAGATAATGTAGGAAGAATTGCACTTCGGATGCAAGATGAAGAGTGCTTGAACTCCTCAAATAAGTTATGTGTTGAACACCGTGTTTATTTTTAGAGTATAGCTTGGCGGATCTTAACTTCAAGAGAAATCTTGAAGAACAATTGCAGAATGAAAAGAATCCTTGACGAACCACCATGTAGAGCCTCCACGAAGAACTGTGGTAACAAAAGGATGATCAAACGAAAGGAAAGAGAAGTTGAAAACACAAGGTGAATCCTTGCAATGATTTAGATGAATCATCATGGTGATATAATTGAGAGATCTTGGAACTTAGGGAGAGTATGAAGCACTTGAACCGAGAATTTACTCATCCTGAACAAACCCCAGAAGAATGAATCAATCACTTGGATGAAGCAAGAATAAGAATTAAGTTATGCGTATCCTTCACCAATTTAAATTGATGACAAGAAAACGGTTTTGGCATACTACTTATTCTCGTAGAAAGGATTAAGATAGATTTAGCGCAAACTTGAGAAAAGTCTTCAACGAACCACCGTTAGGATTTGAAAAACAAATGAATTGATATGATAACCAAGGAATAGAACTGTTGAATGAACCACCATAAGAATTGAAAATGAAAGTAGTAAAGGCACAAATCACCGGGAAGAATTAGAAAAACGAAAGAAGATACTTGAGGGGATTTGATACCTGAGAACGAAGAGATCATGAACTGATTAGAGGATGTTTGAGCGATGCACCGACCGGTAGAATTTGAGAATGAGAACTGAAAGCTGGAATGAATACTTCTGAGATGATGGGCTCTGGGGAATCAAACTGAAAAGACTGCTGAATTGCTCTGGATGGGTGAAAAGAATTCTTACAATCGAAAATAATTATGAGAGGATGGCATCAAGCTAGAACCATGAATCTTCAAGAGAACAGATATGATTGAAGAGAAACTCTTCTTCGGTCTTCAAATCCGAGAATGATGATGAGAAACACCATCAAGAATTGTGTAGACACTCCAGGGGAATCAAAAGCGAAGAGGTTGAGCCAACAATGAAAAGAATTTGACTGATCTTGGAGAAATGCATATGACTGATGATAATTCATTCTTACGTCAAACTTGGAGAAGAATTTGAGAGTAACTCCAGAAAACTAGAAGAGTCATGTAAGATCCTGGGAAAAGACCTGTGGGTTAGGGCCCACTCAAAGAAACACCATTTAACGATTTAAAAGAGAGAATGCGTCGGTTGAATTAAATGGCCTGAATGAGATAACAACCTCAAAATAACTTGAACGGATCGAGAATGTAACCGTGAATCTTCTGAGATATCTTCAGCACTCCGGAACAATTGAATAACAAGAAGTGGATGATTAAGAGGTGCACCGGCATGATAAAACATTTGAAACGAGGAAATGATATGACCGACAAAGCTTGAATTGAATTCACCGGAGAATAAAAATAATGAAGAATGATGAACTTGAAGCTCCATTAGAATCTTCCTGAGAATCATCGGATAAGAACATTGGCGGAAAAGAATGGAGAGGCTTCCCATCAATAAGATGGATACTTGAATTAGGAAATCTGAGTCCTTGAAGGAAAAGGGTGGGAGGGCGGGAAAAACAAAGACCACTTGGCACGGATGAAACAATCACCGTTGAGAAGACTTAGAATTTATCGTGCGAATGGGGAGAATGATGGGATCATCTCGAAGAGAAGCGCACCGGTTGGAAAGAATTGACATGACAAACTTGATGATCAAGAAGGATTAGTATTCACATAGAAATATGAGAACACCGCTTTGTAATGGTATGGAATCAACACTTGACATTGAAGCAACTCGAATACCACAAACCAGAACAAAACAAAGGATTGGCTTGGAAAAAAAGCCAAAAACAAACATATGATAGACCCCATATCGTATCATGTGTGTGTTGGAAAGATATCCTACGATATACTTGAATTCCCACTTATAAAACTCCCGAAACTTTCTGGTTATGCAATCAGGTGTTGGGGATACACGGGAAGCATAATATCTCACCCAAACTAACAATTCCTACATCCAGTTGTATCCATCCTTCAACACATAACCAAGAAACCTTCAGAAATCATGTACCTCAACCTTCAAAAAGCATCCATTATACGAGTTATGGCAATACTCCCGAACTCCCGCCCAAGTACTGGGTGGCGTCGAGGTTATCTCACCGACAACTACATAAAATATATTTTCGATGTCGGCGAAACTCAGGTATTCCAGAACTGCAACAATAAAATTATGACGACAACACCTCGGAGCTCAATTCCCCGGGACACTGCCACAACCCCTAAATGTCAGGAGGCACCAAGAACAATCTTCTCGTCACAAGACTATAGGAACGATTCCAAGATACCCGCATGATCCTAAAAAAAATTCATGAAATTTGAGGAGAGAAAAGTCAAAACTTCTACGTCAGGAGGCCTCAACGGAGCGACGAAGGGACTGAGGAGTAAAAAGAATTCTACTCTCCGATATATATATATATATATATATATATATATATATATATATATATATATAATCCTAAGACTCAAAAACATTTTGTTCTAGACTCAACAACGTCAGCAATTAGATCAAGCAGGGGGCTCCTAAGTCAGGGATGGCTCTGATTACCAACTTGTAACACCCACAATGCGGCTATATCACACATGTGTCGGGGCATGACTTAGAGGCATAGCCACATGGTAGGCTTGTCGCAAGAGGGGTAATCTTCGCACATCCCATGTACTGAATAAGAAAGGGATAAAGAGTTGGCTTGCAATCGCCACTTCACACAAATACAAGTTAAACATACATCATCCAGAGTACAATCAAAGGTACGACTACGGAACCAAAATAAAAGAAGACAACCACAAATGATAGATCCCCGATCGTCCCAACTAGGCTCCACTACTGATCAAAAGGAAACGAATCGAAACAACGATCAAGATCTTCCTCGAGCTCCCACTTGAGCTCGGTTGCCTCATCTGCACTGGTATCATCGACACCTGCAACTGTTTGGAAGTATTTGTGAGTCACGAGGACTCGGCAATCTCACACCCGCGAGATCAAGACTATTTAAGCTTATGGGTAGGAAAAGGGTAGTGAGGTGGAGCTGCAACAAGCACTAGCATATATGGTGGCTAACATACGCAAATAAGAGCGAGAAGAGAAGCAACGCAACGGTCGAGAAGCTAGAAGTGATCAAGAAGTGATCCTGAAGCTACTTACGTTCAAGTATAACACAAGACCGTGTTCACTTCCCGAACTCCGTCGGAAAGGGACCATCACGGCTACACACGCGGTTGATTCATTTTAATTAAGTTAAGTGTCAAGTTCTCTACAACCGGATATTAACAAATTCCCATATGCCACATAACCCCAAGCACGGCTCTCAAAAGTTTATACCCTGCAGGGGTGTCCCAACTTAGCCCATCACAAGCTCTCACGGTCAACGAAGGATATTGCTTCTCCCGGGAAGACCCGGTCAGTCTCGGAATCCTGGTTACAAGAAATTTCGAAAATTGTAAAATAAGACCAGCAAAGCCGCCTGATGTGCCGACAAATCCCGATAGGAGTCGCACGTATCTCGTTCTCAGGGCACACCGGATGGGCAAGACGTCGGGTTGGGATAGACCCTGGTTGCCCAGGGGGCGCCGGACATCGCCTAGTTTGGACCAACACTCCGAGGAGCACTTGCCCGGGGGTTTAAAATAAAGATTACCCTTGAGTCTGCAGAACCCAAGGGAAAAAGTCTTATGTGGCAATGTTAAACCAAGGTTGGGCCTTGATGGAGGAGTTTTATTCAAAGCGAACTGTCAAGGGGTTCCCATAACACCCAACCGCGTAAGGAACACAAAATCAAGGAACATAACACCGGTATGACGGAAACTAGGGCGGCAAGAGTGGAACAAAACACCAGGCATAAGGCCGAGCCTTCCACCCTTTACTAAGTACATAGGTGCATTAAAGTAAATAAGGTATAATAATGATATCCCATCAAATCCATGTTCCAACATGGAATAATCTTCAACTTCACCTGCAACTAGCAACGCTATAAGAGGGACTGATCAAAAGCGGTAACATAGGCAAACAACGGTGTGCTAGGACGGTGGGTTAGAGGCTTAACATGGCAATAAGGGGGGCATGATATAACAAGTGGTAGGTAGTGCGACATAACGATAGAGCGAACAACTAGCAAGAAAAGATAGAAGTGATTTCGAGGGTATGGTCATCTTGCTTGAGATCCCGCAAGGAAGAAGAACGAGTCATGAAGAAGATAAACGGACGTAGTCAAATAGATCGTCACAAACGCGATGTTACTGGAACTAACAAGAAGAAGCAACACCAGAAAGGAGCAAACAACATGGTGAATGTAGCGACCCGACCCAAATGGTCAAGTCTCTGTGCTTAAGTGTCATCCCTGGATCGGTATGCTGACACACACAGTACTCGAGGATTTATAACAGAGGTAAATCACATGTATAAGTAACGTAAAATACTATTACCTCAATCCAAAATAGCGGAAGTAATAAGGTTGTGGATTCCCATCAACACCAATGGGAAAGTTGAGTGTAGAGATTGTAACCCTAACGTATCACTTACTCGTCGCAAGATATCCTGCAACATGAGACGTTGCAACCACAAAGGGTCAGTAAATTGAATGTACTGGCAAATTCACACCAGAGGATAATGATGATTTAAGGCTATCACTACATGCATATTTGGCTGGTGGAAAGGCTCTATGGTTATAATGTTTTTGCGAAAAACCAATTTTTCCCTACTGCAAAGGAATAAATTTTATTTAACTATCATGGTGGTTGTTGAACATTGAGAATGGTTGACAGCATTCTCAATCCCAATTAAGTAACATCATTAAACCCAACAACTTAATTTAAAGTAACATGATGAGATTCACATGATAATCCAAGTACTAGATACTCAAGATGTCCATAACTAGGGATACGGCTAATCATGATTAGTTTATACACTCTACAGAGGTTTGCGCACTTTTCCCCACAAGACTCGATCGCCTCCGTTTGGTTTCTCGCACTACATGGTGTTTGAGAAATGGATGACCGAGACATAGTCTTTCGGAAGCGCTAGCACCTTACGATCGGGTAAACCATTACACCTACTTTCCCCTACATCTGCTAGTCTACCACTATAAGAGTTCGCACAACTTAATCAACTATGCTAGAGCCCATAATAGCTTGTGGCTGCACACAGAAGTTTCTAGCATGAATAATCTCATGATCCCTTTGAGCCTGGGTGGCAGTCCATAAAAAAACAGGCAATCCTGGAATACCCAGGTGCCTAGACAGGCAATCCTGGAATACCCAGGTGCCTAGACAGGCAATCGCTGGAATACCCAGGTGCCTCAATCCACCCATATGTGTGTTAAAGTTGCCACCTTAAGTAAACCATTAATTAACCATCTCACATCTGTCATGAATACCCTCAAACCCAATCCACGTCTACGAGCATAGCATGGAAATATAAGCATAACGTAATAGTAACTCCCAAGGTTTGAATGCTGGGCAATAGGTTCCTACCTCATCAACTACTTCCCAATACCCACATGTTATCAATCCTACTCATGCAATGTTTGAGGGTGAAACTAATGCATAAAAACTGGATATGAAAGGAATATGATCAAATTATGAACTTGCCTGCAATGTTGATGAAGATGATTCGCACTCATAACTCTTGATAGGTCTACTCGTCACACTCCGGTCAATCTATTGTAAGCAAGCAATAGTAACCACACATAAGCAACCACTCAAAAGATCAGAAAGATCGAAGAAGACGATTCGAAAAACTTCAAAACCAACCAATAACTCTTGCAACATAAAACAATTTCTAACAGTATCAAAATTATGTGAATTTGGCCTTATCAGAAAGTTTAGGTCAAGAGCTTCGATTTGCAAAAACAATCAAATCAAACGGAGCTACGAAACTCAAGTTATGATCAAACGAAGTTTGAACTCAAATTTGATCTAATTCAAATTTTAAACTTTTCAAAAACAGTTTGAGTTGGATTAATGGATAGAGGAGATCGTAACGAAGAAGTGGGCATTGGTTTCGTTGGATTTGGACAAACGAGCAAAAACTAGTGATTGTTTGAAAAACAGGGGCCAATCTATAAATAAAATATTCAAAAACGAGTCCTTGAGCAAAAATTAAAAGAAAAGAAAAAGACTATCTAACGAATGTTTGCTACGGAAACAAAAATAACAAATTCGTTCGTTGTGAAGACCTAACCAGCGAACATTTTCTAATTAGATCTAACTAAAAAGGAAAAACCGGCCTCAGATGAAAACTGAAGAAAACCGGATTGGGTTTTTGTCCGGGTTTTACCGGTTCGCCAAATAAAACCGGCGGCGGCGACGAACGGACTCCAGCGGGGCACGGTCTCCGGTGAGCGGTGCAGGGTCGGCGGGGAGCGGCGCGGGGCGGCGGAGGCAGCAGCTACGCAGGGCGGCGAGGGGCTAGGCGAGGCGCGGCTGCGGCGGCGCAGAGCGGCGGTGGCGGCTCGCATCGGGCGCGGGCGGCGGTGGCGGCGCGAGCTGCGAGGCGGGGCGAGGCGAAGGGGGGGCGGCGCGGGGCGGCAGCGCGCTATTTATAGGAGGGGAGGGGCGGCGCGGTGGCATGCGGGAGGGGTAGAGGAGGCAGCGCGAAGCACGGCGGCAGGGATGCGTGCTCGCTCGGGACTCTGTCCCGAGTTGGAAGACGGGCGAGGGGCGGCGTCGGGCCGGCTAGGCCGTGGCCTGGCTAGCTGGGTCGGCCCGGTCCGGTCAGTCCAGGAGTTTTTTTTAAAACATTTTTTTAACGCAAACAAATAAAAGTAATAAAAACAAAATATATACTAATATTATATAGGCATATAATATATCAAAATTTTCAGAAGAAGATTTTCTACAACGTGAACATTTTTATAACTTCAAATAAAATGCACACAAATTTACATAATTCAAAGAGTGCTGCTGGTCTAATAAAATCCAATAAAAGTCATTTTAAAAATACCAAAATGATTTCAAATAAAATTTTCTCCAATATTCGGTTGTAGGGAATCATGTTACCCTATTTTCCATGTATTTTGTTTTTGGAGAAAAATAATTTGAATAAAACTCAAATACCCCAAATTGAAAAATAATTATTTCAAATGGATTTTAAATTTGAGTTTCTTTGCACTCCCAACTCATATTTCATAAGTTTTGAAGAAGTAATTTTATCTTCGCTCTTGAAAATCATTGAATTGCTTAAAGTTTCTGAATTGGAACTATTTTCCAAATGAAATTCAAATATTTTCAACACCCCTTGTCATTTAAATAAATGGAAGAAGTCATGTCATCTTCACTCCAGGGCTTCGTGGTGAAAAGAATTTGAATTCACGGAGATCACGAATGCAAAATGGAAGTTTGGGAAAGTCCTTTTATTCCCTCTCGTTTAACTTTCAAAAAGGTTTCGAATTTCACTCAATTTCACACGATCAATGAAACATTCAATCGAATCTATCTATTTATTATAACATTCCAAAATTTAGAATTTTGGGATGTTACAAGCCTACCACCCTTAAAATGAATCTCGTCCTCGAGATTCGAAGAGGCTAGAAAGAAATAGGTTAGGTTTGGGGTCTTCTCAAAATCCATCGATCATCACAAGGGGTCTGGGGTGCTACCACCCTTAGAAGCATGGTTATGGTTCCATAAAACTCATATACTCCACCCTTATTCTTGACAGTGTCGGTCTTCTCAGATCCTCGAGAAAATTCCTTCTTTGAGCTCTTCCGGTAGTGGCATAACCTTTTCCTCAATTCTCCTGTCCTTTCCTTTTGGTAAGGTTATTCTGAGATTGGGTGTCCTTAGCTGACGGGTCTGGCGCCAATACTAAATAACTATCGATATCTCATGGTGGTTAACAATTTAGGGTTTCTCCTGCATGAAATGGGTCTGGTTGATCCTCACCGTATAACCTACGGTTGGCAAAAACTGCCTTGTACAAGGGAAAAATACCTATACCATTCTATGGCTTAAACAAGGTTTCGATCATCATCGCTCTACTATGGGTAAGTCACTCAGATTTACCATCCCATATAGCAAGGCGAATAACAAGAGTAAGTCGGTATGGTGATCAATCCATCCCGCACCCAAATCATTAGCTTGTACATGGTTTAGTGAATCTCGCATTCTAACACTCGGTCATCCTCACAAGCATTGCAGAATTTCTCTTGTCGATGAACCAAGTTCGGATGAATCCATTGATTTTGCAAGCCAAACAAACATCTATCATTTCTTCACAACTCTCAGGTTTTGAGTAAACTCCTATAATATCGTCTGTCGTTAAACGTAACTTCTTCTTCCAGGGTTTTTCCTTCAGCAAGAATGTGCTTGCTTCTTGGCAGGTCCTGGGGCCTGTGGGTTATGGCCCATCTCATCACTTGTAGTCCTTGAACTTATCATCGGGCAACTGATCATTATTCCCACATCCAGCTTCCTAGCATTCTTAAATCCATCCAATTGTACTGTCTCCCTTCCTTCTATTTGTACCAAACTAAGACGTGATTACTCAGACTCATCATGGAGTTTCCATTGATCCATATTTCCAACATCATACCTCCTTTATATCCAATAGTAATTTATCTATTCATCCTCGTAGGATATCCCTCAAACCGAGATAAAACTTATAGTTATGAAGTCCATATTCCACTTCGTGGAACATCATTATCCTTTCCAGGGTCAAGCATCCTTACAGGGGAATATTGGCCATCTCTGCATGGCACTTCTTCAACTGGGAAATGGGAAACACATCATGAACTCCTGACAGTCCTTCGGGTGACTCCAACTTGTTGGCCACTTCTCGCATATGCTCCAAAACTCGGTATGGTCCTACAAATATCGGGGCTAACTGTCCCTTAACTCCAAATCGTTTAACTCCTCGCAGAGGTGGCACACGAAGACATGCTTTGTCTCCAATTTCATAGACTACCTCCTTGAGTTTTTGAGTCTACATAACTCTTCTGCGTGGACTAAGCTACCTTCAATCTATCTCGAATAAACTTAACATTCTCTTCTGACTCCTTGATCACATTTGGTCCAAACAACCGACGGTCTCCAACTTCATCCCACACACTCTTGGGGTATCACACATATCGAGACAAAACTCATATTCATTTTGTCTGAAATCCACTCAGTGGAGTATCCTTATCTTTTACAAGAGTCAAGGGTTCTTACGGGGTACTACCACCCTTAAAATGCACAAATCTTCCATAGACCATATTTCTCATATCCTCAAAAATGGTCAAAATCCTTCTTCATAGAGTAACAACTCATAAAATCTGTATCAGTACCAACAATGCTAACTTTATTCATTCTCAAATGATTACCATCTCTCGCTCCTCCATTACATGTCTCAACTCAACACCTCAATATAAAAGAAAATGTTCTCACTTCTACTACTCCATTTCTTTTGTTGCCAACTCAACTATCTAGCATAAGTTTCCTTCTCCTTGGGGCATTCTCTGGCAAAGTGCCCTGCTCCATTACAACTAAAACATATTACTTCTGACAAGTATCGAGGTTTCCTTTTGGGGCAACTGTTGAGGTAGTGCCCTGACTCCTTGCACCTGTAACAGGTGATGTGACTCAGGTCCCTCCTGGGCTCCAACCGGTTTCTCTTCCTGGACTTATCCATTCCAATCAGGGCTTCTATTTCCTGTGGCTCATATTCTACTTCCTCTGTCGGGAATTCTACTAGATCCCCATTCAAACAATTTTGGGAGATGTGTCCTTCTTCTCCACATGAATAGCAAGACTTAGTGCAAGGTTTACTCGGGTCTTCTTTAGGTGTGTCCTCCATCTCTTCCCTCATCACAGCTTCTTCTAAAATTTCCATGAGGGCTCCTTTCATTACTTCTTTCTTCTGCTGGATGGTTCGTTGTACCATGGGGTAAATTTGACACTGAGCAGGATAGTGGGTAGTCCCTTCACACAAGAAACAAGTAATCTGCGTAGTTGGGCATTCTTCAACTAGGTGACTTCCTTCACAATTAGGGCATTCATCCTTGTGTTCTTTATGGGTGTGTCCTATTTCTCCACAAATCTTGCATGCACAAGGTTTCTTCATATCCTTTCCATAAGGCTTCAAATTTTGGGACACAAGCCGAGACTTTGGCAGCGTCAACTTAAATTCTTTCCAAGGGGTTACTTCTTGCCATCCATTGATGGTTTGGTACATCCTCCACCAAGTAGCAGCACCTCTTTCAAAGCACTGAAGAGCATGCTGGGTCATATCCTTTCCGACTATAGGGTTATTCTTCATGTGATCCTCCATGTTCTGAATCCATTGGTCCGTCTCCAATTGACTTATCACTCCAGGGAAACATGAGTTCATCTCCATTCGTCCTCTATTGGTTCCAAGGGTTTGGGGTGAGATAAGAGAGAGGGAGAGGGATACACACAATACAAACAATAGTTTTAAAAAGACAAATTTTTATTGTGGCTGTCGGAAAAACATCAAACAAATGACAGCTCACAATTCGTCGCATCTAACATAGGGATATAACTGGGGTTTGGTCTTCTAAACGTCAATAAATCTTCAAAGTCATCAAGCTCTACAAGTCTTGTTCATGCCTCCAATGACTTCTTTCGATCATGCTTGTCTTTCTCAAGTTCTTTTTCCAGATCAACTCTGTTTACGCGAAGTCTCTCGTGACGTCCTTTAATATTCCGGAGTTGCGTTCCAAACTTCCTATTTCAACATCCTTCGCATGAACCATGGTCCTACTGTCCTTCAGTTCATGACGAATCTCTGGTATCTCGAGGTTTTGCTCCTCCAGCTTGGCTACTTTCAGCTTTTGGTTCCTGAGTTCTTCATGAAATGCTTCCTTGTCTAATACGGCTTCATGGAGCTCCACCTTGAACTTCTTGATGTACTACTCCAGATCCTGGTGATACACCGGCTAAGGTTAAAACTTCATCTTACTAATACATGCTCCATCAGCCTTCTTCCATCAAATCCATTCTAAAGAAATGCATCCTTAACTGAGCACGGTGACAATAGCATCAGCGGGCGATGACATCATGGATAACCGTGTTTCTGCTCTTGTCATTCCCATGAGCTATCATTCCATAGTTGATATCTCCTGCCTTAGGGTTTTCTTTGACAAAACTTCGAGTTCTCATGCTCCTTGTTTCAGTCTTTCTCCGATACACCTTGATCTCGGGTATTGACAACTTCCATAGTCTGCCAAGTTCCATAAGGGTAGCCTTCCTAGGTCATACAGATCTGGAAAATTCTACAGGGCCTTCAAATTCTACTTGTCTTCGGTCTTCAACCGTTGTAGTTTCCATTAATCAGATGCACGGAAAATACTCTTCATTCCGAAGTGGTCTTACTAATCCGATATCTTGTACTTCTTGGAGTGGTTTCATCAGTCGAATCTTCGTGTGGTTCAAAGGGAAAAGGGGGTATGGTCTCACTAAAAGGGGATATTTGAATGAGCTCAGAAGAGAAGAGAGGTAAAAGATATTTTTGAAAAGTAAATTTTTAGAGAAAAATCTTTCCTATGGGCTTGCCAGTTTCTAGGGTCACGTCCTACAGTCAACATGTGCTCTGATACCATCTTGTAGCAACCCGACCCGAATGGATCAAGTCTCTGTGCTTAAGTGTCATCCCTGGATCGGTATGCTGACACACACAGTACTCGAGGATTTATAACAGAGGTAAATCACATGTATAAGTAACGTAAAATACTATTACCTCAATCCAAAATAGCGGAAGTAATAAGGTTGTGGATTCCCATCAACACCAATGGCAAAGTTGAGTGTAGAGATTGTAACCCTAACGTATCACTTACTCGTCGCAAGATATCCTGCAACATGAGACGTTGTAGCCAAAAAGGGTCAGTACATTGAATGTACTGGCAAATTCACACCAGAGGATAATGATGATTTAAGGCTATCACTACATGCATATTTGGCTGGTGGAAAGGCTCTATGGTTATAATGTTTTTGCGAAAAGCCAATTTTTCCCTACTGCAAAGGAATAAATTTTATTTAACTATCATGGTGGTTGTTGAACATTGAGAATGGTTGACAGCATTCTCAATCCCAATTAAGTAACATCATTAAACCCAACAAGTTAATTTAAAGTAACATGATGAGATTCACATGATAATCCAAGTACTAGATACTCAAGATGTCCATAACCGGGAACACGGCTAATCATGATTAGTTTATACACTCTGCAGAGGTTTGCGCACTTTTCCCCACAAGACTCGATCGCCTCTGTTTGGTTTCTCGCACTACATGGTGTTTGAGAAAGGGATGACCGAGACATAGTCTTTTAGAAGCGCTAGCACCTTACGATCGGGTAGACCGTTGCACCTACTTTCCCCTACATCTGCTAGTCTACAACTGTAAGAGTTCGCACAACTTAATCAACTATGCTAGAGCCCATAATAGCTTGTGGCTGCACACGGAAGTTTCTAGCATGAATAACCTCATGATCCCTTTGAGCCTGGGTGGCGGTCCATAAAAAAAAGGCAATCCTGGAATACCCAGGTGCCTAGACAGGCAATCGCTGGAATACCCAAGTGCCTCAATCCACCCAGATGTGTGTTAAAGTTGCCACCTTAAGTAAACCATTAATTAACCATCTCACATCTATCATGAATACTCTCAAACCCAATCCACGTCTACGAGCATAGCATGGCAATATAAGCATAATGTAATAGTAACTCCCAAGGTTTGAGTGCAGGGCAATAGGTTCCTACCTCATCAACTACTTCCCAATCCCCACATGTTATCAATCCTACTCATCCAATGTTTGAGGGTGAAACTAATGCATAAAAACTGGGTATGAAAGGAATATGATCAAAGTGTGAACTTGCCTGCAATGTTGATGAAGATGATTCGCACTCATAACTCTTGATAGGTCTACTCGTCACACTCCGGTCAATCTATTGTAAGCAAGCAATAGTAACCACACATAAGCAACCACTCAAAAGATCAAAAAGATCGAAGAAGACGATTTGGAAAACTTCAAAACCAAGCAAATAACTCTTGCAACATAAAACAATTTCTAACAGTACCAAAATTATGTGAATTTGGCCTTATCAGAAAGTTTAGGTCAAGAGCTTCGATTTGCAAAAAGAATCAACTCAAACGGAGCTACGAAACTCAAGTTATGATCAAACGAAGTTTGAATTCAAATCTGATCTAATTCAAATTTTAAACTTTTCAAAAACATGTTTGAGTTGGATTACTGGATAGAGGAGATCGTAACAAAGAAGTGGGCATTGGTTTCGTTGGATTTGGACAAACGAGCAAAAAGTAGTGATCATTTGAAAAATAGGGGCCAATCTGTAAATAAAATATTCACAAACGAGTCCCTGACCAAAAATTAAAAGAAAAGAATAAGACTATCTCACGAATGTTCGCTACAGAAACAAAAATAGCGAATTCGTTCGCTGTGAAGACCTAACCAGCGAACGTTTTCTAATTAGATCTAACTAAAAAGGAAAAACCGGCCTAAGATGAAAACCGAAGAAAACCGGATCGGGTTTTTGTGCGGGTTTTACCAGTTCGCCAAATAAAACCGGCGGCGGCGACGAACGGACTCCGGCGGGGCGTGGTCTCAGGCGAGCGGTGCAGGGTCGGCGGGGAGCGGTGCGGGGCGGCGGAGGCAGCAGCTACACGGGGCGGCGAGGGGCTAG
>NC_041386.1:385274639-385348432 GCF_002162155.2 Triticum dicoccoides | reverse complement strand
GGCGCAGAACGGCGGTGGCGGCTCGGATCGGGCGTGGGCGGCGGCGGCGATCGGCGGCGGTGGCGGCATGAGCTGCGAGGTGGGGCGAGGCGAAGGGTGAGCGGCGCAGGGCGGCTGCGCGCTATTTATAGGAGGAGAGGGGTGGCGCGGTGGCGTGCTGGAGGGGGCAGAGGAGGTAGGGCGAAGCACGACGGCGGCGATGCGTGCTCGCTCGGGACTCTGTCCCGAGCTGGAAGACGGGCGAGGCGCGGCGTCGGGCCGGCTGGGCCATGGCCTGGCTAGCTAGGCCGGCCCGGTCCGGTCAGTCCAGGAGTTTTTTTAAACATTTTTTAACGCAAACAAACAAAAATAATAAAAACAAAATAAATACTAATATTATATAGGCATATAATATATCAAAATTTTCAGAAAAAGATTTTGTACGACGTGAACATTTTTATAACTTCAAATAAAATCCACACAAATTCAGATAATTCAAAGAGTGCTACTGGTCTAATAAAATCCAATAAAAATCATTTTAAAAATACCAAAATGATTTCAAATAAAATTTTCTCCAATTTTCTATTGTAGGGAATCATGTTACCCTATTTTCCATGTATTTTGTTTTTGGAAATTTTTTTTGAATAAAACTCAAATAACCCAAATTGAAAAATAATTATTTCAAATGGATTTTAAATTTGAGTTTCTTTGAACTCCCAACTCATATTTCATAAGTTTTGAAGAAGTCATTTTATCTTCGCTCTTGAAAATCATTGAGTTGCTTAAAGTTTCTGAATTGGAACTATTTTCCAAATGAAATTCAAATATTTTCAAAACCCCTTGTCATTTAAATAAATGGAAGAAGTCATGTCATCTTCTCTCCTGGGTTTCGTGGCGAAAAGAATTTGAATTCACGGAGATCACGAATGCAAAATGAAAGTTTGGGAAAGTCCTTTTATTCCCTCTCATTTAACTTTCAAAAAGGTTTCGAATTTCACTCAATTTCACACAATCAATCAAACATTAATCAAATCTATCTATCTATTATAACATTCCAAAATTTAGAATTTTGGGATGTTACAGTGAACAACCATCACATAAACATGGCATGATGCACAATCAAGTATGATGCATGTCCGGTTTAAATATGCATGGCATGGCAAAGTGCACAGACAAAACTACAAGTTAAGTGGAGCTCAATATGCAACGAGTTGCATATTGATGAAACACCACATCAATTATTTAGTTCACTCCCGATTAGGTACTCAAAAAAATTAAATGTTGGCTAACATGGCAAGAGGTGAAACATGAGTAAAATACACTGCTAGGCATTTTAAATGAGGCCGACAACATCAAATAACAATTTCGATAAATCCTCATGTGCATTAACAATTTAATGCAACAACAATTCAAACATTTTAAAAGTTTTTATCATGATGCGGATGACATGTGCATGTTTTATGCAAGTTTTATGAAAATGTTGACACGCATATTATTAAGCATTTGTCATCGTGGCAGAAACGAAAGGGGTGCCACGGCAACGAATCCGAAAATGATGCCACAGCAACATATCGGTTCCGGTAGCTCATGGAGATACCGGTGCAAAAGGAAAAATGTGACGGGAGCGTGTCATGCAAGATGATGGGGTGCTACCGGATAACAGGTTCCCACATGTCGACGACAAGGCAACGCGGAACTCGCAAAGAACAACTCGGACATGGTGCAACCACGAGCATCTCATACATCACATGCATTCGTCCACGGGCGTCGTTCTGGCGGTTATACCTTCCAAGGGTGCATTTTTGAGGCGGTTCGATTTCGTTGAGGGAAGTAGTGGTTCACATTCGGGAAGCAGTTTATGACGACAGTAGTTGAACTTGCTGATCCGAGGGGGTATTTGACCATCTTGTTCTTGCAACGGTAGTCGTTCACATTCATTCGGAGAGGTGCTTGATGACTCCAAGCCCTACGGGTTCGACGGTAGTGGTACTTGGTGAAATGCATGTCAATGGTAGTTGTACTCATAGCATAGTGGAAGTAGTGGTACACGGGCCGTAGTCGTACACGGGTCTTCGTTGACGGTAGTGGTACACATTCATAGATGTTCGGGGTCATCGGTAGAGGTACTTGTCACATCACCGGGTGTATTCGTACACGTTCGGAGGGGAAACTTGGCATATCCGTGTACTTGGCGTTCCAGTGCGGTTCTTGGCGAATCGAATCATGTAGGGGTACACTTGTTGAAGCGGAACTTGACGAAATCCATCTGGAGGTAGCCCTCCGTGGTCGTGCTCATGTTGACGTGCAACACGATGGTCTTGACGGATCGTAGTTGAACTTGGCGATCCATATGGTCAGCGTAGATGAACTTGGTGACAGTGATTCTTGTGCTCAGGAAATGACAAAGAGACACAGCAGCGAAACTACTGCTCGGGGACGTCGCGGTCGGCCGAAGCAGAGGCCGGAGATGGCAGAACGGCAGCAAGCAGAGAGGGCGGACAGGAGGAGGCAGGCGAGGCGGGAGGTTGCTGGTGGCGCCGCGTATCGGTGTAGCTGCGACGTACGGTAGTTCGCAGTAGGGTAGTAGCTGGCAACGGCCGGCATGGGATGAGGTGCGCAGCGGAAGGTGTGGTCGTGTCTTGGCACTGGAAAGGGAGGCGCGCGGGAGGGGCCGAGCAGTGTGGCTCCTGGCGAGGTGACGGTGTTGAAGGAGGTCAGACGACGGCTCCTACTGGCGCGAAGGCGGAGAGGTCCTGGCGAGCTTGCTGACGAAGCAGCCCTGGAGAGGAAGCAGGAGCAGAGGGGCGGCGGAGCAGCGGGGATGCCTGGGGAGGAGGCTGCAGTGGGTGGGCGGTGCTCGAGGAGCTCCTCTCCTCGGCCGCACGACGACAGTGGGTCTCGCTTATCACACACACACTCTCTCTCTCTCTCTCTCTCTCTGGGTGGCGGTGCAAGGGAGAGGACGAGAGGGAGAGGGGATTGGGAGGATGAGACAGGGGAGGCTGGCGGCGCTGCAAGGAGGTTCGAGCGGGGGAGCGAGAGGGAGGGTTCGATCAGGCTAGGGTTGTAGAGGGTTTAGGTGGGCTGCGAGAGATGGGCCAGGGATAGGAAGGATGGTCCGCGAGGATGGTTGGGAGGCCCATGTGGCCAGAGGCCTGGCTGGGCTCTCTCTCTCTCTTAGTTTTTTTAAATATGACAGGATCACAGAGAAAAGAATTCGGGGCTTGTCAATAATATGGAAGATATAAAAAAATGTCCCTCGGATCCTGGATTTAACTAGTATTTGAATAAAATTCCTTGGCAATTTTTAGAGGCTGCAATTTTATGCAAGTTTGAAAATAACTCAAACTCGAACAAATCCTTAGCCCGACCAAAGCACTTCCAAAAGACCATAAAAATGGAGGAGGTGGTCTTGGCATGGTCTAGTATTTATAGGGAAAAGTTGAACATTTTATGAAAGAGGGAAAAGCCACTTGCAATAAATGGGTGAGAATTGAAAGAAAGAACCTAGTGATGGGGGTGATGCACTTGATGAGGGATTGGTGGAAAGAGAAAGATGCAAATGTGTTTTGATTGATTCCATAATAATGGAATATTTATTATAGATCCCTAATAATATTGGGAGTATATGTTCTAAAGAGAAATCACCATTGTGAATATCCCTCGATTTAAATGGACCGAAGATCCATACGGTTTATTTATTTGAGTTGCAAAGGTTAATGACATGATGGCATGATGACATGATGCAATGCACATGATGCAAAGATGGATGCAACAGAAAAAACAAATCACATGATGAAAGTCGAAAACCATGGAAGGCATCTGAAGCTCTGGTCTTGGGGCGTTACACTCGCGTCGGCCAATTCCTCTCCAAACACCTAGCGAGCCGGTTGAACCGAACAAGTCTAGTCTTGTTTATAGTGGATACATTGACGTGGCACCGGAAGGGTGTGATACCTGACTCTGACAAAATAATTGACTACCACATTGGCATACATGAGCATGGGGCCCACTTGTCAACGTGCTGGACGGAGGAAGGAACACAAAGACAAAATGGAGCACAGAAGGGTGTGAATCGATTGTCTCATGTGTGATGACCACTGGAGCAATCCACTCATATTGTACGTTAAAAAATTCATGCAAATACGGCCGGTTATATTGTGAGTAGGTGATCGTGCGCTTGGATTTTTGCCTCGTCTGGAAGTTGGACAATGATGATGGTACTAAAGTATATATACTTCTGGCAATCTGACACCGAATGAACTGCAGCACATCCACCGCTTGTTTTAAGCCCACTTATAATTGTAAGCGAAAGCTTCTCCTCGCGTTGCGAGCCATTACGCGTTGGTGAGGGAGAGGGCATCGTAAGCAAGATTCTCGTTGTTCTACGAGTTGACAAAACACATCAAAGTTATTTAGTACTCTCTCCAAAAGGGCCGACCATGTACATTGCTACCATCCCGTGCTCCTTGAGCACGTGCCTGATTCACGTGCCATTGAGAAAATAATGTTGCGTACATGACATCTAATAGAATAACTTCTCTACTCTTATAAAAATAGAGTTGGTGATGATGGTATGCCTGCCATCCTGCAATATAGGTCATCTGATTTATATCTGACGGATAGGAAGGAAACTATGGCAATTTTGCAAAAGATACCCACACCCCTCTCCACATTTGCAAATAAGGCCTTCCCTCGTTCATCCTTTTCTCTCACAAGATAAACTATTCATAGAAATGCATCTTGATGTTCCATGCAATGCATGGGCATCTTGCTAGTAATTTATAAATAATGCAGTGAGAGGCCGCGTAGACCCTAACCCCCTTGACCCTGGACCTTGACCGTGTACGTCTGGCTTTGAGCACAACATTATCCTTAAACCTTGACGGTGTATGTCACCTTGTGGCCAGATCTGAGATGCCACATGTACCAGATGGATGACTCCGAGTTCGACCACCGTGATGCTAGGTGCAAGCCGAGGAACACTGTTGGAGAGACCCCCTCATAATTTTCCTACATTGGTCATTTGATTCATAGGATAGAATGCTATAGGAATTTTTCCTATGATATCATGTGTTCATTGGCAATCTAGCATCCACTTCAACTTCTTTTCCACTTCCTTTGTTTTGCCTGTTGCATCAAACATTATGCTAATGCTATGGGATTCAAGGGGACATGCCACTACAATCCTTTATTTTTCCTTTTCCTGCGTTTTAAGAATCCTACCAATGAAACAAAAGAAGCGGAGGGAGTACTTTCTCTAAGGCTACTCATAGTGGGGAGTATCATATACTAGTACTATCATGCATATGGTATTAGTGTATGATGCTACCTTAGTGCATAGAGTAGTACTCATAGATGATCATATTTAGTGCCATGCATGACGCAAAGTAGCATTTAACATGATATAGTATCTACCTATGTTACTCTAACCCTCTCTCTCTCTTCTTTAATTCTCTGCCACATCAACGTGTTTGCTATTCCCAATGTATGCAATTTCTGTGGCACACGATTGGGATTTGAAGAGGGCTTCTAATTAATAACATGTTTTTAGTTGAGAAAAAAATGATGTGATTGGATTCCTGCAATTCAAATTTTTTCCTAGTCCAATCTCTACACGCTTAGGTTGCGGTGCACCTAGACCGAGGGAGTACTTAAAAGGTGAGTAGGTGACATTGCGCTTGGCTCTTCGCCTCTTCTAGAAGTCGAACAATGATGATGATACTATAGTATATACTTCTGGCAATCTGACACCGAATGAACTGTTGCACATCCACCACTTGTATAAAGCCCACTTGTAATTGTAAGCAAAAGCTTCTCCTCATGCTGCGAGCCATCGTGCGCGCGTAGGGGAGGGAGAGGGCATAGTAAACAAGCTTCTTGTTGTTTTGTGTGTTGATGGGACACATCAAAGTTATTTAGTACTCTCTCCAAAAAGGGACGACCATGTCCATGGCTACCATCCCGTGCTCCGTCTAGACGCATGATTCGCGTGCCATCGAGGAGAAAAATATTGCATAGTACGTGCCATCGAAGTGCACCACTCACTTATGCACTGCTTATCTTCATTTTCTTGCATGACATGTCCACCTTGATGCTAGATGTTTCGCGTATTGGCAAAAGGTACAAAGCTCACGTCTAAAACAAAAGAGTATAAGAACAAAGATTCCCGACGACCGGGAAAGAGAAAGGAACCTTGCGGTGGAGCATCTGCACTCATAATATTTTATAATATTCAGCGATATAAAATCAACCAAATCTCTCCACGTTTAACCGAAAGAGTCTGAAACACATCATACACCGCACACCTCATGCATTCACCATATTACTTGGCCTCCGTGTGACACCTAACTTCCCAGTGCTCCAAGGTGTACCGATGCTAAGGGTGCCACATAGGCAAAAAAGTGATGTGGCAGAGCAATTAAAGAGGAGAGAGTGCATTATGGTGACCCTAGAAGGAAACAATGCTAAGTGTGTGGACCTATTCAAAATGACTATCAACCAATGAATGAAGGTGTTTTGGTGCTAAAACATTAAATGAGGGAGGCTTAGCTACAAAAGTTAAGCACCCCACCTTAGCACCAATGCATTAGGAGTAGTATATCCAGCAGCCCGTCGCTTCTCGCTCCTCGTCCCGATATCTCGTGCGACACCTAGTTATAGTATAACCGAAAGAGTACTTGCTCTTTGAGCAAAAAGCCTCCCTAAGCACGCATTTATTTCCTAGGCATGGTTCTTTCTACTCAATGTTGCGTGCACTTTGAGCATGTTGGCAACTCCACTGCTAGCTTGGTGGCTCATCTTGCAATTGACGCCGACCCATTGCAGCACTCCTGCAAGGCCTAGAGGTTAATTTGAGAACAAGTACCTCGAGGTTTAATTTGACAGACTTGACTTATAAGTTGACAGAGGGCATATCACTTTTTTTGGAAACAAGTCATAAAGTAACGCAATATACCTTCTTTCAAGTCAATTAACATGTGTTCAAAATACAAAAATTATCCAAAAGTAACGCGATAGACCTTCGATTAACATGTATTAAAAAATTGTCAAAAATTACAAAAACAAAGACCTCGAGGTTCAAATAATAGGACGGAGCACTGTAAACGGTTAATTAATCCAATTAAATCTTTATAGTGACCCATCCAATTAGTTATTATCGAGTCCACTTCCATCCAGTCACCCATCTGAGGACTACTCCAGCCTTAGCACAGTTAATTTGCGAGTTCTGTTAGATGAGCTATTGATAGGGAAACTGTTCTTTGCTGATATAGGATGCCTCTTCATGTCCTTCATGGCGTAGCCAGATGAACGCATGTTTCCTCCCAATGGCCAATGCTATGTCCCCCGTGAATGTAGAAGCTTCCCTTCCTCGTCTATCTACTTCCCACATTTCCCCCTGTTTTTTGCCGCCTACCCACCTATAGAACCTCCCTGCGCTGGTCAATTCCTCTCCATACACCTAGCGAGGCGGTTGAACCGAACAAGTCTAGACTTGTTTCTAGTGGATTCGTTGACGTGGCATCGGAAGGGTGTGATACCTGACTCTGGCAAAATAATTGACTACCACGTTGGCATAATGAGCATGGGGCCAACTTGTCAATGTGCTGGACAGACGAAGTAACACAAGACAAAATGGAGTGCGGAAGGGTGCAAATCAATTAGCACACATGTGATGACCACTGGAGCAATGCACTCAGATTGTACATAAACAAATTTGTGCCAACACGGCCGGATTTCATTATATTTACATAAAATAATCGGTTTCCATGCAGAGTAGCTTTCTTGGATTCAACGTGGATTTAATGTAGGCTTTTAAATGCATCGAGGAGGCTCGTTCAGTCGGGCGTGCAACGGGCGACGCCCTTGGCCAGCGTGCCGCTTCAATGGAGGATGCAGTGAGAGGGCGCGTCCGCCCTGTGCAGTGTTGACCATGGACCTTATTACATTAGTCGTTTGATTCATAGGATTGAATCCTATAGGAATTTTTACTAGTATGGAATCATGTGTACTACTACAACATTTCATTGGAAATCTAGAATCCGCTCCAACTATTTTTTTCACTACATTTCTTTCTCTTATGGCATCAAACACTTAGTGCTAATACTATGGTATTCAAGTAGACATGACACTCCAATCCTTTGTTTTTCGTATTCCTGCATTTTAAGAATCCTAGTACTTTCTCTAAATGATGTACGGATCAAAGAAAAGAGACAAAGGGAGTACTTGCTCTAAATGATGTGGAGTGCTATTCCTCTTGGTCAATTGCAATTCTCTATATGTACACTCTTTCATGGACGGAGGGAGTGGGTTGAGCACTTGAGCAAGAGCGTGTGTGTTGCGTCGTGTGCTCTGTGCCGCATGGATGCATGATGTCGCTTGAACTACATTGGTATTTCCCCAAAGAGGAAAGGATGATGCAGCACATCTATGGTAGGTATTTCCCTCAGTTATATGAAACAAAGGTATCTATTCAGTAGGAGAACCAAGCAACACTATGTAAAGGGTAGCTGCACACAAAGAACAAATACTTGCAACCCGACTCTTACGAGGGGTTGTCAATCCCTCTTACGGGTAACAACGTGGGAAGTTGTTAAGTTGACGGGATAAAATTGTGGTAGATTGGATAAATAGATCTCGAATAAGCGCGAAATAAAAGATGTAAATAAAATGTGCAGCTATGCATTTTTTGGTTCTTAGAATAATATATCTGAAAATAACATCAAATAAAATAGATCTCGAAGTCAAAGAATAGATTGGAAAACAAATATGATAAAGAATAGACCCGGGGGTCGTAGATTTCACTAGTGGCTTCTCTCAAGAAATATCACACGATGGGTAAACAAATTACTATTGGGCAATTCATAGAACCTCAAATAATTATGACGATATCCAGGCAATGATCAATATATAGGCATCACGTCCAAGATTAGTAGACCAACTCCTAGCTGCATCTACTACTATTACTGCACACATCAAATTATTATCCAGCAGGCATCTAGTGTATTAAGTTCACAGAGAAACGGAGTAATGCAATAATAACGATGACATGATGTAAACAGGATCTATTCATGTAGGAATAAACCCTATCTTGTTATCCTTAATAGAAAGGATCAATACATGTCTTGCTACCCCTTCTATCACTGGAAAGAACACTGCACGATTAAACCCATCACAAAGCACCTCTTCCCGTGGCAAGAAAAATTGATCTAGTCGGCCTAACTAAACCAAAGATTTTAAGAAGAAATATGAGGCTATAAATAATCATGCATATAAGAGATCAAAACTCAAATAACTTTCATGGATAAAATAGATCTGATCATAAACTCAAAGTTCATTGTATCCCAACAAACACACCGCAAAAAGAGTTACATTAAATAGATCTCCAAGAGACCATTGCATTGAGACTAAAAAGTGAGAGATGAAGCCATCTAGCTATTGCCTATGGACCCGTAGGTCTACAATGAACTACTCACGCATCATCGGAGAGGCACCAATGAGGATGATGAACCCCTCTATGATGGTGTCTAGACTAGATCTCGTGGTTCTGGAACTTGCGGCGGCTGGAAGTGTGTTTCGTCGACTGCCCTAAGGTTTTTGGAATATTTGGGTATTTATAGGGTGAAGAGGCGGTGGAGGAGGCCACCGAGGTGGGCACAACCCACCAGGGCGCACCTGGGCCCCCAGGCGCACCCAGGTTGGTTGTGCCCCCCCTCAAGGCACCCCTCTGGTACTTCTTTGGCCCAAATTGTTCCTTATGGTCTAGAAAAATTCTCCAAAAAGTTTCACTGCGTTTGGACTCCATTTGGTATTGATTTTCTACAATGTATAAAGCCAGCAAAAAAACAGCAACTAGCACTGGGCACTATGTCAATAGGTTAGTCCCAAAATATGATATAAAGTTACTATAAAATGATTGTAAAACATCCAAGAATGATAATATAACAACATGGAACTATAATTTTTTTTAGATATGTTGGAAACGTATCAATGCGTGGGTGTTGCGTGCGTGCTTGTGTACATGTGAGTGTTGGATGCATGCATGCATGAGGATTATACTCCTCCCATTGACATATTCATATTTCAAGCTTCATTAAAACGTTGCACGCAAGAATTAAGAGAAAACATACCGATGCATGTAAATATTCTGGTCTTTTGTTCTTCATGCATGGACGCATGCATTCCAATTAGTACGTTCATAAACGCAATTTTCTTGAGGAAAATGAGCCCATTATTGAATACTACTTTTGGAAAAAAATCTTCGGGCACTCATCATTTACTACTACCTTGGTTGATGATTTTTTATCGACCTACATATATACCGGAAGGAGGGAGTAGGTACTAGTACTAGTAGTATTCCTACATAATTGGTGTCGGGTGCCTTGGCCAATGGTTCTTTTTGTTGGACAAGATGAGAGTAGAGGCATAGGGATAAATAGGAACTCTTGGTGATCCATTATTCCCCATCTCGATCAGAGAGAACTACTTATTCACCTAGTCAGTGAAGTGACAATACACACAACAGCAGATGGGACAATTAATTAATAACCTAAGCTAGCGTGTTGGTGTTACTAAATCAGCCTTACCTGTACTGCCATCATGTTTGCCAGTGGAGCACGCTTTCGCAAGAGGTTCAGTTCCATATTAATAAGCCAAGCTAGCGTGTTGGTGTTACTAAATCAGCCTTACCCTGTACTGCCATCATGTTTGCCAGTGGAGCATGCTTCCGCAAAAGGTTCGCTTCCGTAAATATGCCTATGCACCCTCTTCCATTAACCGTCATATGGGCCCTCTTGTGGTAGACCCACATGTCATTGGCTTAACTATTTACACTCCGAAGGATGGAGGGCCATGGAGGGTAGTTGGGAATTATTAGGCCGAACGAAACTAAGACCCTCCTTTTTCGCTTGGCTCTGTTGGCATTGCATTTACTCATTTGGTGAATTAACTTACCGAGAAAGAAGGGACTGCATGCAAGTATGACGGTCAAGAGTACATGGAAGGAGGAGAGAGACAGGGCTGCATGCAACCGTATTAATTAATATAAGCAGCCAATGCATGCCCGATTTAAGGGGTCTTTCTCTCTTTCCCATACCCAGCTGTGTACGCGGAACCGATTACTTTCTGTAACTGCCCAGAGTTACTTTTGCCTTGGTCTTAAAGATTCTATCGATGGGTCTTTTAAACCCGCACGGATGTAGTACTATTTAGTACTCTCACCAAAAAGACCCAACCATCTCCATGGCTAATCCCTCCATCTAGGTGTGTCATCGTAGGTTGTGTACCATGACCAAGGCGAAGGAAAAAACGAGAGATTTTAATGCTTATTTGGAGACATGCATTATTATTATTTCAGTTAAATCTATGGTCAAAATTTTGCACAAATACTAAGGGGACCAATAAACTAGGACGGAGGTAGTAATTAATAGCATTGCATGAAATGAACTGACCACTTCATTTCGTGTTTGAAAGTCTAAGTCATTGATGTCATACACGCCCCACATCTCTTATTGGTTGATTCCTTTATTTATGTCAAGAAACAAGAAACAAGGTGGAAGTTAATGCACCGCGTCCAAGTGTTTTGGGATTATTTTGTTTCATAAGATGACTACACCTAGACAGAGGAAGTACCATCCCTTGCTCCATCATGGAGTGCGTGCACGATTCACGTTACATTGAAGAAAATAATGTTACGTACGTGCCATCGAATATAATAACTTCATTTATAAATAACGTGCTACCTCGTCATGGTCGAACTTTGATTTGTTCACACCTGGTTCCCGACCCACCACTGACAACTACTACACTCGCCAAATTATCATGTGAGCTGCCTCTTCGTACATAAATGAGCTCACCGTGTACCCTTGCGTGAGTAGGAAAGAGGCAAAGAGTACCCGCGTTGGTGCCTACACCTCTTCTCTTCGTGCACGTATTCCTTTTTTTCGGGTGATTCATGCACATACACCACCTACGTTTGTGACTATTGGTGAGTCTCTCCTACTACTTACTCCATTTTCTTGCATGACCCATGGACCTGGATGCTAGATGTCCCACATGTCAGCAAAATGAAGAAGAACGCTTTCCGACGACCGAGAAGGAGCAAGGAACCTCATGGTGGAGCGTTCTGGACTCTTAGTGTATTTTATATATTCAGCAATATAAAATCAACCCAATCTTCTCCATATCTAGTAGACCTCTGAAACATGGCAGCCGAGTGTAGTTTACATCATACATGGCACACCTCACGCTATCACCATATTTCTTCGCCTCCGTGCGACACCTAGCTCTAGTAATTCACCAACTCGTATCGCTTCTCGCTCCTCGTATCTCTCGAAGTGCGGTGGGTTAGCGACATGCCAAGAGCATTCTAAAAAATTATTGTACTCTATTGTTATGCCAAGAATAGGAAGCGCTTTGATGGACGGACCAAACGAGATAGGCATGCCGTGCCGTGAGTGGGTCCAGTTTCTCATTTTGAACTTGTTTAGTGTAGTAGTAACACTTGGTTTTGCATCTTCATAGAATGATGAAAATCCACGCTAAAAAGGTGCTTTGCTTTCTGATAATCCCATCAACCATTCTTGTTTTGTGCATTAAATTGTTAAGTGCCATGATTAAGATATAATTAACCAATGCATCTAAAACATTCTTGTTTAGTGCTGTAGTACTCCTCATGCATGCACGTGTTGCGATTAGCCCTTCATACATGCGTTGAGATTAGTAATGTATTCCTCGAGGTTGCCTTTGACTACTGATAAGATCTTATATAATTTGAAAATTATATCATTCTAAGATCCTTTCACGTACGAAATTGACGGTATGCTTTGAGTAACTTGCATGTCAGTTAGTCTCGAAAAACTCTTTAGGCCCTACATATACATCGACAGACAAAGTACATGATACTAGAAAAAACTCACCATCTAGTAGTTCATTGGTTGGTTTTGATTTTTGAATTGAGTAGTGCTAGTACACTTGATCATGTGCTGCTACCATCCAATATTCGTGTGTGGTGGTTTCTAGAATAAGAAAAGGAGGTAGTACTTACTACGGGAAAGGTGAAGTTATGGTTGCTTCGTCCGAGCAACTTACTGTGGCGAAGGTGGGGCTCTGTGATTTGACTACTCACTAGTCATTATTACTGTGGCACAGCGACCGGGTTGAATCTCCCCTATAGTTGTGCACTCAATATTGGTGCATGACCGGTGGAGCCGGATGAAGGATGTCCCACATGTCAGCGAAATGAAGTTGAATAGTTTCTAGCATTGCTATCAATCTTTCAGGATTTGTTTATATGTACGCATAATTTTTTAGCATAATGAAATTGTACCATAATGCTATGAAGGTTCCAACTTCGGTTCCCGTAGAAAAAAAGAGGTCTCAACTTAGGATTCATGTGTCCTCTTGCCTCAAGATTGTCTCGTTACAACATTCCATCAAATACAAATGAAACTACCATGGCTGCTAATGCATCTCAATGATTCGCAGATCAGCGCCAGTATTCACATCACAACTGAAGACAAAGTTGTGAGAAGGTGTACAAAGAAAGAAAAATGGAGTATAATTGATCGATGTTGTTTGGAGACATGGCTCCATTTCCTAGCCACTGTGTTCATTGGTTGGCAGCTAGTTTGACGCAACTCTGTAGCCAAGAAAGAGGTGTATGGAGGACATCACAATCTGATCATTTTGCACGCTTCCAATAAAATCAAGCTGATCAACCCTATTTGCAAAGATATTCAGTCAGTGTGATTACAATAATAGTGGAACTAGATGATGAAACATAACACTCAAAAATAGAATCCTATCACCTTTGCGATCTCTCTTTAAGACTAATTACTCGTTGGAGAAGATTAGGCTCGAAGTTGGATGAGGAGGATAGCAAAACCAATATCCCTTTCTGCAGTCCCACAGAAATGTAAAAACATTGCCCGTGTGACATTTTGGCGAAACTGCACAAAACACACTTAAGAAAAAAGTGATTTGTGCAGTTCATCAAAAGGTCACAATAGCAACAAGGTGAAATGGATAGCCCTATTTGCAAAAAGAGGTAGCAAGGAAACAATTACTTCCCAATAAAGGGTTGAAAACACATATGCCGACAAAAAAGAAGCATATTCCATGTCATAATGGAAAGAAAGAAGCATGGTGGCTTGTATGAAATGGTGTGAGGATGAGATTTCAAGATGGAAAGTACGCTGGATGATCTATGTTTTGGGCAAAGAACTAGAGAAGATCCACATGCAGGATTTTCCACATGCAGCAATGTGGGAAGATGGGTAGTGAAGCAAGGTCGGAGGAGCTACCTGGGGGTCGTCGGGATGTAACTAGGAGGCGGCAACGGGCGGGATCTGCCCATAATGTGGCATCGAGCAAGTGGCGTAGGCCCTGCCGCGCTGGAGCTTGGTCAGAGAGAACGACGGGTACCGCAGATCGAGACGTGCTGCCTCGGTGCCGTCAAACGGAGAAACGATGCACATCCTCCCTTTCTACCGGCGGATGGGATGCGGCCGGATCAGTGACCAATGGTGATAGAGAGAGAGAGAGAGAGGCCACCGCCGCCTTGTGTGAGATATTATGAAGAGAGACAAACCCCGGCAAGCAGGCTCTGTTGTTGTATATAGTGGAGCAGAATACTTTTTTCTCCATCACAATCATTTTATATTCTGTGTGCGTGCCATTGAGCAATACAACTTTATTTAAAAATAACGTGCCAACGCATCAAGTCTAACTTTGTGTCGTGCACACATGGTACACGACCTCCGCAGGTAAACAACCACTACACGTCTCAAGTTAGCACATGGGCTGCTATGTCGTATAGAAATGAGCAACACCGTGTACCCGCGCGGGTGTGGCTACGCACGAAGTGTGAGTATGTGTACCTATTCTCTTCGCGTATGTACACCACCTACGTGTGGATGATATCTCAAACATAGAGAGAGATAGTGTGTGGGTTCGTGAGTGTTTTTTGGGGGTGGTGCGTGAGAGATAGATAGGGAATATGTGTCGATGATATCTCAAACAAAAAATATAACATATGCATTGTGTATGAAACAGAGGCCTGTATATATAATATATAGAGGGGGCGATCCACGAGAAGAGAGGGGAGGTATCATCGGCGTGAGATATCCATAGAATTGAAGAGAGGGTTGAAGTGTGTGTGCATGCACGCGCGCGATCGATAAAGAGTGCCATCGAATTTGTGTGTACCCACATCAAAGATATAGGTTGGATGGCCTACTAGAACTTGAGAGGGGACAATGTCTGACTATCGGTGTGTTTGTGTGTGGGGGGGGGAGACCTGACTATAGAGGTAGAACGACTAGTATATGTGTGGAGGAGGAGAAAGGCCTACCTTATGTATTGAGGGAGATCGAACGACATCCATGCATATGTGTATGAGACGAATAAGGTTGGGAGAGAGACAAGGCTAGAGTGTCAAAGGGGTTGGTGGTGGATTTGCTTCTAACAAATGGTGGGAGAATCCTGCTAGAAAAACGGAGGGCATGCCTGCAATACCAATAAGAGAGGGGATGCCTGCCTGTCTGTGCACGTGCGTGTGAGAGACGGGTCAGGATGTATGGATGAATGATGACAGGGGAAGATATTGCTATGGTAAGAAGATGTTACTACATAGGAAGATCAATCGTCCTTTGTCGGAGAAAGGGGGAGACATAACTTGTGAGGTACGTCAATCGATGCATGGGGGAAAAGAGTTATAGTCGACCTAGGTATTTGTAGGGAGATCGATCGGTATACATGCATGCATGTGTTAGAAGAAAATAAGTCCCGGAGAGAAGGATAGAGAGAGAGGTATGCGGCTAGGAGGTGGTGCGAGATGCCTACTATATTGAGGGGGAAGGAGTGTGCAAGTATGAGATCGATGAAAAGAGGGGCGGGAGTGTGCACGTGCATGGAACCGTATTAGATAGAGGGGGCATGGATAGTGAGAAGAGAAGAGGGAAAGCTTGTGTCTGTGGTAGGCACACCTGGCTAGAGAGGTATATCGATCAGTGTGTGCTGGAAAGAAGGTGCTAGGGGGCCTACACACACCATGGGTGAACGACCTAAAGAGAAATGAAGAATGTGCGCGATGGAGCTAGAGAATGCTGAGGGAGGGTGAGAGGGAGGCGGGCGTGTGCATGCACAAGAGAAAGTTAGCGCTAACTACAAAGATAAGAGGATTGTGTGGGTGTAAAAGACGAATAGAGATCATAATTCATTATAAAAGTGAATTCAGATATTTGAAGAAGATATCATAGTGTCTTAAACTGATGCATGCATGAATATATATTATGTGATACATATGGTGTGGTTATGAACATGTTATACTACATATAATATATAGAACATTTATTCGAATCTGTGATAATGTGTGGCTTTTTGCAGCTCAGTGCTAAATACTTGTCATAATGTAGGGGGTGTGGCAGTATACTTTGTGTGATAAACACAGTGTACATATGAAATATGGTTTAGATTATGAAGATCTAGTTAGTACATCAAATGTACTATTATTTGGAATTAACATCAAGTGTATTCAAAATTTTGAATTCAAGTTCATATAGTACACATAGTTCATATCTATCTCTATAGTAATCATGTGCTATGTGGTTAATATAATATAGAAATGATGGTTTAACTTGGCAACAATCATGATTATAGATTCTTATTCAACTAGAAAAAGAATTCAAATTTAGTTCGAACTGCAGCGATAGTATAGACATTTGGAATGCACTAAAATGTTCGTATGAGTAGGTTACATGCGTTATACATCCATCAAAAAAATTTAGTTGGACATAACATGCTTTCAATAGCATTTGTACAGTAAAACGGGACAAGACTCTCTCTTTGTGTGGTTCGAATAGTTTTATTTTTTGTTTTTCTTGTTGAGGGAAGTGCAAATTGATTTGGTACATACATTACTACATGTTAGGCTTGTCCCTAAATTTCAACACATGCCTTGTTATCCTGAAAATTCAAATATCGTGCTCCCAAAACTCGCGTCTTCACAAACCGCGCCTTGCTATCCCGAATTTACAATGCGCGCGAAAACTACCTCAAGCTGCCAAATCCCGACACGTAAAATCCCCCATATAACCCTGAGCCGAAAGGGCCTCTAGTTCAAATCGATGGGGGTACTTTTGTAACACACCCTACATTCTGGACAAGCGCGCCCCTAAGTCATGGTTCCCCCTTCCATCACCTCATTTTCGCCATTCGAAATCCCAGGCCGCTAGAACCTCTTTGCTCCAGCTGCAAAACCCCTCCCTCCTCCGCCCACCACCCAACCGCTGCCCAGCCAGAGCCTCTTCCCCGATGACTCGTCCACCGCAACAACTCGACATCCCTCATCCACCTCCCCAGATGAGGATCCATCGTCGATCTCGTCATCCCGCCAGTTCACCCGCCCCGTCCTGCATCTCCAAGGAGCTGCTCCGATGATTGCCTTGCCTATCACGGCTGATCCATCCCCACAACATCGCCTTAGCCTATTCCACCGGAACCATAGCATCCTCACTGACTCCTCGGACAAAGACGATGCCTACTCGGCGCCACCAAAGAGGTTGTACACTCATCGCATCGCACCTTCTCCTTAACTCGACCTCCCGGCATCGACGGTGCTCGATCCCGCACACCCATGGCGTGGCTACCTCGAAGAAGGCTCCACCGCTGACATCTCCACGGCAGCTCTCCCAAGTGCGAGGCTTCCTCGCTGCTGGTGTCCATACCAGCCGGATCTGCTGTTGCTGCTGCTATGACTCTCACTTTCTCGCTCGCACTACTACTACAGCTCCGGCTCTCGCTTGCTCGCGCTGCTGCTACTACTCCGGCTCTCGTTCGCTCGCGCTGCTGCTACTCCTGCTCCGTCTCTCGCTCGGTCGCGCTACTGCTTTGCTCTTCCCCTCACTCGTGCTGCTGCTCTACTCTTGCTCTCGCTCGCGCTGCTGATGCTGGTACAAGGGTTGCTGCTGCTACATGAGTTGTTGCTCCGGCTCTAGTTTGCGCCACTCGTCCCAGCGCTGCTGCTTCCACTACTATATGCTACTATGTTCCCTGTCGATCGCCTGCTGATTTAAATCAGTGTTTCTCTACTACTAGTGCTCAAGCGGCCTAAACTACTTGTGAAGTGCCTCTCTGCTACCAGTTCATTTAGTTTCAACAGTAACATTCAAACTCCATAGTAAATTTCAGTTTCGACAGTTAAGTTAAGTTCGGAGTCAACAATTTTTACCTCGTCTGTTCTAGTCAGGTGTTTTTCGGTGATGTAAATTTTACATCTATCACTTTTTGGTCATGTATTTTACATCATCTATTGGAGATGCTATTAGAATATCACTTGAGATTAATGATGTTTTCCTTGTACTGCTTCATCCTTGATGTCTTACAGCTCGCCAGAGCTGCTTCCGCAATGGAACCATCAATCACAACAAAGCAGAACCCTGGACGCCGTCTACAGATGCCTCAGATCTTCCTCCACACCTCCGACAACCAACTCTGCCGCAACTTCTTTAGCGACCAACCCAATGATGCTCAGGTCGACATGGCTATGCCAAAGAGGTTGTACACTTGTCGCGTCACTTATTACTCTACATTCATGTCAATCCATTAGGGCTATTTTGGTTCAAAGGAAAAAAGTGAAGGAAAAACATAGCAATAGGAAATTTTCCTATGGGGCTTTACTATTCAATGCATTTCGTTGAAAGGAATGGACCAAAACATCCACCTGGACCTACTTTTCAAAATCCTATGCATGAAAACAAGACTAAGTGCATTACTTGGATAATAACATTCTAACCATACACACTTTCATATGGTTTTACTTTTATTTAGCCATGTTTCTTTGCATTCCTCTGCTCTTCGAATTCCTGTGAACGAAACACCCAAGTTGACAGAAATCTTGTGTTTACAAATGCTCTCTTTCCCATGTGCATTCCTATCCTATTCTAGTGCTTTTCCTATTGATGCGTTTTTAGAAACCTACAAGCCAAAGGAGGCATTATTGAATTACTCCTGTTACAGATAGGTGTCGAAGAAAACTTTGTGCGACGTCGTCCACCTCACCTGAGCTGCTCCATTGATAGAAGAATCCACCACACTAGACATCATGACTCCTGACCGTATTTGTCCGCCTCAGATCTCCTTCCCTGCCGCCGGCACCCACCGCAACTGCATTACCATCATCAACTCAGCAGATGAACCTGAGGCATACACGGGTCCACAAGAGAGGTCGCACTCTTTTGTTTCTGATTATGTTATGCATTTCTTAGTATTACCTGTTCCTTTATCATCCTGTTCACCTTTTAGACTCCATGTCTGGTCCAAATTAATGTTCAAACTTTAGTTTTAAAATGCTTGTGGGGCACATATCGAGGCAGCAATGAATAGTATCTCTGTCTACTATCTGGTCTGGGTATGCCTATGTTGTTCATCTTGGGTGGGAAACAAACAGTAAAGAAATCAACATCTATCTTTTTATTAAATTAAATCTATCATCAGCCTGCTATCATTATTTTTGGATCTATCCACTTGTTGTTACCATCACTCTAGATTTTTGCATGCTCTCCTTACATAATCTCACTATATTTTTTCGTATGCATGTAAGATATTGTACACAGTCATGATGAACATGTAGAGAAAAAGAGAAGAGTTTTCCGCGACAATACAATGTCATGCAGACATCGCTCCATGGTGAGTGCAATGGCAAACCCCGCCCCTTCCAGATTGTAATCCAAAGGAAGATATCTGTTTTGAGGAAGATTCAAATGGAGCTGGCAACTCCTATTTACCCCCCAAGGTGTTTTCTCTAACTTGGCATGATGATGTCGGTCATATCACGCATATGTTGCCTTGTAGTGCCTACTTTCGACATCATATGTGTCATCTTCTTAGTTTAGACGTGTTCTGTAATGACATCTATTTAGTTTCTATCGCCCTATTTGGATACTCTAACTTAGCTAGAGGTAAAGTTAGTTTCTAGCTCATAACTAACCCTAAACTAACTCTAGCCAAAGAGGTGTTTGGATGACAGGGTTAGATTGACAATAAATGCACTAGGAGAACTAGCTCCAAATAGCACATGTTGGGTGGGATAGTTTTTTTTGGGTGGGTTACGTGCAACTAGCTCAAACTAGCCCTCAAGTCTGGATACTTTAGGTCTATTTGAGCCCAAACTAGCTCAAACTAACTTTAACTCATATATTTGAATTATGCAATCTCATCTCTTTTAGCCAGCCATAATATATGTGAAATATGCAATGCCATATTTTTTAACCAGGCATCATATATTTGAATGATATCTTACCAATGCTTTTCTTCATTACATTTCCATTTGTCGACAATGTTCGTACATTCAACTACTCTTCCTGTGAATCGGCCATTTGAGTGGGTGATGGAAAAATCTGGAGTGAAAACAAGGTCTTTAGAGCAGAAAGTGCTACATGTCAAAGCAGATCTCTTGCTGGGTCCCGATAGCTCCTCAGATATGGATAGATTCAAAGACAGATGACCAGTCCTATTCCCCCACCGAGGTGTATGCTCTAACTTGGCACGGTTATACTGCTCATATCATGCATATGGTGTCTTGCATTCCATAGTTTAGACATCATATACACAATATTCTACACCATGTTCTTAGTTCATACATCATATATGTGAATTCCCTCTGCTTAGTATATAAATCACATATGTGAATTATATCACGCGATCCTGATTAATTAGATAACATGTATGTGAATTATGACATGTGAACCTATTTACTAAAGACATCATACAATTCTCTCATGCTATCCTATTTAGTTAGTCATCATATCTTTGAATTATGTCATGCTATGCTATCAGTTTAGATAGACATCATATATGTGAAATTATGTAATGCTATCCTTTTTAGTTAAACAATATACATGTGAACTATTTCGTGCCCTCTTTTTCCACACTATCTATGCATCTGTCTATCATAGAAGGTCTGTACATTCAACTATGTTTCTTGTTTATCAGCCATTTGAACCGGAGTGGGTGATGGTAGTATATAGCGGATTAAAAACACGGTCTTCAAATAAAACAGTGCTACCTCTTGGTGGAGATAGAATCCCGGTTGTACATGCATGAGAACTAGCCCTACCACACATAACCCAGACTCCCGCAGATTGTACCCCTACTACGATGGACAGAGAACCAGCTTCACCCAATCTAACCCCAACCCCAGCAGATAGTAACCCAGTTCCAGTTGACACATCACCATCTCCACCCTAGAGCTCCCAAACAACAGTAGTTAGTAAGACAGCTCTAGTGCCCAAAGCGCTAGTACTACCATAGTGAATCCCAACTCAACCAGTTAGTGCACCTATTTCTGTGGACGAAGCACAACCATCCATTCGTGGTTTAGCATCTATCACATTTGATGTTGTTAAATCCTTTGTGCGTATCTTCCCATCATGGAAATATTATACTGAAGATGAAGGAAAATGCCAGTTATAGGTGTTCGTCCAGGAGTTATGTGTAAGTAATGTTATTCATGGTAATTACTTTGCTTTGTCCCAAAGATTCTACCTCCATGCTGGTTATAATACAAAAAATGTTCCCATTTTTCCCTATAGAGAAGGACCGGTTTGGAAACTCAAGATGAGGTAAGCTATGCTAATACCTATGCTATTTTCAAGAATTCTTGGTGGCAGTGTCAGAATTACCTGAAGAAAACGTACTTCACTAGCAAAGAAACTCATCAAATTCCCTTACGTTCTCCTAAGACACATTTACGAGACGATGACTGGGAAAGCCTTGTTCTATACTGGTCTCGGACCAAGAATGTGGTAAGGTCTATGAGTTCATTTTTTATTTTATGTACTATATGCCCGCATCTTGCTGTACTCTGTTCGTATAGAACAAGCGCTTAAACCTGAAGAACAACTGTTCTCATTTAAGATTCCATTGCTATGGTTCATATTGCTTTCCTCTTGTATCACTGTATTTACTCATACAAACTTATATTTAAATTGAAGGATCCAATCGAAACTCCAATGACACAATAGGTATTTTTAAGCATGTTTCTTTAACAGATTTGCTCTTCTAAATTGCTCTGTTGATTTCAATTTCAATTGTGTATACAATTGACTTCTCATATCATGCACATTACTAGCATCACAACAAAGCCAATAGTGTTGTTGTACATGTATACCCATGGTACCCATTTTAAATCATGCTGTGCCATGTAGTTTCCCACACTTGTATTCTTTCAATGCTGCTTTTGTCTTGATCTAATATGATTCGAACCGTGTCTGTATTTTGATTTGGCAAGACACTGCAGTGACCATAGGACATAGATATATGTTTGTTTGATGATTTTATTATGTATTACTTGGCAATAGAAGACTTGGTAGTTCAATCCTGTCCACCTTACTACTGAACTGTTTCACCGAAATGAGTTTCATATACTACATTCTAAACCTGTTATGTGTCTGCTAGTTTCTTCTTTTAGAATGCTGAAATAATATTAAAGGAAGTAACACAGATAAGGATCAGGATAGTGAGACATCCTTGTTGGTCTCCAACAAAGCTGATAAAACAGCTAAGGAAAACTATCTGGAAGACAGTGAGACAACCTGAGAGTCTTGTCTTCGTGTAGTGTTCGAGTTACTGGCCACTACCACTGCCACAAGCTCTTCGAACTCACTCTCTAAATCAGTTTGGTTTCTTGGTCTCAACTACAAGATGAAAGACATCGATCAACTGTGTTGTGACAAGAAGCCGAAGGATCGCGGAAGTCCCTGGAGAATTCTGATGTATAATTTCTGGTGCAATACAAAGCATTGGAGAATTTTAGCGCCAAATAGGAGAAATCTAATAAGCTTGCTAAGCTTATTGCCAGTATGGTGGATACCTAGGATAACGTTTCTTGAGCTCTTCTGAAGTTGTGTTAGTTATGGACTTGTTTTGTGGTCACGTTTATTTGCACTGGTGGACAATTTAGATGACCGGTATATTTAATATGCTGCTTTGTTCCCTATATTTGCACTCGTGGCAAACTTTGATGCCCAGCGGATGCAATATGTGTAATAGCTATAATAGCCTAGCATTAGTTGCTTGCTTATTTATTTCCTTATTGTCTTATTTAGTTGTTTGCTTATAGTCACTGCAGTTCTTTTTCCGCGTTTTTCTAGTGGCCACAAAACTTTTTTTTATAACTAAGGCACAATAGCCATGGGCAACATACAGACCGTTGTAACCATGGTGCTGCTACCTGCTGTCGTGACCATGGGCCTCCTACGGGTCGTAGGATTCATGGGCCTTCTATGGGTCGTATAATCAATGGGCCTTCTATGGGTCGTATGATCGATTGGCGAAACATGGGCCGTAAATGGTCTAGAGTGGAAATCATAATAGGTCGAAATGTATAACGAGCTTAATTCAATCGACATGCATCACAGGTCGTTAATGGGCCATATTTGATGACAGTATGAAAACAGCCCAATGGGTTAACGGGCCACAAACGGGCCCACTATAACTACGGGTTGAATTTGGCCCACAAGCGGAACAGGCCAGTAATGGAACGTAAGTAACCGATGCTAGAAATGAGCCCAAGAATAAATGGGCCCTTAGAAGGCCGAAAGTTAATACGGGCAGCCCAACAAAATAATGGGTCGTTAACGGGTATAAAGCGATACATTGTTCATTATGGGTCAGTGTCACACCTTGATTTTTATGATACAACACTTAAGAAAATAGATCATGATAAAATGTGGTTTTACCAAAACTTTTGAGTGTTTTGGACTTTGTTTGATTGGATTTTTGTTTTGTTGTCTGCAAATGCTCTAAAAATCAAATAAATCATCTAACTCCTATACTTCATCTACTTGATACAAACTTTGCCCAATGATCATGCCATGTGTATAGGACAGAATAGAATCTTATTCCAAAAATATTTTGGCCAAAAGGTATTTTCTAAATTAGGTTCTCCAAAAACCCCTGAATTGAGACTTGAACTACAAGTACTTAATTAAGCGTGTGAAAAATCTTTCAAAAATTATATTTGACTCCTATTATATAGGACACCCATAAACCAGAAAAATTATAATTTTAAAAGTTATTTTCCTATTTTATTTAAAGGATTTTTCTTAAGGCCAGAAATGGTCTTTAATAGGTTAAAATTATTTTAATGTTTCAAAAATATTTGAGGAAATTTAGGGAATCTCAGCAGACATATATTGTCCATATATAAGAGTTTCAACATATGGTCATGTTCAAATTATTGGTCAAATCCCTCAAAAACTATTTCTGGACATTTCAAGCTTTTGAAATTTACAAAGGAAATATTCTCCATTAACTACAGGAAAACTCTAGCATGTCAAAAATGACCTACTTGAGGGTCCTACAAAGTCTCGTGTCATGGAGAACAATATAGCCCCACCAAACCCTCTCAAAACCATTTCTATCCTTTTTCCAAGTTTGAACAACTTTGCATTGCCAAACATGTCCAAATGCTCTAAAAAATGGTGCACATGCTCAAATGGTGTAATAATGTATCTAGACCAAATGGCACAAGTTGGAGAGAAGGATATCATGATCAAAGTGTTCTAAAACCCTTTCTTTCCAGAACCAAATTTGAACAACTCTACATTGCCAAGTGTGTCCTTTTGATCTAAATTGTTGTGTACATGTTCATATCCTCAAATGATGAGACTACACCAAGTGTTGCATCAAGGAGAATAGATTTGCATGACTAAATCTTGGAAAATCCATTTATGTTGATTTCTAGGATTTACCAAAGTTACATTGGCCACTTTGCCCAAATGAGCTCAAATTTGGTCGAACACCCTAATTATATGTTCCATTTCACCCTGTTAATCCTCATGTCAAGTGGAATCCATTTGCTTGACCAAACAAGCATCAAACACCTTATGGCAGAAAGTCAAAATGCATGCTTAAACCCCTTCCACTAATCTCCATGAGCTGAACTTTTTCCCATGGCCTCACCTGCTCCTCCTCTACCTCCTTCATGCTTTGCTGCCCAAGGAGCAATAATTAAGGGGGGCAGATACGCATTTTTCTTCCCTGGACATCAGTTTTCCCTCTCTCTCTCTCTCAACCCCACCGCTCCTCCAGTGGCTTCCCAGGGCATCCAATGCCACTTTCCCATTGTTTACTCTCCCCTGCAGCTGGTAGACACAAGTGGACGCGCGGATGCTCGCGGAAAAGTCGTGGATGCCGGCCAAAGACACGCTCTGGAGCACGTCATCGGCCTCCCGACCGTTGACACCACGTCCCCTGACCACCTCGAGCCTCCCCCTCGCGCTAGTCGAGGTGCCTCGACGTCCGCAACACTCCACCGTGATGTCCCCTTCCTTCCTCTCTCCCTCTTGCCCGTGCTCACGCGTGCCCGAGCGCCTCCCGCGTCCGCCAGTGGCTGCGCGCATCCCTGGCCCGCCTCGCGCTCGCTCCTCTCTCCCTCTCTCTTTCCCTGGTCGTAGACCACGCCCAGGAAGACCCCCCGACTCGGAGCCAAGCCCTCTGTGGCCTCCAGCGGCGCCTACAGCCTCACCGGCGCATGGCCCATTGTGCACCTCACGCCCTTCTATATAAGGCCACCCCGAGCCCCCTCTCTGCTCCATTTACTCCCTCTATCTCCTGTACACCACCCAGACTGACCCACTTCTCCTCCCATGCCCCCATTCACCTCCACAGGCGGAAACCTTGCCATCGGCCCGTGCTCAAATTCGAGCCCTATGGCCTCTTCCTTTCCATCTTGACCCCACCAGAGCATCACCAACCTACCCAAGGACATCTCCCGAGCTCCATTTCTTCCTATTCGCGGCTGCAGCGTCATGTCCCACCCTCACCATCACCGTCGTCCGCCGCGGGCGATGTGCTGCTCTCGTCCGACCACCCCAGCGATCGTGGCGCACCTCGACGGATGCGGCACGCTCTCCTGAGCACGCCGGTGTGCTGGGCGTCGATGGAGGTGGATGGTGCCGCCGGGTAGAGCGCCGGCACAGATCGGCCTCGCCTCCTCTATTTCCCGTCGCGCCGTGCGAGAAGTTGAAGGCGACCTGCCGCTGGTGCCCGCGCGTCAGCGACCTAGTTGGCGGGCCCGCCCATTTAAGTGGAGAAGGCTTCCTCTGTAACCGCCTCACCCGTGCGAAGGCGGATTTTCATGAAGCCGCTTCGGACGTGGCCCCTACGCGCGTGCGGCCGAGCCGCTGGGCCGACCCAGTGGCTTCCTACGGCTAAAACTCACCCTGTACGCCTCTTAAGGGTAAAGCCCTTGTCTGTTTCTTTCTTTTTCTTTTTTACAGATAGCTTGTAAAATCCGTAGAGAAGTCAAATAGTTTCCAAATTTGATGATTCAAATTTCTGCTGACTCCATAAATCAAGTTCTATTTAGTGAGCCATAGTGAACATTTTTACCCTGCCTAGTTTCCCCTGGGTCTAATAAAAAGGTCATTTAGCCACATAAGTGCACTTCAAAAATCTATATCATATCCGTTTCAACTCCAAATCCAATGAAACCAATTTCTAAATGTTTCTAAAATCATGCCTGATTTAATGGGTACTTCTACTCATTTTTATAAAAAGGCATTATGTAGATAACTTACAGATCCATTAAATCCCTTATATCCTTCATATTGAAATGTTCCAAAATATCCTCTTATCCAATTCCATTGAAATCACTTTGGTCATTCCTCATATGACCAGAGGTATCCTAGAGAAGTCCAACTCACTTTTTTAGAGCACTTTTATTTTTGCCTTGTTGTGTTGCTTATTGTGATTGCTTCTGTCGTTAGTTGGTGAAGTAGACGGAGTACTTGGAGATGGACCAGAATTTTTGAAGACTCTGATAAACCAGGCAAGCAACCCTTTGACCATGTCTATGAAACCCTTTTTATGCATGTCATATAGCACTTTATTATTGTTGGATCGGGATCATGATGAGATGGTAACCACTTTGGTGGGTTGCCTTCTTTACTTCCTTGTTGATACTTGCATTGTGCATGAGCCTACCTTCCTATGAGGGTTATGCCGGTGGGAGTAGATACGATGCTAAAGTAGTTGCTACATAAAAAGGGCGGGAATATGCATGGTGATGGAGACAAAGAATTTTCAAAAGACTTTTTCGAAAACCCCGTTGGGTGCCACATATGCCCGAGGGAGATAATGAGTTGGGTAACCACTCGAAGATGAAGTCGTGTACTGAGGCAAGTGTGTGTGATGTTTTCAAAACGGATTGGTTTAAGTTGCGACCGTTATTCCAACCTTACATGTGCAACCACTCTACCCTTATATGGGAAGGGGCATTAATCATTACCTATGCTGATACTAGCTTGGAGCCCGCATTACTAGTCATGGGAGAGTCGTTGTTGCGCTCTCTCGGGATGGGGTCGTGCCAGGTAGGGCGGCCATGACTGTTTTTACAGGGGACCGGACACACCGTTGGTACCCATGCCAGTGGTATGTGATGAATATGGGAGAGAGGCTCCACAATATTCTGATGTGAAATGTTGGGCACGGGGCTTACTACCAATCGAGCGGACTATATGTTAGTGTCGACTAGGGAAAGATAGTGATCGGGTGCTTACCCCGGGTACTTGAGGTACCGCGGGTCGTGGATGACACGGAAGTTCCCCGGATCTTGTGGGTAAAGTGTGCAAACTCTGCAGAGTGTAAAACTATTCAAATAGCCATGTCCACGGTCAAGGACAGTTGGGTAACCGCTCTTGGTCTACGTCCACATGTTTACAGACCAGTGTGTTTGTTTGGATAAGTGGGAAGAACTACTTGGGTCGAGTCAAAGGACTTGACACGATTGAGTTGGGTTGATGTCCACCCCATTTATGTTGATATCTGTAACCAGTCCCTATGGTTACTTGAATTTGTATGATGCATGTTTTACCAGTTATTGAACATGTCATAGCACAATAAAATTAGCTTTCTGCAAAAATTTACCTAAATCATGCATTGTTGTATCTTGAACCAAAACATGGGTTGCTTGCGAGTACATTCAAAGTACTCATTGGTTTGCCGCTGGTTATTTTATTGGCCAGGCATGAAAGAACAGGATATGATGAAGAACACTTCAGTGACAAACATGCGAGCTAGGACGCTTCCCAGTCAAAATGCCTGTAGGGTTAAGGAAGATGGCATGGGTCCAAGTTATCGACGAAGATTTCTGCTGTGATGTTATACTCAAGACTTGACCATAATGGTCCTACTTGTGTAATAAGGTATGTATGGATGTAAGACTCTTGTTATTCAGCTTCTGTGTGTTGAGTGAGCATTGATCTATGGGATCACTGTACACGTGCATTCGGTGATCACGACTTCCGAGTCGGGGTACCCATAGTCAGTTTTCCCATGGGCCTTTAATGGGCCCAGAGTTACATTGGGCCTCGTATGGGCCAAAAGTCTTCATGGGCCATACATGGGCCAAAAGTTAAAACGGGCTGGAATCATATTGGACGGCCCAGATGACGCTACTAGGTGTAATTCGGATAGCCCATAATGGCTTGTGAGTTAGCGGGGCTGTAAATGGGCCATATGCGAACAAGCCGTTAACAGGCTTTCTGTGGGCCGACCCTCTACCGTTTAACCAAGTCGAACGGGCCGGCCTTTTCACCTGAATGGGCCTATGTTGGGCCATGCCACGTGTCAGCGTATAATAGGCGCCTCTCGTCCAATGAGTGGATGACATCTGTCCCAACGCTGAGCCGACACGTGGTTACTCTCGCCATTGAGAACTTTAGACGTGGAAAATCCCCATTGGTTTGGGCTGTTAACGAATTATGAGATCCTAACCGGAACCCGATAGCTTAACGGCGACCCATTATGGTTTCGCTGCAAGAGGGGTAATCTTCACATAATCCCATATATTGAATAAGAAATGGATAAAGAGTTGGCTTACAATCGCCACTTCACAGAATACATAAATAATTCATACATCATCCAAATATACTCAAAGGTCTGACTACGGTACCAAAATAAAGGAAGACAACCCCAAATGCTAGATCCCCGATCATCCCAACTGGGAACCACTACTGATCAACTGGAAAATACACATAACAATGATCAAGATCTTCATCGAGCTCCCACTTGAGCTTGGTTGCGTCACCTGCACTGTTATCAACGACACCTGCAACTGTTTGGGAGTATCCGTGAGTCCTGAGGACTCAGCAATCTCACAACCGCGAGATCAAGACTATTTAAGCTTATGGGTAGGGTAAGGTAATGAGGTGGGGCTGCAGCAAGCACTAGGCATATATGGTGTCTAACATACGCAAATAAGAGTGAGAAGAGAAGCAATGCAACGGTCGTGAAACTAGAAGTGATCAAGAAGTGACCCTGAAACTACTTACATTCAAGCATAACACAAGACTGTGTTCACTTCCCGGACTCCGCCGGAAAGACACCATCACGGCTACACACGCGGTTGATGCATTTTAATTAAGTGTCAAGTTCTCTACAACTGGATATTAACAAATTCCCATCTGCCACATAATCACGGGCACGGCTCTCGAAAGTTTATACCCTGTAGGGGTGTCCCAGCTTAGCCCATCACAAGCTCTCACGGTCAACGAAGGATATTCCTTCTCCCGGGAAGATCCGATCAGTCTCGGAATCCCGGTTATAAGACAGTTCGACAATGGTAAAACAAGACCAGCAAAGCCGCCCGGATGTGCCGACAAATCCCGATAGGAGATGCACATATCTCGTTCTCAGGGCACACCGGATTGTACAAACTTCCGGTAGGCCAACCCAGAGTTTCCCCTAGTGGCCACCGGTGGTTGATAGGTTGGACCAACACTCAGAGGAGCACTGGCCCGAGGGTTTAAAATAAAGATGACCCTTGAGTCTACAGAACCCAAGGGAAAAAGGCTTAGGTGGCAAATGTTAAAACCAAGGTTGGGCCTTGCTGGAGGAGTTTTATTCAAAGCGAACTGTCAAGGGCTTCCCATAACACCCAACCGCGTAAGGAACACAAAATCAAGGAACATAACACGGGTATGACGGAAACTAAGGCGGCAAGAGTGGAACAAAACACCAGGCATAAGGCCGAGCCTTCCACACTTTACCAAGTATATAGATACATTAATTGAATAAGAGATAATGTGATATCCCAACATATCCATGTTCCAACATGGAACAAACTTCAGCTTCACCTGCAACTAACAATGCTATAATAGGGGCTGAGCAAAAGAGGTAACTTAGCCAAACAACGTTTGCTAGCAAGGTGGGTTAGAGGCTTGACATGGCAATATGGGAGGCATGATATAACAAGTGGTATGTAACGCGACATAGCGATAGAGTGAACAACTAGCAAGCAAAGATATAATTGATTTCGAGGGTATGGTCATCTTGCCTGAAACCCCGCAAGGAAGAAGAACGAGTCCATGAAGAAGAGAAACAGACGTAATCGAATAGATCCTCACAACTCCAGAACGAAGCCGAAGCTAACGAGAGAAGCAACCCGGAAAGAAGCAAGCAACATAGTAAACAACCATCACATAAACATGGCATGATGCACAACCAAGTATGATGCATGTTCAATTTAATGAGGTATGGCATGGCAAAGTGCACAAACAATACTACAAATTAAGTGGAGCTCAATATGCAACGAGTTGCATATTTACGAAACGCCACATTCATATATTTAGTTTTCTCCCGGTTATGTACCCAACAAAATTAAATGTTATCAAAGATGGAAAGGGGTGAAGCATATGAAAACTAACTATCTAGGCAAGTTTAAATGAGGCCGGAACAACAAACAACAAATCCGGAAAATCCTCATATGCAAATTTTAGATTTGGTACTGTTCTGCCCTAAACCATATTTTAGAATTGTTAAACATGAAAAGTAATGCCACCATGTTAAACTAGGCATTTTACTACTCCATTTACATATAAAGTTTATTAAATTTGGAGCTACGGTTATTTAGTTATGAATTAAAACATTTTAGCATGTTATTTGAGCAAATTTGATCAAGCAGCACTTTAAACATTTTAAACATAGATGAAAGAGGCATATTATGAAACTTGACAAAATCCGAAGCATTTTACATATATAACTTATTTTAAACCGATGCACGGTTGGTGAGTTATAAAATGCATGATGTTTGAGGGCTTTTCTACAAATCTGGTTTTACTGGATAAATGTGAAAATCACAGCAGCGGGAAAAACACTACGGGACGAATCTGACTGCCCCGATTGCAGCATGGGCGCCGGCTCGGTGGGGAGGCTGGACGCGAGCTGGGCCGGATCTGGAGGCAAGGACACGGTCAACGGCCGCTGCGGGACTTGGCGCTGGTCGTCCTCCTCGCATGCAGAAGCAAGGGAACAACGCGACCAATGGGCGAGGCACACCGGCGTGATGCAGAGGAGGCAGGAGGCGCGTAGGTCACGATGCAGAGGAAGCACTTGCAGCGGAAAGTGCGAGGCGGCGGAGACAGGGCTTGCCGGTCTTGCGGTGGCTGGGATGGACTTGGCAGTGGCAGGCGCGAGGAGACGAGGCCGAGCTCTCCTGCTCGGGGTCTCAGGTAAAAGCACCGTGGATGAGCAGGAACAGCAGGCGGCTATGGATCCGAGGCGGGGGTCATGGTTCCCGGTGAGGAACAGGACCGGCGGCGGGCATCTAGTTTCATGGCGCGGCGGGGCTGCACCTGCTTCTGTTCAAAGAGAAAGGAGGGAGAGCAGTGGAGGTTAGAGCGGCCGAAAGGGAGACCACGAATGGAGGGGTGCGCGGCGGCAGGGCCTCATCCGGCGAGGGGTGCCGGCTACCAACGGGCAAGGCACTAGAGCAACAGCTGCAGAAGACGGCGACGGGGACTCGAGGCTGAACTCAGGCCATGGCGCTGGAGCTCCTGTTGAGGTATAGAGAGATGAGGGATTAGGGAGAGAGAGTTGCAGGGACGAGGGAACGGAAGGGGAAGGTCGCAGGAGCTGGCCTAGTGGTTCCGGTAGAGCTCCGGCGAGGTCGCCGACCGGTGATGGCGCGCGGGGTCGAGCGAGGCTCTCGGGCGGAGGCGGTTGGATGGATGGATCGAGGGAATTCGGTTGGGCTTGGACGGCGTTGAAATCTAGGGAGACCAGGTGGATGTGGGATGGATCGAGGGAAGGCTCGGGTGTTGGTTGGCTGGTGGATCGGGGTGGATCCTGATGGGGATTTGGTTTGGCGATGGGGATGTGGGAGATGAGTGCGGCAGTGGCGGCAGGGACAAGTCCCTAGATTTTAGGGTTTTGTCCAGATTTAGACTAGGAGTTTCTTATATAAGGAAAGAGGGAGAGTTTAGGGTAGATTTGGACCCACTGATCGAAATTGGGTGGTCCAAGATAACTTGGTTGGGAAGTCCAAATAAGAAAACGGTGATGTTTTAGGGATGTTAGGGGATGATCTGGACCCATCGGTGACGACTGAGTGGGTCGGGTTCGGGGAAGTTTTCGGACGCGCATGACGGATCGATGCACTGTGCAAGGAGGGGTTAGGTGGCCTGGCGGTTGGTAGTGGACTGTGTAGATGGTCTAGGGAGGAAAGAGAGGGAAAGCCTGGCAACAGTTTTCGGAGACCGAAAACATCTGACGTTTAACAGGCTATAATGCCGCTATAGTTATCCATTGGGGCATCAAAAAAACTCCGAATGCGATGAAATTTGACAGGCGTTCTATCTACACTATAATAAGACCGCAGGCCAACTTTCATCCCATTCCGAGAACTTTTTTTGGCCACTTATCAAATAATATATCAGACGTGCCGCGGGCGCGTCAGAGTGTGTCTGGGCTCAGAACGGACAACGGAGAGAACTGGGGGAACAGGGACGGATGCAAATTTTGAAAACATGATGATGCAATGCACATGATGACATGGCAAGATGCAACATGCAAGCGAATGACAACGCAACAACAGCGAATAACTGGAAGACACCTGGCGCAACGGTCTCGGGGCATTACAAAAGCACTTCCATAACACGCCATTTATCGTCATGGAAGTGGACACTTCTGTGATGACAATTTTGGTATTGTCATGGAACATTTCTACGACAGCACATGTATGACTATCTTGATTATGTCATAAAATCGTCACGGATGTATATGCATGACAAAAAATGTGACCTACTGTGACAAACACATATCATCACGGAGGTGGTTTTTTTATAGTAGCTAGAGGGCGGCAATCATAGCTCGCATCCAAGGACCAGGATCTGACTACTGCCTCCAATACTATTGAAGACTTGAACGCCAAACTTGCCGCTCTAGAGAAAAACTTCGAGCTAGCCAAGGACCGAGAGAGGGCCTTGACGGACCGCATGAGTGCATCTCCTCCCAGATCACATGAACCCCCGAGCGTCAAGCTGACACACTTCTTTGAGGGCCTCATCGACGGATTGAAGACATATGAAAATGATAGGTCTACCTACTTCACTAGTAAGTCCGGGAAGTTTGCTCGGGATGCTATATTCACCATCCTCATCAACTTCGCACAACGTCACCCTGATGTCGATCTCTTCGATGCCTTCAAGAAGCTGCCGGCTAGGACAGACACTTCCGCTGCTGCACAAGTTATTAGGCATCTGGCCAAAAAGGTGCTTCGGGTGCCCCGGGTCCATGGAGGATGCCAGGATTGAACTCTTTAATCCTATCCATAGTAGCACTGCCAACAAAAGACACGTTTTGGCCTTATGTTAGGTCTTACTACTTTCGGGAATGTAATAATACTTTTAAGTAGGTGTATGAACTTATGTTATCCCTCCATTTTACTCTATGTTTGGTTTTTGTATAATTTGGCCACTCTACGCATGCTGGACTCCTATCGGGGCTAGTCATTGGCCATGAGTGCTTTGAGGACGGATCCTTAGTAGCTTGCTGGCAGTGCTGCCACTGGCGAGTTTCCCTTCAATGCTATCAACGCAGCCACTTGTGCTGTTGAGCAGGCTTGAAACATACAAGGGCGCAGATGACCACAGCAGGGCTCCTTCGCGTGCAAGCCCATCATATAGAACTACCACATGAAAACGAAGGGAACAACAATAAGATGAATTAACAAATAGGAAATTGAAAAGTTTTCCTACTTAGTTTTTCTTTCTGCCACAACTTCCGTTGTGCAAAGAAAACAAATAGCCAGGTCTCTCCTTCCCACTTCTCCCTTTGGAATCCTTATATGCGAAGATCCCTTTTACTCTACACATGAAATGCATGTGAAGGATCTTGATGCGTCAGGAATGCCACCGGGATAAGCAAGGTGAGACATGCTGCAGCGCCCCCTCGCAGCATCTAGCTACTACTGGGGGAGAGCATAAGTGTCTACCGGACTTGCCACGGGCCGCAACCCTGCCGGGGCTTCCGACCCTACCAGGTGATGACTTATTGGAGGTAAGGTCAAGCACGCATGTCCTGTCTTCAGGGTCGCCCTCGCCGATCTCATCTTTCACCATTATAGCAGGGGAGCCGTGGCTTGCGCTTGATCTGGGCGAGGTCGCATGTGTGGCCGTGGTCGCGCGGAAGAGGCGAAAGTAAGAACTCTTCATCTCCCACACCAAGGTTGTTGCCTCCGCTTAGGGGCAGAAGTATGCACTGGCCTCCAATCTTTCCCGTTGCTCGTCTCATCACGGTGAGCTTGATCGTTGCGCGGCCCGTGCCGGCCATACACATCGCAACGTTCAATCTGTCTGCCGTGGCGGCACTAGTGGCGCCACCCACGCACATAAGCGAGGGTTGGTGGAGCGCCTGGATCTTGGCAGGCACATGGGCTCTTCTCTTGGACGCCACTAGTGGCATGAAGGATGATGAAGACCAAAGCGATGGTTGGTCTTCAGATTAGCACAAGCGACATCAACTACCTGGCGTGCCAAAGATGTCGGCACGGAAGCACGATCACATATGGGGCAGGGATGCCCCTTTTGCGGTTCAGCAAGGGGACGATCACATTGCACAAAGAGCAGACACAACAGGTCAGCACGATGATGGACAACTCTCTTTTACCCAGGTTCAGTCCACTTTGCAGCGTGAAACCCTACTCCTCCCGTGGTGGATTGATTTGGTGGAACACGAAGACGCGGCGAGCTACCCCGGCAAGGGTGCCTCGGAGAGAGCGGCGCGCACGTACAAGTGTTGATGGATCCAAATGTTTGAACCCTTTGCTAGGTTGCATCGGGCCTCCTTTTATAGCTTAAGGGGCGACCAGAGCGGCAAATCAGTCATTATGGCATGTTTAGATAGCTAATTGTGCTATCATACGTAATTCTAGTAGTTAGGTCAAAGTGCATTAAATGCACTGCTAGGCGTCATGCTGAGGTCGAAGCACGACAAGCCTGTCGCGCCGCTTATCCATCATCTTCTTATTAGCATGACCCGCCATCTAGACGGGTGTCAATAAAGCTAATCTCCTCTCCAGCAGGTTGCCATGTATCTGATTAGATCCACTTAGCCACTTGAGAGCTTGACACCGCACTGATTAATGACTTGCGTACGATGAGGTGGAGCGATGGCATCTTGGCAGAGGCCTGCCGGTACGGCGCCTGTTGAGTTCTTGTCTTGTGGTCTTGGGAGCCTTGTTGGGGTGACATGTCCTTGTCTACACACGCGATCTCGACCCTGCTGGGTTTGCCTGGCCTGCAAGGGAGGCCCTCCTGAGAGCATCTCCGGCTGGTATGGTCTTGATATTCTTGAGCATGGGATGCCCGACAAGGTTAGTCTACCCCAAAGGCTACACCAGTATGTGCACTAGTCAGCGGGAAACAAACACCCCTATTTGTGTACACCAACAACTCGCGGCCCCTGAAACCGATTATGCCGAGCTTTCCTCCAAGCTCGTGGAAGAGTTTGAGGGCACGACTTTGAAGGTGGATAGCATCCTTGCTAGGGAACGTAGCATGCAATTTCAAAAAAATTCCTACGCTCACGCAAGATCTATCTAGGAGAAGCATAGCAACGAGAGGGGAAGATTGTGTCCACGTACCCTCGTAGACCGAAAGTGGAAGCGTTTGTTAACGCGGTTGATGTAGTCGAACTTTTTCTTGTTCCGACCGATCAAGCACCGAACGTACGGCACCTCCGAGTTCTGCACACATTCAGCTCGATGACGTACCTCGAAGTCTTGATCCAGCAAAGTGTCAAGGGAAATTTTCGTCAGCACGACGGCATGGTGACGGATGGTGAAGTGATCAACATAGGGCTTCGCCTAAGCACTACGACATTATGACCAGAGGCTAAAGTATGGAGGGGGGCACCACACACGGCTAACAATTGTTGATGTGTGTTCTAGAGGTGCCCCCCCACATATATATAGGTTGGAGGGGAGTAGAGGCAGCCAAGGGGGTGCCCCAAGTAGGAGGAATCCTTTTTGGGTCCTCCCAATTTGGCCTCCCCCTTTTCCAATTCTTATTCGGAGTAGGAAGGGAAGAGGGGGAAGGGGGAATCCTATTCCCTTTTTCCTTTCCTTCTTCCCCTTTCCTTCTCCAATTTGGCAAGCCCATATGGGGGAGGGGTGCACCAGCCCCTTAGTGGCTGGTGTGTTTCCCCTCTTGGCCCATTAGGACTATATAGCTTGCCGAGGGTTGCCCGAACCCCTTCCGGTGACCCGATACGTATTGATACCCCCAGAACACTTCTGGTGTCCGAATACTATCGTCCAATATATGAATCTTTACCTCCTGACCATTTAGATACTCCTCGCCATGTCTGTGATCTCATCCGGGACTCCGAGCAACATTCGGTCACCAAATCACATAACTCATATAATACAAAATCGTCATCGAACGTTAAGCGTGCGGACCCTACGGGTTCAATAACTATGTAGACATGACCGAGACACCTCTCCGGTCAATAACCAATAGCGGAACATGGATCCTCATATTGGTTCCTACATATTCTTCGTAGATCTTTATCGGTCAAACCATAATGACAACATACATTATTCCCTTTGTCATCGGTATGTTACTGTCAGGACCCCGATTCCAAGTCACATCGATCTAGCCGGTAACACCTCATATCACTTTGTGGCCTCACGCATGGTACTCCCACGGATGTCGCCTTACCATGGCCCGGGACTGTTTGCACCTTTTGGCTCACGTATATGATAGTGTCGCTAGCGTCCATATGACAGAGAACCCGGGCCGGCATGACTAGTCATGAACCCAAAGTGGCACTAACTTACGGGGACAGGCATACATGAATCAAGATCGAGCATGTCGGTCAGCAGCGTGTGAATCCGGGCTGTAGCACTGGGCTAACAGGACTGCGGTGAACCGGGGTGTAGCAGGCAAGGCAGGACTCCGGATGTCACCGCGTGAAATTTCCCCGAAGGGACAGACACAGGGACAAAGTGAATCACATGCCAGCTAGTCAAGTGTTCCGGAGCAGTAGTGCTGGGCTAGCAGGACTCCGGTGAACTGGGCTATAGCGGACTACTATGGCTCATGGAAGCACAAGACTACATTTCCCCATAAGAGAGGCTACTAAGGATAAACAACTAGGTTGTCGGATCCCACACATACCAAGCATTTCAATCATACACACAATATGCTCAATATGTGCAATACAACCTGGCATCACAACAAGACTCTATGACTCAGAGTATTATTCATTAGGCTCCAAGGAGCGAGATATTACCAACATGGGTCTCATGACCCAACATACAGAGCATACAAGCAACAAGCACATGCGGAAGCTTAACTTTTCTAAGTACAGACAACTACAAATGAAGAAGGCTCAGAAGCCTGATTATCTACAGGACCCTCCCAAGGGTACAAGATCGTAGCTGAGGTAACAAGCTAAATGTCGAAGTCCACGTGGAACTACTAGCGAGACTGAAGTCTCTCTGCAAAACATAAATTAAGCAAACGTGAGTACAAATGTACCCATCAAGACTTACATCAGAACTAACTACATATGCATCTGTATCAACAAAGGGGTAGTGGAGTTTAACTGCAGCAAGCCAGCTTTGACTCGGTGGCTATCCTGAACTACGACTGCAAGTAACTCTTTTGAGGTGGTGCACACGAGTCCACAAATTCACCATACCAATACACCACTATGGACCCGCTCCCGTCTCCCTGCGAGAACGCCATCCATAGCACTCACGCTTATCTTGCGAGTTTTAGAGTATCCACTTTCACTTGTCTATGAACTATGCAAGGGGTCCAAGTTTCCATATCCGAGGAATCCAGCTATTCAAATACATAATGATAACCCTATAGGGGTGTACTTCTTCTCACACGCTCTCGCCACTTATCGCCATGTACACGTGATGTACCTCGGCAACCTTCAAGCGGAAGCTGGGCGAGGGAGTCGGCCACGATCTGACTAACCACACAAGTCTCTCGTCTAGGTTTATCGCCTATTCGGGTTCCATCCGCAAGGAGATCCGGCCGAGGTGTCGCTCACGACCCCAAACGATGTGTACAGGGTTCCCAAGCCCACCATCCGGGTGCCACTTGGTACACTGCGCCACTCTGCCTTGTCTGTCCCAAGCCCACCTGTACCGGGTGCCACTTGGTAGACTACTAACACTACCTACAAACACCAGAAACTAGTTGCAACTCCTGGACAGAGATCGAGTTGATTAATAAACTGAGAGGGGTCGAGTTACCGGAACCCAATGTGTGGTAGTAACTGTTCATGGATCACAAACACAGAACTCAGTTCCTAAGGACGACTGCAATGAGACAACCCACCATGTACTCCTACATGGCCTCTCACCGCTACCTTTACCAAATCGTGTTCACACACTTAGCTCTCAATAGTAGGACATGTTCACCACATTCCAATTCATCCTCGATGAATCAGACCTGACTCAACTCTAAGCAGTAGCAGGCATGACAACAAACATGAATGAGTAGGCACATCAGGGCTCAAACAACTCCTGCTCATGCTAGTGGGTTTCATCTATTTACTGTGGCAATGACAGGTCATGCAGAGGAAAGGGGTTCAGCTACCGCAGCATGTAACAGTTGAAACGTTGTTGTCCTAATGTAGTAAAAGAGAGCAGGAGCGAGAGAGTGGGTTTGTATCGGAATGAACAAGGGGTTTTTGCTTGCCTGGCACTTCTGAAGATAATATAGTTCTTCGTCGGTGTCATCGATCAATCGTCGGAACCACGTCTATCGGGGGGGGGGGACAATCACCGGCAAACACAGAAAGAATACAATCAATGCAATGCAACAATATGATGCATGATCATGACATGGCAATATGCTGTGATTTGGGCTAATGCAACAGAAAGTCATTTAATTGAAGTGGAATTCAAAACTACATCAAATTCCAACTCCAAACCTATTATGAAATTTGCCCTAATCATGCTTCATCCTAAACAGTGAGGTTAACTTGCTCAAACATGCATGAAAATGGTACGGATGGATTCCTTGAATTTTTTTGATAATTTTTCATATATAAATTATTTCATTTGGAGTTATAGATAATTTTCTATGATTTTTAGAAGTTTTGGGCATTTTCTCGAATTTCCTAGATTATTTTTAATCCAGAAAATTATTAACTGCGTCAGCATTGTACAAGCATGATGTCGGCGAATCAACTGAGGCTGACCAGGTCAAACCTGACCAGTGGGTCCCAGTGGTCAGCGACTCAATGGCTAATCTAAAATAAAATTAAGCTAAACTAATTAGTAAGGGGGTTGGCCCCATAGGTCAGTGTCTCAACTGCTTAATAGGGTAATTAGCACTAATATTATGTCTAACCTAAATTTAAACTGGGGCGGGGCCCACATGTCAGTGAAATAGAGAGTTAATAGGGGGTTATTTAACTTAACCCATGTTTTAAACAGCAGTGGTCCCACATGTCATTGACTCTAGGGGGTTAGTTAGGTGCTAATGACGACGCCACATCACCAGCCATCGGAGTTGGACGCCGGCGACCAAACCCGACGGCGGAGGATCACCGGAGTTTCTCGGGATGGTGCTACAAGGGTCGGCACGACGCGCTGGAGGCACCAGAGGGATGCCCATCCTCGTGCGCATCCAGGTGATCACGTGGGAGGCTGCGGGGTGGCCGGGAGCAGCATCGGCAGTGAGCGAGGCAGTGGATGGAGCTACGGTTCCACAGGCGCGAGGACTGCAGCACGCTAGCGAGCGAGCTGATGGCCGCGTTGGGCTCCTGGGAGCTCCCTGAGCACGCTTGCATGCTCGGTTTAGCCAGGCGGGGCTGCTACCGACGGTGATGACAGACGCAGCGCCGACGAGCTTCGGCCATGGCGGGGGATGGGGCTAGAGCATGCGAACGCGAGGGGGAGAAGAGGGGATCGGGGCAGGGGCTCACAGTGAGTCCAATGAGCGCGAGAGCGAGGGCGGGGACGCGTTGTCGACGATGAATTGACCGCGGTTATCGCCGGATAGATGCGACAATGAAGGCGGCGGGGACGACGATGCGGTGCACCCGGCGTCACGTGGGTTGGTGGAGACGAAGAGCAAGGTGCAGCGGTTCTTCCAAAAGTATCGGCGAGGCGAGGGGTGGACGATGGCCGCGGTGGTGCTCATCGGCGCTCTTGGGTGTTCGTGGTCGCTCACGGGAGAGAGAGAGAGCAGAGAAGGAGGAGGGGGTCCAGAGCGAGAGGGGGTCAGGTGGGTGTCGTGGCACTCGACGCCGTCCCTAGCAATAGCGGCAACTAGGAGCTGGCCGAGCGCGTGCGCGCCCGCCGCGGCAACACGCCCTCCTGCCTACTGGTAGGAGGTTAGGGGTGACTGGCGCCTGGGCCTCGTGAGCTGGCTGTCCACTGGGCCGGCCAGGTAAGTCCAGGTAGGCCTTTCCTTTTTTTGTTTTTCTATTTTTGCTATTCTGTTTAGATTTAGTTCAGAGACCAAACCATTTTTTTATTCTGGAAATTATCATTTGGCTAGATATAATATATTCAGAGCCACTCACCATTTTCCAGAATTATTGGATCATATTAAATATATAGCAAATATGAATCCAATGCAAATAATTATTGGATTAACTCAAATGGACAAAAATAAATATTTCTGTCTCCTAAAAATATTAGTTTGAATTTTACCTCTTGCCAATATTTTTACAGAATAATAGGAACATTTCCTTGGACTCATTTGAAAAGATTTTTAACGTTGATTATTTCTGAAGTGATTTCTGAGGGTTTCAACTAACCTCAATTCAAGTTTCAGAATTTAGACATGATGCATGGATGCTCTCTTATGCAACTATTGCAAACAATTCTATGGCTGTGACAGTTACTTGCCCGAGATTTGATCGTCGGTATCTTCATACCTAGTTCAATCTTGTTACCGGAAAGTCTCTTTACTCGTTCTGTAATGCATCATCCCGCAACTAACTCATTAGTCACATTGCATGCAAGGCTTATCACGATGTGAATTATCGAGAGGGCCCAGAGATACCTCTCCGATACTCAGAGTGATAAATCCTAATCTCGATCTATGCCAACCCAACAAACAGCTTCGGAGATACCTATAGAGCATCTTTATAATCACCCATTTACATTGGTGACATTTGATAGAACACAAGGTATTTCTCCGGTATCCAGGAGTTGCATAATCTCATAGTCAATGGAATATGTATAAGTCATGAAGAAAGCACTAGTAAGAAAACTTAACGATCAACATGCTAAGCTAATGGATGGGTCTTTCCATCACATCATTCTCCTAATGACGTGATCCCATTCATCAAATGACAACACATGTCTATGGCTAGGAAACTTAACCATCTTTGATTAACGAGCTAGTATAGTAGAGGCTTACTAGGGACACTGTGTTTTGTCTATGTATCCACACATGTATCAAGTTTCTGGTTAATACAATTCTAGCATGAATAATAAACATTTATCATGATATAAGGAAATATAAAATAACAATTTTATTATTGCCTCTAGGGCATATTTCCTCCGGTCTCCCACTTGCGCTAGAGTCAATAATCTAGTTCATATCGCCATGTGATTTAACACCAATAGTTCACATCACCATGTGATTAACACCCATAGTTGACATCGCCATGTGACCAACACCGAAATAGTTTACTAGAGTTAGTAATTTATTTCACATCTCCATGTAATTAACACCGAAAGAGTACTAAGGTGTGATCATGTTTTGCTTGTGAGAGAGGTTTATTCAACGGGTCTTCCACATTCAGATCCATATGTATTTTGCAAAATTCTATGTCTAGAATGCTCTGCATGGATCTACTCTAGCTAAATGCTCCCACTTTCAATATGTATCCAGATGGAGACTCAAAGTCATCCAGGTCGGTGTCAAAGCTTTCATAGACGTAACTCATTATGATGAAATCATTTTCACCTCCATAACTGAGAAATATTTCCTTAGTCCTCTAAGGATAATTTTGACTGTTGTCCCGTGATCTACTCCTAGATCTCTATTGTACTCCCTTGCCGAACTCATGGCAAGGTATACAATAGATCTGGTACACAACATGGCATACTTTATAGAACCTATGTCTGAGGCATAGGGAATGACTTTCATTCTCTCTCTATCTTCTGTCATGGTTGGGCTTTGAGTCTTACTCAACATCACACCTTGCAGCACAAGCTAAAAACCTTTCTTTGACTGATTCATTTTGAACTTCTTTGAAATCTTGTCAAAGTATGTGCTTTGTGAAAGTCCTATTAAGCGTCTCGACCTATCCCTATAGATCTTGATGCCCAATATATAAGTAGCTTCACCGAGGTCTTTCATTGAAAACTTCTTATTCAAATATCCTTTTATGCTATCCAGAAATTCTATATCATTTCCAATCAACAATATGTCATCCACATATAATATTAGAAATGCTACAGAGCTCCCACTCACTTTCTTGTAAATATAGGCTTCACCATAAGTCTGTATAAAACCATATGCTTTGATCACCTTACCAAAGCGTATATTCCAACTCCGAGATGCTTGCACTAGACCATAGATGGATCACAGGAGTTTGCACACTTTATTAGCACCTTCAGGATCGACAAAACCTTCTGGTTGCATCATATACAACTCTTCTTTAGGAAATCCATTAAGGAATGAAGTTTTGACATCCATTTGCCAGATTTCATAAAATATGGCAATTGCTAACATGATCTGGACAGACTTAAGCATCGCTACGAGTGAGAAAATCTCATCGTTGTCAACACCTTGAATTTGTCAAAAACCTTTTGCAACAAGTCGAGCTTTATAGACAATAACATTACCATCAGCGTAAGTCTTCTTCTTGAAGATCCATTTATTCTCTATGGCTTGCCGATCATCGGGCAAGTCAACCAAACTCCACACTTTGTTGTCATACATGGATCCCATCTCAGATTTCATGGCCTCAAGCCATTTCACAGAATCTGGGCACATCATCGCTTCCTCATAGTTTGTAGGTTCATCATGGTATAGTAACATGACTTCCAGAACAAAGATTACCATACCACCCTGGTGCGGAACGTACTCTGCTTGACCTATGAATTTCGTTAGTAACTTTATCGAAGTTTCATGATTATCGTCATTAGCTTCCTCACTAGTTGGTGTAGGCATCACGGGAACGGTTTTCTGTGATGAGCTACTTTCCAATTTGAGAGAAGGTACAATTACCTCATCAAGTTCTACTTTCCTCCCACTCACTTCTTTCGAGAGAAACTCCTTCTCTAGAAAGGATCCATTCTTAGCAACAAAGATTTTCCCTTCAGATCTGTGATAGAAGGTGTACCCAACAGTTTCTTTTGGGTATCCTATGAAGACGCACTTCTCCGATTTGGGTTCAAGATTATCAGGCTGAAGTTTTTTCACATAAGCATCGCAACCCCAAACTTTAAGAAATGACAGTTTAGGTTTCTTGCCAAACCACAGTTCATACGGTGTCGTCTTAATGTATTTAGATGGTGCCCAATTTAACGTGAATGCAGCTTCTCTAATGCATAACCCCAAAACGATAGTGGTAAATCGGCAAGAGACATCATAGATCGCACCATATCTAATAAAGTACGTCTACATTGTTCGGACACACCATTACACTGTGGTGTTCCAGGTGGCGTGAGTTCTGAAACTATTCCACACTATTTTAAATGAATGCCAAACTCGTAACTCAAATATTCACCTCCGCGATCAGATCATAGAAACTTTATTTTCTTGTTACGATGATTCTCCACTTCACTCTGAAATTTCTTGAACTTTTCAAATGTTTCAATCTTGTGTTTCATTAAGTAGATATACCCATATCTTCTCAAATTGTCTGTGAAGGCCAGAAAATAACGATACCCACCGCGAGCCTCAACACTCAACGAACCGCATACATCGGTATGTATTATTTCCAATAAGTCATTGGATCGCTCTATTGTTCTGGAGAACATAGTTTTAGTCATCTTGCCCATGAGGCATGGTTCGCAAGTATCAAAATGATTCATAATCAAGTGATTCCAAAAGCCCATCTGCATGGAGTTTCTTCATGCTCTTTACACCAATATGACCTAAACGGGAGTGCTACAAATATGTTGCACTATCATTATCAACTTTGCATTCTTTTGGCATCAATATTATGAATATGTGTATCACTACAATCGAGATTCAATAAACCATTTACATTGGGTGTATGACCATAGAAGGTTTTATTCATGTACACAGAACAACAATTATTCTCTGACTTAAATGAATAACCATATTGCAATAAACTTGATCCAATCATATTCATGCTCAACGCAAACACCAAATAACATTTATTTAGGTTGAACACTAATCTCTAAGGTAGAGGGAGTATGCGATGGTGATCTTATCAACCTTGTAATCACTTCCAGCACACATTGTCACCTCGCCCTTAACTAGTCTCTGTCCATTCTGTAATTCCAATTTCGAGTTACTAATCTTAGCAAATGAACCGGTATCAAATACCATGGGGTGAACACTAGTAAAATACAAATCAATAACATGTATATAAATTATACCTTTGTTAACTTTGCCATCCTTCTTATCCGCCAAATACTTGGGGTAGTTCCGCTTCCATTGACTATTCCCTTTGTAGTATAAGCACTCAGTTTCAAGCTTAGGTCTAGCTTTGGGCTTCTTCACGAGAGTGGCAACTTGCTTGCCATTCTTATTGAAGTTCCCTCTTTCCCTTGCCCTTTTTCTTGAAACTAGTGGCTTGTTAACCATCAACACTTGATGCTCTTTCTTGATTTCTACCTTCGCCGTTTTCAGCATTGCGAAGAGCTTGGGAATCGTTTTTGCCATCCCTTGCATATTATAGTTCATCACGATTTTTTTTAGCTTGGTGATAGTGACTAGAGAACTCTTTCAATCACTATATTATCTGGAAGATTAACTCCCACTTGATTCAAGCAATTGCAGTACCCAGACATTTTGAGTACATGCTCACTGGCTGAGCTATTCTCCTCCATCTTGTAGTCAAAGTACTTGTCAAAGGTTTCATACCTCTCGACACGGGCATGAATCTGAAATACCAATTTTCAGCTCTTGGAACATCTCATATGCTCTACGGTGTTCAAAACATTTTTGAAGTCCCGGTTCTAAGCTGTAAAGCATGGCGCACTAAACTATCAAGTAGTCATCATACTGTGCTTGTCAAATGTTCATAACATCTGCATCTGCTCCTGCAATAGGTCTGTCACCTAGCGGTGCATCAAGGACATAATTCCTCTCTACAGCAATGAGGATAATCCTCAGATTATGGACCCAGTCCGCATCATTGCTACTATCATCTTTACTTAGTTTTCTATAGGAAAATATAAAAAGTAAAACAGGGGAGCTATACGCGAGCTATTGATCTACAACATAGATATGCAAAAACTATCAGGACTAAGTTCATGATAAATTAAGTTCAATTAATCATATTACTTAAGAACTCCCACTTAGATAGACATCCTTTGATTCATCTAAATGATCACGTGATCCAAATTAACTAAACCATGTCCGATCATCATGTGAGATGGACTAGTCTTCAATGGTGAACATCTCTATGTTGATCATATCTACTATACAATTCACATTCGACCTTTCGGTCTCCACTGTTCTGAGGCCATGTCTGTACATGCTAGGCTCGTCAAGTTTAACCCGAGTATTCCGCATTTGCAAAACTGTCTTGCACCCGTTGTATGTGAACATAGAGCCTATCACACCCGATCATCACGTGGTGTCTCAGCACGAAGAACTTTCGCAACGGTGCATACTCAGGGAGAACACTTATACCTTGAAATTTAGTTAAGGGGTCATCTTATAATGCTACTGCCGTACTCAGCAAAATAAGATGCGTAAAAGATAAACATCATATGCAATCAAAATATGTGACATGGTATGGCCATCATCATCTTGTGCCTTTGATCTCCATCTACAAAGCACCCACATGATCTCCATCGTCACCAGCTTGACACCTTGATCTCCATCATAGTGTCATTTGTCTCGCCAACTATTGCTTCTACAACTATTGCTAACGCATAGTGATAAAGTAAAGCAATTACATGGCATTTGCATTTCATACAATAAAGCGGCAACCATAAGGCTCCTGCCAGTTGCCGATAACTTTTACAAAACATGATCATCTCATACAATAACGTATATCACATCATGTCTTGACCATATCACATCACTACATGCCCTCCAAAAACACGTTAGACGTCCTCTACTTTGTTGTTGCAAGTTTTACGTGGCTGCTATGGGCTTCTAGTAAGAACCGTTCTTACCTACGCATCAAAACCACAACGGTGTTTCATCAAGTTTGTTGTTTTAACCTTCAACAAGGACCGGTCGTAGTCAAATTCGATTCAACTAAAGTTGGAGAAACAGACACCCGCCAGCCACCTTATGCAAAACAAGTTGCATGTCTCTCGGTGGAACCGGTCTCATGAACGTGGTCATGTAAGGTTGGTCCGGGACGCTTCATCCAACAATACCGCCGAATCAAAATAAGACATTGGTGGTAAGCAATATGACTATCACCGCCCACAACCCTTTGTGTTCTACTCGTGCATACCATCTACGCATAGACCTACCTCGGATGCCACTTTTGGGGAACGTAGCATGAAATTTCAAAAAAATTCCTACGCTCATGCAAGATCTATCCAGGAGATTCATAGCAATGAGAGGGGAAGAGTGTCTCCACGTACCCTCATAGAACGAAAGCGGAAGTGTTTGTTAATGTGGTTGATGTAGTCGAACTTCTTCTCGTTCTGACCGATCAAGCACCGAACGTATGACACCACCGAGTTCCGCACATGTTCAACTCGATGACATCCCTCAAACTCTTGATCCAGCAAAGTGTCGAGGAAGAGTTTCAGTGACAGTGATGGTGAAGTGATCCGCGCAGGGCTTCGCCTAAGCACTACGACAATATGACTGGAGGCGTAAACTATGGTGGGGGCGCCGCACAGGGCTAACAATTGTTGATGTGTGTTCTAGCGGTGCCCCCACATATATATATATATATATATATATATATAGGTTGGAGGGGAGGGTAGGCAGCCAAGGGGGTGCCCCAAGTAGGAGGAATCCTACTTGGGGTCCTCTCAATTTGGCCTCCCTCTTTTCCTATTCCTATTCGGAGTAGGAAGGGCAGAGGGGGAAGGGGGAATCCTATTACCTTTTTCCTTTCCTTCTCCAATTTGTCCAGCCCATATGGGGGGCGCACCAGCCCCTAAGTGGATGGTGTGTTTCATCAATTGGCCCATTAGGCACATATAGCTTGCCAGGGGTTGCCCGGAACCCTTTCCAGTGACCCGATACTTACCCGGTACCCCCAGAACACGTCCGGTGTCTGAATACTATTGTCCTATATATGAATCTTTACCTCTTGACCATTTCGAGACTCCTCGTCATGTCTGTGATCACATCTAGGACTCCGAACAACATTCGGTCACCAAATCACATAACTCATATAATACAAAATCGTCATCAAACGTTAAGCGTGTGGACCCTACGGGTTTCGGAACTATGTAGACATGACCGAGACACCTCTCCGATCAATAACCAATAGCGGAACCTAGATGCTCATATTGGTTCCTACATATTCTACGAAGATCTTTATCAGTCAAACCATAATGACAACATACGTTATTCCCTTTGTCATTAGTATGTTACTTGCCCGAGATTCGATCGTCGGTATCTTCATACCTAGTTCAATCTCGTTACCAGCAAGTCTCTTTACTCGTTCCATAATGCATCATCACACAACTAACTCATTAGTCACATTGCTTGCAAGGCTTATCATGATGTGCCTTACCGAGAGGACCCGGAGATACCTCTTCGATACTCGGAGTGACAAATCCTAATCTCAATCTATTCCAACCCAACAAACATCTTCGGAGATACCTGTATAGCATCTTTATAATCACCCAGTTACATTGTGACGTTTGATAGCACACAACATATTCCTCCGGTATCCGGGAGTTGCATAATATCATAGTCGAAGGAATATGTATAAGTCATGAAGAAAGCAATAGCAAGAAAACTTAATGATCAACATGCTAAGCTAACGGATGGGTCTTTTCCATCACATCGTTCTCCTAATGATGTGATCCCGTTCATCAAATGACAACACATGTCTATGGCTTGGAAACATAGCCATCTTTGATTAACGAGCTAGTCCAGTAGAGGCTTACTAGGGACACTATGTTTTGTCTATGTATCCGCACATGTATCAAGTTTCTGGTTAATACAATTCTGGCATGAATAATAAACATTTATCATGATATAAGGAAATATAAAATAACAATTTTATTATTGCCTCTAGGGCATATTTCCTGCAATCCTGGAGGAGAAATATCGTGACCTGTTCTTTGTGGCGGCGACATGCGTCTTCAGCCACCTCCTCCTTTGCCATCCCGGCTTCAATTTTGGTGAGGTGCTCATTGATGACCCACAAGTATAGGGGATCAATCGTAGTCCTTTCGATAAGTAAGAGTGTCGAACCCAACGAGGAGCAGAAGGAAATGACAAGTGGTTTTCAGCAAGGTAATCTCTACAAGCACTGAAATTGTCATTAATGAGTAGTTTGATAGCAAGATAATTTGTAACAAGCAAGTAATGGTAACGGTAAGTGCAGCAAGGTAGCCCAATCTTTTGATGGCAAAGGATAGGCCAAAACGGTCTCTTATAATAAGCAAAGTGTTCTTGAGGGTACACGGGAATTTCATCTAGTCACTTTCATCATGTTGGTTCGATTCGTGTTCGCTACTTTGATAATTTGATATGTGGGCGGACCGGTGATTAGGTGCTGTTCTTACTTGAAAAAACCTCCTATTTATTATTAACCCCCTCGCAAGCATCCGCAAATATTAAGATAAAATCTAACCAGAGCATTAAACTTTTGGATCCAAATCAGTCCCTTACGAAGTAGTGCGTAAACTAGGGTTTAAGCTTGTGTCACTCTAGCAACCTAATAACTACTCCACAATGCATTCCCTTAGGCCCAAATATGGTGAAGTGACATGTAGTCGACGTTCACATGACACCACTAAGGGAATCACAATATACATATCATCAAAATATCGAATACGTACATATCAAGTTCACATGATTACTTGCAAGATGACTTCTCCCGTGACCTCAAGAACAAAAGTAACTACTCAAGATCATAGGGGTGTTCAATAGTATAATGGATTTGAGCATATAATCTTCCACCAAATAAACCATATAGTAATCTACTACAAGTTGTAATCGACAATACTAGTCACCCACAGGTACCAATCTGATGTTCCATTACAAAGATTGAACACACGAGATGAACTAGGGTTTGAGAGGAGATGGTGCTGTTCAAGATGTTTATGAAGATTGGCCTCCCAAAGATGAGAGAGTTGTTGGTGATGATGATGACGATGATTTCCCACTCCGGGAGGGAAGTTCCCCCGACGGAATCGATCCATCGGAGGGCAAAAGAGCTCCTGCCCAAGTTCCGCCTCAAGACGGCGGCGCTCTTTCCCAAAAGTCCTCTCTTATTTTTTCTAGGTCAAAACGACTTATATACCAGAAGAGAGCACCAGAGGTGGGTCGAGGAGGGCACAACCCACTAGGGCGTGCTTGGCCTGCCAGGCGCGCCCAGGTGGGTTGTGCCCACCTAGTGGCCCCCCTCTGTCAGTTATTTTCTCCAATAATTTTCATATATTCCAAAATAATTCTCCATAAATTTTTATCTCATTTGGAGATGTGCAGAATAGGTGACTCTCACGAAGCTTTTAGGTCCAGAATTCCAGCTGCCGGCATTCTCCCTCTTTGTTTAAACCTTGCATATTATGAGAGAAGGAATTAGAATTACTCCATAAAGCATTATTATGCATAAAAAATTATAAATAATAGTAGGAAAACATGATGCAAAATGAACGCATCAACTCCGCCAAGCTTAGACCTCGCTTCTCCTCAAGCAAAAACCAAAATCGAAAACATGTCCACATGCTTAGAGATAGAGAGAGGTGTCGATAAAGACAAAATACGGGCATAGAAGCATCGTGCTTATTATTATAACAGCGACACACTTTATCACATAACTTTTATCATATAACTTCTCATGAACAAGTAACAATTCATCACAACAATGAAGTAAAAGCATAAACTCTATTGAAAACCAACAAACTACGTTCCTAGTGAACTTTGCAACTACAAGTCATCATCTTTTCAGGAAGGGTCTCGTATCAGAGCCTTTTGTCAAGTCCATATACTCAACCATCATATAGTCTTCCATGATTGCTAACACTCATCGCATACACACAAGCAAAATGTTTCAGCCGGACAGATAGAAAGATAGGGGCTTATAGTTTTGCCTCCCAACGTATTCACCTCAAGGGTCATGTTAACAATAATAACTCATACTCACCCATATCCAACTGGATATATGTGCCTAGATCTTTCCTCACCACATGATGCTTGCAAAAAGAGAGAATAAAAGGGAATAGGGAAGAATACTTTGACTCTTGCATAAAAGTAAATACATAAAAAGTAAAAGATAGGCCCTTAACAGAGGGAAGTAGAGGTTGCCATGTGCTTTTTTGTATGATCAATATCTTAGTGCAAATGAGCGTCACATTATATTGCCCCTTGTGATAGAAACCTTTATTATGCAGTCTGTCGCTTTTATTATTTTGCCATCACAAGTTCGTACAACGCTCAATTTTCTCTTACACTAAATGATCTAACACATTTAGAAGCAATTTTTATTGCCTTATTGCATCGACGAAAACTTACTTGAAGGATCTTACTAAATTGATATGTAGGTATGGTGGACTCTCAAAACAAGATTTTGGGTTTAAGGGCTTTCGGATGCACAAGTAGTATCTCTACTTAGTGTGGAGCTTTTGGCTAGCAAAGATAGCGAGCAAGAACCGCCTGTTAAAGGATCTATGACAATATAACTTCTATGTGAATATGAACAAACATAAATCATTATGTTGTCTTCCTTGTCCAACGTCAACAATTTTGGCATACAATATTTTGATGGGGGCTCAAAATCATAAAAGATGTCCAAGATAGTGTATTTTCATGTGAATCTTCTCTTCCCTTGTTAATTCTTTCATGAATTACATCATTGACCAATGCTATGTTTGTCAATCTCCAATAAATTTTACCACTTATACTTTTCCTTATGTGATGTCATTACTTACCATAAGATTAGTATATGATCTTTTTCATTTATTTTCCTTTCTTTTTATTAGAACATAAAAGTAAAGAAAGCAAAACTCGAACTAAACTTTATTACATATCTCACACACAATTACATAGATAGATAGATCACTAAGCAAAACACTCAAAGAAATATTGAACTAAACTTTTATTCAACTAATACAAAAGATAACTAAAGATCAAACTAACATAAATAAAGGCAAAGATAATGGTGGTGATACAATATTGGGGCACCTCCCCCAAGCTTGGCACAAGCCAAGGGGAGTGCCCATACCATGAACTCAAGTCTCCTTTGGTGGTGAAGGTAGTCGTGGTGATGAGGTAGTAGCGAGCTTATCCTCCGGTTTCCTGTAGTGATCCGACCTCAAACGGTCAAATCTCTGTGCTTAAGTATCATCCCTCGACCGGTAATGCTGACACACACAGTACTTGAAGGATTTATAACAGAGTGGCAATCAAACACTTATTACATCGAATGTCTAAAAAGAGAACTTATTACAATAAATATGGCTGAAGGCCATCTAAATAAGATAATAGCGGAAGGCTTGGAAGATAATGTGAGTCCATCAACTCCAACGGCATAGCTGACTGCACGAAAATGACCTAGCGCACCTTACTCTTCGTCTGAAAAGTCTGCAACATGATATGTTGCTGCCCGAAACGGGTCAACATATGGAATATGCTGGCAAGAAAACACAGTAGAGCAATGAACAGAATAAATGCTATCACTAGATGCATATATGGCTGGTGGAGGCTCTATGGTTATAATGTTTTTTGCAAAAAGCCAATTTTTCCCTACAACAAAGGAATATATTTTATTTAACTATCATGGTAGTTGATAAACATTGAGAATGGTAAATCCCCATCTCAATCCCAATTAAACAAGTAATTAATAATCCAACAAAATTAGTTTACAGTGATGAGATCAACATGATAATTCAAGAACCAGATACTCAAGATGTCCATAACCGAGGACACGGCAGAGGTTTGCGCACTTTTCCCCACAAGACTCGATCTCCTCGGTTAGTTTTCTCGCACTACAGGGTGTTTGAGAAACAGATGACCGAGACATAGTCTTTCAGAAACATTAACTCTTTACTCTGGGTGGACAGTTACACCTACTTTCCCCTACATCTTCTATCCCACCACCGAAAGAGGTCATGCAACATACTCAACTATTCTATAGCCCATAATAACTTGTGGTTGCACATGGAAGTTTCTAGCATGAATAATCTTATGATCCCTTTGAGCCTGAGTGGCGAACCAAAAAGGACAGTGTCGGTGTTCTAGGAATTGGGGTCCCCAGACTTGCCTGCCTGCGGCCTGCGGCGTGGCTCAAAGGGGGGCCCAGCGCGACCCATCTTCACCAACACAAACCCAAGACCCTCGCGAGGGGCCAGGCCTTGCGGGGCGGACGACGCAGAGCTTCCTCAAGCGCGGGCTCATCAGGTTGGCTCACGAGGAGGCGGAGAGATCAAGGCGGGGTATCTCACGAGGTGGCCGTGACGCAAGCCATGACGACCAGGGGCGCCAGGCGGGTGCCAGCCCGCGCAGCGTCCTCCCTTCCTCTTTGGTGCAAAGGGGGCAAGCGCAGCCGCGGAGTACCGAGGCATCCGACAAAGGTTGTCATTTCGGTGCAACAAGACCAAGACCAGGAGGACTAGAGATGGAGGTCACCGTGGAGCCCAAGATGGCGTCATCACCAGAGCTTTGCGCAGGCGAAGACTACTTTTGTCAAGATAGTTGATACTAGATGTCCCTCTTCAAATTAGCCCGCCATTGTTGGCTCCCTTCCCGCTCGATATTTCGGAAGAGGACCAGGGCCTCTATAAATAGGACCAGCCACCCATAGAGTAAAAGAGAGGCTGGGGGAAAAAGAGTTGGCCAGAGAGTTGGAAAGATAGAGAAGATCAGGTAGAGAGAGAGAGAGAGGGGTGACTGAGCTCCTCCCAGCAGTTCATCGCCCCAGCCAAGAGAAGACCCTCGCGAGGCTGTTCTTCCTTGTATTGTTCATCATCATCAGCTGAAGAGGCAATCCACCACACCACACACTGGAGTAGGGTATTACACCACAACGGTGGCCCGGACCAGTATAAACCCTGTGTCTCTTGTGTTGTTCTTTCCTTAGTTTAGATCCTAGTAAGGCGGAGGAGTGCAGGTAGGTAGGAGGCGAAATCTCCATGCGCACCCCAGTGTTCGAACCTCAAGGGTCTGCCGGAACCCAAAATCCGACTGACAGCACTGGTATATTGTCACAACCCCGATTCCAAGTCACATCGATCTAGCCGGTAACACCTCATATCACTTTGCGGCTTCACGCACGGTATTCCCACGGGTGTCGCCTTACCATGGCCCGGGACCATTTGCGCCTTTTGGCTCACGTATATGACGGTGTCGCTAGCATCCATATGACAAAGAACCCGGGCCGACATGGCTAGTCGTGAACCCAAAGAGGCACTAACCTATGGGGACATGCATACATGAATCAACATCGAGCATGTCGGTCAGCAGCGTGTGAATCCGGGCTATAGCACTGGGCTAACAGGACTCCGGGAACCCGGGCTGTAGCAGGCTAGGCAGGACTCCGGATGTCACCGCGTGAAATTTCCCCGAAGGAACAGACACAGGAACGAAGTGAAACACATGCCGGCCAGTCAAGTGTTCAGGGCAGTAGTGTTGGGCTAGCAGGACTCCGGTGAACCGGGCTGTAGCGGACTACTATCGCTCTCGGAAGCACTTAGACTACATTTCCCCATAAGAGAGGCTGCCAAGGATAAACAACTAGATTGTCGGATCCCACACATACCAAGCATTTCAATCATACACACAATATGCTCAACATGCGCAAATACAACATGGCATCACAACAAGACTCTACGAATCAGAGTATTTATTCATTAGGCTCCGAGGAGCGAGATATTACAAACATGGGTCCCATGACCCAACATTCAGAGCATACAAGTCAAGCACACGCGGAAGCTTAACATGTCTGAGTACAGACATCTACAAAAGGAAAAGGCTAGGAAGCCTGACTATCTACCAGATCCTGCCAAGGGCACAAGATCGTAGCTAAGGTATCAAGCTAAACGTCGAAGTCCACGCGGAACTACTAGCAAGACTGACGTCTCTCTGCAAAACATAAAATAGGCAAACGTGAGTACAAATGTACCCAGCAAGACTTACATCAGAACTAGCTACATATGCATCGGTATCAACAAGGGGTGGTGGTGGAGTTTAGCTGCAGCAAGCCAGCTTTGACTCAGTGGCTAACCTGAACTACGACTGCAAGCAACTCTTTTGAGGTGGCGCACACGAGTCCACATATTCACCATTCAATACACCACTATGGATCCTCTCCCGTCTCCCTACAAGAAGGCCATCCATAGCACTCACACTTATCTTGCGAGTTTTAGAGTATCTACTTTCACTTGTCTATGAACTATGCAAGGTGTCCAAGTTTCCATATCCGAGGAATCCGGCTATTCGAATAGATAATGATAACCCTGCAGGGGTGTACTTATTCACACACGCTCCCACCACTTACCACCATATACACGTCATGTATCTCGGCAACCTTCAAGCGGAAGCCTGGCGAGGGTGTCGGCCATGGCCTACCTAAACACTTAAGTCACTAGTCCAGGTTTATCGCCTATCCAGGTTCCATCCGTAGGGAGTCTGGCCGAGGTTTCCACATACGGCCCCAAACGATGTGAACAGGGTTCCCGAGACACCAAACGGGCGCCCGGTACACCGTGCCACGGTGTATCTACCGCAACATAGCCCACCCCTAGGGTCAGCGCTACGCACGGCCGCCAACACATAACCTACAAACACCAGAAACTAGTTGCAACTCTTGGACAGAATACTAGGGTGATTAAGAAGCCGAGAGGGTCAATTAAGGATCCCAATGAGTGGTAGTAGCTGTTCATGGATCACAGACACAGAACTCGGTTCTTGAGGACGGCTGCAAGGAGACAACCCACCATGTACTCCTACATGGCCTCTCACCGCTACCTTTACCAAATCGTGTTCACACACTTAGCTCACACACAGTAGGACATATTCACACGCCTCTGATTCATCCCCGATGAATCAGACCTGACTCAACTCTAAGCAGTAGCAGGCATGACAAACAAGCACGAATGAGTAGGCACATCAGGGCTCAAACAACTCCTACTCATGCTAGTGGGTTTTATCTATTTACTGTGGCAATGACAGGTCATGCAGAGGATAAGGGCTCAACTACCGCAGCAAGTAATAGTTGAATCGTTGTTGTCCTAATGCAGTAAAAGAGAGCAGGAGCGAGAGGGTGGGATTGTATCGGAATGAACAAGGGTGTTTTTCTTGCCTGGAACTTCTGAAGATAACCATGAGTCTTCATCGGTGTCATCGAACTCATCGTCGAGACCACGTCTATCGAAAGGGGACAAATACCGGCAACAGAGAAAGAAGCACAATCAATGCAATGCACAATATGACGCATGATCATGACATGGCATTATGCTGTTGATTGAGCTAATGCAACTAGCAACAAGTCAAATGGAGTTGGCTTGAACACTTGGTTGAAAATCAAACTCCATAGGTGAGAGTTTAAATTCCATTTATGTGAATTGGCCTAAACAGCAGCCATAAGTTGCTCTAACATGCGTGAAAATGCCATAAACAGATTCCTTGAATTTTTCTGATAATTTTTCATATATAATTTATTTCATTTGGAGTTACAGTTGAATTTCTATGATTTTTGGAAGTTTTGGAAATTTTCTGAAATAAATAAATAATTTAAGATTTATTTAAATTCCAGAAAAAGGATTACTGCGTCAGCCTGACGTCATGATGATGTCACCAAGTCAACAGGGCTGGTGCGGGTCAAACCTGACCAGTGGGGCCCACTGGTCAGTGACCCAGGGCTGGTTTATGTGGCTGACGTGTGGGACCAGATCAACGGTGACGTGGCTAGGTCAAACTGACCCGTGGGGCCCGTGGGGTTAGTTTAAGTTAAACAGGGAATAAATCCTGGGGTTAATTAGCGCATGGGGCCCATCCGTCAGTGGCACAGTGATTAGCTAATGGCGTCATTAGTGTTAACTAAGTGTGCCACGTCGGAGTCACTGGAGTTCAGCCGGCGGCGACCAAAACCGTGGCGGCAACTCGCCGGAGTTGCTCGGGTTTCGCGTACAGGCCGCGATTTGAGCCGCGGTTGGTCTCTATGGGTAGCTGGCGTTGCAGCACGTCGCCTGGTGGCAGTAGTCGGGCCTGGGGTGGCCGGAAAAGACGCCGACAACGACGTTGGCGGCTGCCGGAGCTTGGGCGAGCTCGGGGTCATCGCTAGGAGGCACGGCAGAAGGTGCGGAGGGGTGCTGCAGGCTCCTAGGGACACAACAAGTGCGGTGAAGTGCTTGCGAGCTTGCGCGGGTGTGGCCATGGCTACGCCATGGCCGGCGGCGAGAAGCTCTCGGCCGCGGTGGAAAATGGAGCTAGGGGACAAGCGCGAGCACGAGAGAAGAGGGGAAAGGAGGAGGGGCTCACGGCGAGTGCAGAGGCGTCGAAACGGGCTCGGGGAAGCGTCGCAGCGAGCGGGCGGCGAAGGGGATATCCGTTGACCCAAGGAGGAAGAAGGGGTCGGGGACGTCGTCACGGGGCTCCTGGAGGCGCCTGGCTTGGTGCAGAGGACGCAGGGGTCGAGGTGGAGCTTGTGGCATACCCGGATGGGCGCGGGGAGGTCGGTGGATGCGGCAACGACGAGCGGCGGCGACGGCTGCGCTCGGGCAAGAGGGGAAGGGAGAGCAGAGGAGGGGAGGAGGAGCACGGGGAGAGTGGGAGAGGTCAGGGGGCCGTGTGGCGTCGCAAGGAGGCGTCCAGGGCGTCGGGGACGCAGGCAGCCAGGCAGGAGGTGGCCCAGCGCGTGTGCGCGCGCGGTGAGCACGCGCTCTGCCTACTAGCCCGAGGGAGAAGACGACAGGGAAGGTGGAGGTGGGCCGGGCCGGCTTTGGCCAGAAGGCCACTACAATGGTGGGCTGCACGGTAGGTTTCTTCTCTCTCTCTCTTTTCCATTTCTGTTTCAATTTTCTATTACTTGTATTCTCTTTTGAATTAGTAAAAATACTAATTCATTTTGAAAAATCTTGAAAATGATTGTGGCATATATTTGGATTATTTCCAACAAACTTAAAATACTTCCAAGATTATTTGGACATTTAAAATTATTTATAAGATTTAAATGTCCAAATGCAAATACTTATGATTTAATTCAAAAATCCAAAAATGACCTAGAAAGGTGTGCACCATTTTTGCCAGAGGTTCTAGACCAATTCAAAAATGATGAACTTTTCTAAAGAGCATTCTGGATTCTTGAAGATGTTTTTTAAGTTGAACCTATTTGATTTAATTTTGGTGCTAGGGTTTGTCATCCCCATTTCAAAATTAATAGAATTTAGACATGATACATGGAGGCTAATGCAAAGGCAGGCAAGGCCTGAACTGGGGCTATGACAGCTCACCCCCACTAAACAAGAATCTTGCCCCGAGATTCAGGTGTAGGGTAAGATGAAGGGGGAACACAAACTAACATAATCTTCACGATCCAGGTTGCACCTCTTAGGGTTGTTGATTCGTTGCATACGTTGACTCTGACATCCTTGCCTTTGAGATCTTCATCCATGCGATGACGAGAAGAAAAGAAACTCTCGAAGAATCGATCTTCTTGAAGATCGAGCAACCGACGATCAACTCACAGAACGAGACATAGCGACATCTGTCGAGATGAGACACAATACACACATCAAGAATGATGGAAATGAGCATATGACAAGGTTTAAGTAAGTAGCGGAATTCCCACACCTAGGAGGGTGGTGAACGGTGTCAACGTAGCGAGGGGTTGGGTTGCCATGATACCATAGCGAGACATCTTAAGGAAGGTGACTCGCAGAAATATTCCCTTAAGTAGCAAAAAGAATTACTTTTGATACAAAGATCATTGAAACTCTTTATACCAGCCTGAGGTAATCACAATCGATCTTTGGAAGGGGTTTGAAAGAATGGCATACTCCGACTAGGATGGATGATGTGGACTATCTTGTTGAAGACAACGCAATGGATGGTTTTTGCTTATCATCGGAAATGGATGGGACCCATGGTAAGTCCACTTTTGAAGATGATCCTGAACAACAACTACTGAGGTGCAGGCTGGGAACAAAATGCAAATGTTGGGAATGATTCTGGTAACTGGGGAAGAGATCAACAGTCGAGAGTGAGTCCAATGTTTGAAAAGGTTATAACCTAACCGAGGAAACTGGAGGCAAATCCCAGTTAACGCCAACGGTAAAACCTGGTGCTTGCGCGTGCTCTCAAGAACTTGAGTATCTCCATATTCGTCAAGGTTTTACCAATATCCGTGTCAAGGATCCTGGCAACACAACATACCACCATGATGAATGGTGATGGATGATGCCGATGCAAAGGAAGATAACACTTTGTCAGATTTCACCTTAGCGAGGCCAAGGAAACAAAATCTGATAATCGACCGAGAGACATTTAGCACTCCGCTTCTAATGTTCTCCTTGATGTGCTAGGATAACTCATTTATTGATATGGTTTGGTATCTAGGACATCAAGTGAAAGGTCGGACTTCGGGAGCACAAGAATCCGTAAGGATTAACTACGGAGGTAAATCCTACGAAATCCTCATGGGAAGGTGGCCAACTTTCTTCAATCGAGATACTACAGTAATAGGTCTTCTGGCTGGATGTGTTGGCCACGACATCCACTTTACCGGTTATCGAGAGACCAATATTATAGTTCTTGGAAAATGCTCCAACCATCATATCTACCTGAGATTCAGATCTGGTTGGTGTCAGGATATTCCAGACTCATCGAGTCTAGAAAGGAAAATGAAGGTTTGCAACACAAATTGATGAGACGACGTTGCGAGATTCTCGGGGGAATGAAGTACGGTAGTAAGCTCCAAAACATGAGCCGGTTCTGCTACAAGCATGTGAACACGTTGTCCTAGACAAGCATGGTCACCTGGTAATCTTAAAATGAAACACTACCGAGTTCAGGGGGAACCATCAACAAGGATATCGAAGTCCTTGCGTAGGTCTAACTCTTAAGAAGAAACTTCTTCTCCTTGAACTAATCAATCAGTGGCTTGGTGTGCTAGGGATACATATAGAATGTGGATGCTCAGTCTATCAGACCATAGAATACTTCGCACATGCATGACTGACTTGGGATGATTCCAGAGGAAGCAAAAACAAACTTTCTCGAATTCACGACGGCAACTTACATCAGATGCACATGAATTAGAGGAAGTCACATCTTTCAACCGGACATATGCTGCATGAACGGAACACGAAAGCATTGCTTACAAAGTTTCCAATACTAACTTAGATGTTCAACATGAATCATGGGGGAGACAGCATGCTGCTGATGGGCTCAACAGCAACTCATCGAAATTTCCATATCACTGGACTTCCACCATCATGTAAACACGGTGGTAGCATTGGTCAGACCAAAGGATGTAATGGTGTATGCTCGAGGAATCAACCACGAGTAAGACAACATTACAAACATCGTTGGTTCTGATTTGGCTTGACGATAGCCCATACTCAAGTCAAAGTTTTGACAAGACAATAGATCCCACAACTGATCACGAGGACCAATCGATGAAGATATCATCTTTCTTCAACACACACACACACACACAAAAGATATCCCTTTAAAATGAACTACGTTAGGCAAGCTTTTATCTTTCAACTCTCCAAGTTGTTGTTTTAGCTTAACAACTAGCTCAGGGGTATCCAACACAGATTCTTGGAGAAGGGGTGGTTTACAAGAAACCAGCTTGATCATGAGCTCAACATAACGGTTAGGCGACAACCTGGTAACACTTCCGAGAAGATAATCAAAAAGTCATGAACCACCGATATGTTTTACTAAGCTCGAGAACAATCTTGCTTTTTAGGGCAAGACGATGTGATCAAGAGAGTGAGGGATTGACATGATCCTAACTCATTGATCGAAGTGTGCACCAGAAAATAAGGACTAGGTAGCACGATCAATCTTAGGATGGTGATTTAATTACCAGCACACTAAGAATGAGAGTATTGTCCATTAACTACCAAGCAACAGAGTTGCTAGGAATATTGCTTTCACACATCACGGTTCACTTGTCGGCATTCCAGTTATAATAACACGGAACTGAGGAATGAACAATGATGGCAAGAAGCATTACTGCGTCAAGAATTCATAAGAGGTGGTGCAATTCTCATGACAGTCCTGACATAAAAGGGGTAATACTCCAGGGTAGAACAGAGCAAAAGCTGGATGGCATTTGATCTGTAGAACACAACTACTTTGACCCAATCCTAGATATGGATGAGGTACTGGAGTTTGTTTCTCCTAGTCATTCTGAAATAGAATGGCTCGACGGACCACGAGAAAGATAAGCATCGATAACACGAATGCACAACTAAAGAGGGACAACTCAAAGGAACATATAACTTTCTGAGTTGTGGATGCATAGATTAGTATGTCAAATCAAGTTCAACAGGTTTCTTCCGGATAACCCATGCAGAAAGGTAGAACTGACAGAATCACAATTATGAATGGAGAACTCCTCAAGAGTACTCTGATTGTGATATTTTGGTTCAAAGAACTTCTGCCTTAATGGTTCATGGTATTTGGAAGGAAGAAATACCAGGACCTCGAGGGCTGTCGCAAGGTTACTAATATCCTAAAGGAACTATCAAACACTATCAACATGAGGTAAGTAGGGTGAATCTCGGGTTCAAGAACCCATGAATAGAATACCTACCATTACATGGCATCACGGGATGCTTTTGAGAATAATGGCCAGAATCACACACTGGGATACAAAACATGGCTAGATCACTAGGTGACTCCCTAAAACACCTAGGGTCATAGTAATAGCTCCAGCATATATGTCGAGGCAACAAAGTACCTCAACTCACCGATTAGTGTGATTAATCTGGCCCAAATGGACATCAGGAACAGGAGGAAGGGGTTTGCAAATGCATCAGACTACTTAGAAACCTGGGATGACTCGGACAGCATAACGGTTGTAAATGCTCAAAAAGATTTGAGACAACATGCAAAAATGGTGGCATCTCCACTCAACAACAATATCAAGGTTCCGAGATCAACTAACAACATACGGAGGTAGTAGGAACGGAACTGAGGCTTGAAACTATCAATTCTATAAGTCTATGGATTAGTAACACGTCATCCTGATAGATAGATGAGAAGGCCTAGTTCTTAATCCTCGTAGAAAAGAAGAGGTTGACTCAGGTCAGAAGGGCATAAGATATAAGGAGTAAAAAGAGCCTTACGTTCCCTTCCACAATCAATTCCCCTACATAACTAAAGCATTTCTAGACACGACTTCGACCGGCTTGGCTTAGTAATCCTACATGCAGTCAGGCTCTGATACCAACGCTGCCAGGACCCCGATTCCAAGTCACATCGATCTAGCCAGTAACACCTCATATCACTTTGCGGCATCACGCACGGTATTCCCACGGGTGTCGCCTTACCATGGCCCGGGACCATTTGCGCCTTTTGGCTCACGTATATGACGGTGTCGCTAGCATCCATATGACAAAGAACCCGGGCCGACATGGCTAGTCGTGAACCCAAAGCGGCACTAACCTATAGGGACAGGCATACATGAATCAACATCGAGCATGTCGGTCAGCAGCGTGTGAATCTGGGCTGTAGCACTGGGCTAACAGGACTCCAGGAACCCGGGCTGTAGCAGGCTAGGCAGGACTCCGGATGTCACCGCGTGACATTTCCCCGGAGGAACAGACACAGGAACAAAGTGAAACACATGCCGGCCAATCAAGTGTTCAGGGCAGTAGTGCTGGGCTAGCTGGACTCCGGTGAACCGGGCTGTAGCGGACTACTATAGCTCTCGGAAGCACTTAGACTACATTTCCCCATAAGAGAGGCTGCCAAGGATGAACAACTAGATTGTCGGATCCCATGCATACCAAGCATTTCAATCATACATACAATATGCTCGACATGCGCAAATACAACATGGCATCACAACAAGACTCTACGACTCAGAGTATTTATTCATTAGGCTCTGAGGAGCGAGATATTACAAACATGGGTCTCATGACCCAACATTCAGAGCATACAAGTCAAGCACACGCGGAAGCTTAACATGTCTGAGTACAGACATCTACAAAAGGAAAAGGCTAGGAAGCCTGACTATCTACCAGATCCTGCCAAGGGCACAAGATCGTAGCTGAGGTATCAAGCTAAACATCGAAGTCCACGCGGAACTACTAGCGAGACTGACGTCTCTCTGCAAAACATAAAATAGGCAAACGTGAGTACAAATGTACCCAGCAAGACTTACATCAGAACTAGCTACATATGCATCGGTATCAACAAGGGGTGGTGGTGGAGTTTAACTGCAGCAAGCCAGCTTTGACTCAGTGGCTAACCTCAACTACGACTGCAAGCAACTCTTTTGAGGTGGCGCACACGAGTCCACATATTCACCATTCAATACACCACTATGGATCCGCTCCCGTCTCCCTACAAGAAGGCCATCCATAGCACTCACACTTATCTTGCAAGTTTTAGAGTATCCACTTTCACTTGTCTATGAACTATGCAAGGGGTCCAAGTTTCCATATCCGAGGAATCCGGCTATTCGAATAGATAATGATAACCCTACAGGGGTGTACTTATTCACACACGCTCCCACCACTTACCACCATATACACGTCATGTATCTCGGCAACCTTCAAGCAGAAGCCTGGCGAGGGTGTCGGCCACGGCCTACCTAAACACTTAAGTCTCTAGTCCAGGTTTATCGCCTATCCAGGTTCCATCCACAGGGAGTCCGGCCGAGGTTTCCACATACGGCCCCGAACGATGTGAACAGGGTTCCCGAGACACCAAACGGGCGCCCGGTACACCGTGCCACGGTGTATCTACCGCAACATAGCCCACCCCTAGGGTCAGCGCTACGCACGACCGCCAACACATAACCTACAAACACCAAAAACTAGTTGCAACTCCTGGACAGAGTACTAGGGTGATTAAGAAGCCGAGAGGGTCAATTAAGGATCCCAATGAGTGGTAGTAGCTATTCATGGATCACAGACACAGAACTCAGTTCCTGAGGACGGCTGCAAGGAGACAACCCACCATGTACTCCTAAATGGCCTCTCACCGCTACCTTTACCAAATCGTGTTCACACACTTAGCTCACACACAGTAGGACATGTTCATCACTGTTCCCAATTCACCCCCGATGAATCAGGCCTGACTCAACTCTAAGCAGTAGCAGGCATGACAAACAAGCACGAATGAGTAGGCACATCAGGGCTCAAACAACTCCTACTCATGCTAGTGGGTTTTATCTATTTACTGTGGCAATGACAGGTCATGCAGAGGATAAGGGCTCAACTACCGCAGCAAGTAATAGTTGAATCGTTGTTGTCCTAATGCAGTAAAAGAGAGCAGGAGCGAGAGGGTGGGATTGTATCAGAATGAACAAGGGTGTTTTGCTTGCCTAGAACTTCTGAAGATAACCATGAGTCTTCATCAGTGTCATCGAACTCATCGACGAGACCACGTCTATCGAGAGGGGACAAATACCGGCAACAGAGAAAGAAGCACAATCAATGCAATGCACAATATGATGCATGATCATGACATGGCATTATGCTGTTGATTGAGATAATGCAACTAGCAACAAGTCAAATGGAGTTGGCTTGAACACTAGGTTGAAAATCAAACTCCATAGGTGAGAGTTTAAATTCCATTTATGTGAATTGGCCTAAACAGCAGCCATAAGTTGCTCTAACATGCATGAAAATGCCATAAACAGATTCCTTGAATTTCTCTGATAATTTTTCATATATAATTTATTTCATTTGGAGTTACGGTTGAATTTCTATGATTTTTGGAAGTTTTGGACATTTTCTAAAATAAATAAATCATTTAAGATTTATTTAAATTCCAGAAAAAGGATTACTGCATCAGCCAGACGTCATTATGATGTCACCAAGTCAACAGGGCTGGTCCGGGTCAAACCTGACCAGTGGGGCCCACTGGTCAGTAACCCAGGGCTGGTTTCTGTGGCTGACGTGTGGGACCAGGTCAACGGTGACGTGGCTAGGTCAAACTGACCCGTGGGGCCCGTGGGGTTAGTTTAAGTTAAACAGGGAATAAATCCTGGGGTTAATTAGCGCATGGGCCCATCCGTCAGTGGCACAGTGATTAGCTAATGGCGTCATTAGTGTTAACTAAGTGTGTCACATCGGAGTCACCGGAGTTCAGCCGGCGGCGACCAAAACCGTGGCGGCAACTCGCCGGAGTTGCTCGGGTTTGGCGTACAGGCTGCGGTTTGAGCCGCTGTTGGTCTCTACGGGTAGCTGGTGTTGCAGCGCGTCGCCTGGTGGCAGTAGCCGGGCCCGGGGTGGCCGGAAAAGACGCCGACGACGACGTTGGCGGCTGCCGGAGCTTGGGCGAGCTCGGGGTCGTCGCTAGGAGGCACAGCAGAAGGTGCAGAGGGGTGCTGCGGGCTCCTGGGGACACAGCAAGTGCGGTGAAGTGCTCAGTTGCGAGCTTGCGCGGGTGTGGCCACGACTACGCCATGGCCGGCAGCGAGAACCTCTCGGCCGCGGTGGAAAATGGAGCTAGGGGATGAGCGCGAGCATGAGAGAAGAGGGGAAAGGAGGCGGGGCTCACGGCGAGTACAAAGGCGTCGAAACGGGCTCGGGGAAGCGTCGGAGCGAGCGGGCGGCGAAGGTGATCTCCGGCGACCCGAGGAGGAAGAACGGGTCGGGGACGTCGTCACGGGGCTCCTGGAGGCGCCTGGCTTGGTACAGAGGATGCAGGGGTCGAGGTGGAGCTTGTGGCATACCCGGATGGGCGCAGGAAGGTCGGTGGACGCGGCAACGACAAGCGGCGGCGATGGCTGCGCTTGGGCAAGAGGGGAAGGGAGAGCAGAGGAGGGGAGGAGGAGCACGGGGAGAGTGGGAGAGGTCAGGGGGGCCCGTGGCGTCGCAAGGAGGCGTCCAGGGCGTCGGGGACACAGGCTACCAGGCAGGAGGTGGCCCGGCGCGTGTGCGCGCGCGGCGAGAATGCGCTCTGCCTACTGGCCTGAGGGAGAAGACGACAGGGGAGGTGGAGGTGGGCCGGGCCGGCTTTGGCCAGAAGGCCACTACAGTGGTGGGCTGCACGGTAGGTTTCTTCTCTCTCTCTCTTTTCCATTTCTGTTTCAATTTTCTATTACTTCTATTCTCTTTTGAATTAGTAAAAATACTAATTCATTTTGAAAAATCTTGAAAATGATTGTGTCATATATTTGGATTATTTCCAACAACCTTAAAATACTTTCAAGATTATTTGGACATTTAAAATTATTTATAAGATTTAAATGTCCAAATGCAAATACTTATGATTTAATTCAAAAATCCAAAAATGACCTAGAAAGGTGTGCACCATTTTTGCCAGAGGTTCTAGACCAATTCAAAAATGATGAACTTTTCTAAAGAGCATTCTGGGTTCTTGAAGATGTTTTTTAAGTTGAACCTATTTGATTTAATTTTGGTGCTAGGGTTTGTCATCCCCATTTCAAAATTAATAGAATTTAGACATGATACATGGAGGCTAATGCAAAGGCAGGCAAGGCCTGAACTGGGGTTGTGACATATATCCCTAGGTGCCCGCAACCAATCCGTCCAGATGTGTGTTTAAGTACCCACCTTAAGTAAACCATTAATTAACAAACTCACGTCTGTCATGGATACACTCAAACCTAATCCACGTCTACTAGCATAGGATGGCAATAATAGCATAACATAGAAGTAACTCCCAAGGGTTTGATAATAAAAGGGCAATAAGTTCTACCTCATCATATACTTCCCAAAACCCACATGTTAAGAGATCCTACTCATGCAATGTTGGAGGGGTTGTATCTAATGCATAAAAACGGGGTAATAAAGGGGTATGATTAATGTGTTACTTGCCTTGCTGATGATCCGCAAAACCTAGTGACAATAGCATACATAAGCACTCAAGTAGAGATGCAAGGGTAAAACTCAAATAAGAAGATCCAATCTAAAATTTCAACTGAAGAGGTTCGATTGGCAAAAAGAATTGATCAAAACGGAGGTACGGAACTGAAACTACGATCAAAAGAACTTCGAATTCAAATCTTCTTGAAACCAAATTTTAAATTTTCAAAACTTTTTTCAAGTTGATTAAACAGAAAGAGGGGTTCGAGATTAAGATTTTGGCATTGGTTTCACTTGATTTGGACAAACGGTTAAGAAACATCGAGGGTTTGTAGTATAGGGGCTAATCCACGATAAAAATAATCGCGGATAGGTCCCTGGCCGAAAATAAAATAAAAAGAAAAGACTAATGAACGAATGTTCGCTGTCTGAACCTAACCGGCGAACAACGTTCGTTAAAACGAACGAACGTACGAACGTCCGCTAAATAGATTAAACCGACGAAAAACTGATCTAAAACAATAGACCGCAAAACTAAAAAAATCGGGGTTAACAGAAGAAAAACCGACCAGTCAACGGGCGGGGTCAATGTCACAGTTCCGGCGAGATCCAGCGCAGTGGCTGCGTCAGCAAAGGCGGCGACAGCGCGGGCGAGGCGGGGCTGCGGGGTGGGGTGGCGTCGGCAGCGCGGGCGGCGGCGCGGCAGCGGAGCAGCGGCGGCTCGGAAGCGACATCGGGAGGCGAAGCGGGCGGCGGCGGCTTCGGCTTGGGGTCCCAGGGGGGCCTGCTCTCGGCTTTTAAGTGGGGAGAGGGCGGCTGCTTGCGGGAGGGGGCAAGCCCTCGGGAGGCGTGTCCGAGGCGGACACGGCCGACGGCGGCGGCGGGGGTGGCGGACTCCCGTTGCGGGGGAAGGCGGCAGCGCGCGCGGCTTGGGCAGGCTCGGCTGGGCCTTCGGCCCAGACGGGCGAAGAGTTTATTTAAAGAATTCCACCGAAAGGAAAAATCCTAAATAAATAAAAATAAAAAACTAAAATGCCAAAAAAAATTCACCGTCTAAATAAAATACTTTGAACTAATTGAACATTTTCTTGGCCTAAAAATGTAATTTTGAAAAATGCATATTTTTTCTAATTGAAATAAAATAGCAATAAAGTCCAAATAAAATAATTTATTTGATTTTAACATTTTTCCTCCAATATTTCATTTATTTTGGAGAAGTCATATTATGTCCTCTCATATATTTTTAATATGAAATATTTTCGAAGAGAAAAATAATTAAAACCAAAGTGATCCTTGTTTTGATATTTGAGAAAAGTCAAATATGAAAACAATAAAATCCCCAACTCTCTCTGTGGGTTGTTGAGTTGCTTAGGATTTTAGGATCACAAAGCAAAAATGCAAATAAAAAATGATATGCATATGATGACCTATGTATAACATTCCAAATTGAAAATTTGGGATGTTACAAACCTACCCCCTTAAGGTGAATCTCGCCCTCGAGATTCGGGTTGGCTAGAAAATAGGTGTGGGTGGTCTTTCCATAGATCATCCTCTCGTTCCCAGGTGGCTTCATCCTCGGTATGGTGGCTCCACTGAAATTTGCAAAACTCGATAACCTTACTGCGTGTGACTCGGCTGGCAAACTCGAGAATCTTCACCGGTTTCTCCTCATAGGTCAAATCACTATCCAACTGCATTGCTTCCAGGGGCACTGTTTCTCTCAGAGGGATATCGGCCATTTCTGCATGGCACTATTTCAACTGGGAAACATGAAACACATCATGAACTCCTGACAGTCCTTCGGGTAACTCCATCTTGTAGGCCACTTATCCCATACGTTCCAAAACTTGGCATGGTCCTACAAATCTCGGGGCTAACTTTCCCTTAACTCCAAAACGTTTAACTCCTCGCAGGGGTGACACCCGAAGATATGATATGTCTCCGATTTCATAGACTACCTCCTTGCGTTTTGAGTCTGCATAACTCTTCTGCCTGGACTGAGCTACCCTCAGTCTGTCTCGAACCAACTTCACCTTCTCTTCGGACTCTTTGATCAAATCTGGTCCGAACAACTGGCGGTCTCCAACTTCATCCCACATCAACGGTGTTCTGCACCTTCTTCCATACAATGCTTCGAATGGTGCCATCTTCAGACTAGCTTGATAACTGTTGTTGTAAGAGAACTCTGAGTTGGGCAAATTATCATCCCAACTAGATCCATAATCGAGCGCACAAGCTCTCAACATGTCCTCTAGAATCCGATTGACTCTCTCGGTCTGTCCATCTGTCTGCGGATGAAAGGCTGTACTAAGCTCTAGCATGGTACCCAAAGTCTGGTGCAGCTAGTGCCAAAACTTTGAAGTAAACTGTGTTCCTCTATCTGATACGATGGTCCTCGGAACTCCATGCAGACATACGATCCTGGTCATATATATCTTGGCCAACTTTGCACTTGTATAGGTGGTCTTCACTGGGATAAAGTGAGCCACTTTGGTCAAACAATCCACCACTACCCAGATAGAATCATATTCCAATCGGGTCCTGGATAATCCGGTGATAAAATCCATGCCAAGCTTATCCCACTTCCATTCGGGTATCGACATAGGCTGCAGTAACCCTGCTGGCTTTTGATGTTCTGCCTTCACTCTCTAACATATATCACATACGGCTACATACTCGGAAATATACTTCTTCATACCAGTCCACCAAAAATGCTCCTTCAAATCCAAATACATCTTGGTGTTTCCGGGGTGTATCGAGTATGGCGAGTCAGGAGCTTCCTGAAGTATCAACTTCTTGATCTCCGCATTATTGGGCACATAAACACGGTCCTCAAACCACAAGGTGTCGTGCTCATCCTCACGAAACCCTTGGCTTTTCCTTTGCCCATCTTCTCCTTTATCTCAGCAATTTCCTTATCATCCTTCTCAGCTTCTCGAATCTTTCCCAATAATGTCGACTGAATTTCTAATGTTGCAACAAAACCTCTAGGGACTATCTCCAAATGTAGCTCCCTGAGATATTCAGTTAACTCCCTGTCAATCCTCCTCTTACGAGGGTATTGGCATAACTCTTCCATCTCAAAGTGTCTGCTACGACATTGGCCTTGCCTGGTTGATAGTGCAGCTTCATATCATAATCCTTTATAACCTCCAACCATCTCCTTTGTCTGAGATTCAACTCCTTCTGTGTGAAAATGTACTTCAAACTCTTATGATCCGTGTACACATCACAATGATTTCCGATAAGAAAATGTCTCCAGGTCTTGAGTGCATGCACTACGGCTGCTAACTCCAAATCATGAGTGGCATAATTCAACTCATGCAGTCGAAGGTGCCGTCAGGCATATGAAACAACTCTTCCGTCCTGCATAAGTACGCCTCCAAGTCCTAAGCGAGATGCATTGCAATACACTTGGAAATCCTTGCGTATATCTGGCAGAATCAGCACTGGGGTTGTAACCAAACGTTTCATCAACTCCTAGAAGCTTGCCTCACATTCATCTGTCCATTTGAACTTGGTGTCCTTCTTCAACAACTCCGTCATAGGCTTCACAATCTTAGAGAAATTCTCAATGAATCTTCGATAATATCCCGCGAGTCCAAGAAAACTGCGGATCTCTCCAACTGAGGTGAGTGCCAACCACTCAGCGACTGACTTAACCTTAGTAGGGTCTACTGCTATACCTTCTCCTGATATAACATGTCCAAGGAATCCAACTTCCTTCAACCAAAACTCACATTTGCCGAACTTGGCATATAACTGACGTTCTCTGAGCTTCTCGAGAACTAAACGCAAATGCTCCTTGTGTTCTTCTTCATTCCTCAAGTATACCAAAATATCAGCAATGAACACCACAACAAACTTATCCAAGAACTCCATGAACACCTTATTCATCATACTCATGAAATAGGCAGGGGCATTAGTCAATCCAAATGACATAACTGTGTACTCATATAACCCATACCTTGTGGTGAAAGTTGTCTTAGGTATATCCTGTTCTCAGATCTTCAGCTGGTGGTATCCTGATCGAAGATCGATCTTGGAAAATACTTTAGCTCCTTGTAGCTGGTCAAACAAATCATTCATCATCGGCAGTGGGTACTTGTTCTTGATCATCACTTCATTCAATGCACGATAATCAACAACTCATTCTCAAAGATTTATCTTTCTTCTCAACCAAGAGAACTGGGGCTCCCCATCGTGACGAACTTCGGCGAATATAACCTTTCTCCAATAACTCGTTAATCTGCTTCTTAATCTCCTCCATATCATTTGTGGGCATCCGGTATGGTCTCTTCAATATTGGTCCGGTGCCTCGCAACAGCTCTATCAAAAACTCAATGTCTTGATCCGGCGGCATGCCTCGTAGTTCCTCTAGAAATACATCCGGGTAATCCTTCACTACGGGCACTTACTCCTGAAAAACTCCCGTGAGGGAATTTACATGAGTCCTCTTTGGTGCATGCCTGGATACATACTTAATCCTTCTTCCATCCGGTGTGGTGAGCAGAATTGACTTACTGGCGCAATCGATGTTTCCTCCATACATCGATAGCCAATCCATACCTAGTATCACATCCAATCCTTGTGATTCCAAAATTATCAAGTCTGAGGGGAAAACATGCCTATCTATGGTTAATGGCACCTGAAAACATCCTTGGCTTGCCATATACTCCGCTCTTGGCAAGCTTACTAACATAGGTGTCCTAAGAACTTTGGTGGGCAACTTATACTTATCCACAAATCCCCTTGAAATGTATGAATGTGATGCACCAATATCAAAAAGAATGACTGCAGTAAGTGACTTAACCAAAAACATAATGATAACTTCATCTGGCTGCTCCTCAACCTCCTCCATGTTCACGTGGTTCACTTGTCACCTGTTGAAAGGGTTTGGCTTCTTCTCCGAGCTTCCATTGCCATTTCCATTGTTGAGTTCATGACACTCATTGGCATAGTGTCCAGTCTCCCCGCACTTGAAACAAGTAATGTGACTTTGGTCCTTCTTGGCGGGTGTGGCTGAGTTAGAGCGGTTCTGATTGCTTGCTCCACTCCCATTCCCATTCTTAGGGCCACTGTGGTTATGAGAACTTCCTCCATTGTGGGTATGGCCTCCATGGTTATGGGTATATCCTCCTGAGTTCGGGGTAAAACGAGGCTTCTGCTGAGCTCTTGAATTGTACTTCCCTTGTCCATTCTTCCTTTTGCGGCTCTCAATTTGTTGTTGCTTCCCTTCAATCATAAGAGCCTTATCTACCAACTCCTTGTAGTTGTTAAATGTTGCCACCATTAACTTCATACTGATCTCATCATCCAGCCCTTCCATAAACTTCTCCTGCTTCGCGGCATCTGTGGCCACATCATCTGGGGCATAACAAGCTAACTTGCTAAACTCATACACGTACTGCCCCATAGTACGGTTACCCTGGCGTAAGTTGCAAAACTCACACTTCTTCAGATTGGTAGCTCCAGTTGAGACATGAGCAGTACGGAACGCTTTCTAAAACTGCTCCCGAGTAACATTGGCTATAGGGAAGGTGGCTGTGTAATTCTCCCACCATGAGGCTGCATGTCCATCCAATTGGTGTGCGGCAAAACGCACCTTCTCAACATCTGTGCAACCTGCGGTGGTCAACTCCCTTCCAATCCTTCGTAGCCAGTCATCAGCAACTATGGGCTCGGTGTTACTGGAAAACACCAGTGGTTGTAACCTCAGGAAACGGGCTAAGTTGTCAATTGCAGGTGGTGGTGGTGGGTTGTTATTATTGTTTCCTTGGTTCTGGACTAGCAACTGCATCAGTGTATTCTGCTATTGGATCGACTGAGTGAGCTCCGGTGGGAAGGCAAATCCAGAATCATGTCTCGAAGGCATCTAATGGGTTTAGAGGGGAGATATTAGAATAGAATGAGTTCTAGTGAGAAAAAAACAATACCCATATGCACATGAGACAAACACAATCATATCACACCAAAAAAAATTCAAGCAAGGGCATACAATCGATCTAACTATCATTACAGTGCTCTGACTACTACCATATACATGGGGAAATACTACTAATAATGTGGTGGTCTACTAAATATTTTGATTGGTGGAAGATGTCGGCATTCTGGGAACGGGGGTCCCCAGACTTGCCTGCATGCGGCCCGCAATGTGGCTCCACCAACGGCCTCGTACGGCCCATCTTCACCAGCAAACATTCAAGACCCTCGCAAGGGGCCAAGCCTCGTGAGGCGGACGACACAAGCCCGCCTCAGGGGCGGCTCTAGCTCACGAGGGGCACAGAGAGCAAGGCGAGGGGCACCTCGCAAGGTTCCTATGACGCAAGCCATGACAATCAGAACCAGGCGGGTGCCAGGCTGGCACCAGAGCGTGTGTAGTGTCCTCGTTTCCTCTTTGGTGCTAAAGGGGCAAGCGCAGGTGAGGAGTCTCGAGGCATCAGGAAAAGGTTTCCGTATCGGTGCAACAAGACCAAGACCACCAGGATAGCAAGATGGAGGTCACCGTGGAACCCAAGGCGGCGTCATGTAACACCACAGACACAACTTTCCATATTTGTACTCCAACTCTTGCCATTTTCGGCATTAAGTTATGAGATTCCCTTATGGTTGGGTTTTTTCTTCGTTTTGCATCTTGTCCATGTCATGCATTTCATATCATGTCATCATGTGCATCGCATTTGCATACGTGTTCGTCTCATGCATCCGAGCATTTTCCCCGTTGTCCGTTTTGCAACCCGGCACTCCTACGTCCTCCGGCGCCCCCTTTTCCCTCTTTTTGTGAGCAGCTGTTAAACTTTATCGGAATGGACCGAGATTTGCCAAGCGGCCTTGGTACACCACTAGTAGACCGCCTATCAAGTTTCGTGCCATTTGGAGTCAGTTTGATACTCCAACGGTTAACCGCGGAACCATAAAGGCCTCATGTGTGTTGCAGCCCAACACCCCTCCAAGTCAGCACACAAACCCATCCAAACCCCCTCCATCCTCTCGGCCGTTCGATCACGATTGCGTGGCCGAAAACCACTCTCCATTTGGACATTCCAAACTCCTCCTACCTATAAATATGTGCTCCTCCCGGATTTTTCGTGCAGTCTAACCCTAGCCATCTCCCTCCTCGCGCCGCCGGACACGTCCATCCCGCATCGGATGCGTCCACCGCCGCCGCCACCTCGCTCCGGCCAATCCAATGCCGCCACATCACCTCCACCGCCGCTCCTGGCCAACGAGGCACCACCACCTCACCCCACAGGCTCCCATCCACCGCCCGCGGCCTGTG